>NW_006261964.1:24554015-24748480 GCF_000493195.1 Citrus x clementina | reverse complement strand
GACTAGATCAGATTTTGACATCAACATGATGTTTTCTAATTCTCTAATCCATTCGCAAAGGAAAAAAAAAACAATTCAATAACCTATGATTTCCTAATTCTAATCAGAAAAGTATTTATCATGATATAATTAGGATAAATGTTGTTTCACCCTGTACAAATTGAGTTAATTACCTAATAATTAATTCTAATTAGTCCATATATTTTTTAAAATGATTTAGAACACCCTTATTTAAAAAAAAAAACATATTTCGTTGAAATTTCACAAAGAAATAAACTTTCTAGAATGGATATGAAGCAATCAAACAATATTCAATTAATAAATCAATTTAAACACTCCCAATAAATCAATACATGCATTAATTCCCAACAACTTCGAGTCGACGTAAGCACTTCCAATATATCTTTGCGAGTGTGTGCGTGCGTGTGTGTGTGTGTGTGTGTCAACAACATCAATCAACTTCCTTCAATTTTAATTTATAAAAAGATGATTATAATTAATAAAGATAAATAACAAAAATATAAATTAAATAAGCAATCACAAGACATATAATTTAATGAGGAAATCTTTGATCTTTATAGGTCTTGTTTAGAATTGAGGTTGGGTAACTATAACTTTAAAGTTACAAAACTAAAAGATATGATAAACAGTAGCCGATATAGAACTTAGAAGTTAAGTTGATTTGATTTTATACTTGGATGATAAAAAAAAAATCTATTTAACTTCACTAATTTTGTCAAAATTATTATTTAACAATTATATTTAGCACATAGTATTAATTTTATTTGATAGTTGCAACTTTTTTCCAACAATAATTGTACATTAAAAGATATAACACCTCAGTACTAAATAAGATCATAATTTAAGGAAAAAAATTCTGACATGTGATTATATCCACGTGCAGATAAAACAATCACTATGATTGAAAACACTTGTGAAGCATCGCACTGGTAAACACTTTGTATCTAAATTATATTCCATCAACCCTCGCAATCCTCACAATTTTGTTCCATGTGAATCAAATGTTGAATTCTCTTCATGTGATATAAGAGTAATAGGATAATGGGTGTGTGGGTATTCTTCTCAGATTTAACACTTACAATCTCAAAGGCCTCACCTCAATAAACTTGTTTCTTCCAATAATGCTTCAGTCAACGTGAAGTCAACGAGAATTTAACACGACAACGTGCACCGGATTACCTAGGATTCCAATCTCTCCAAATCCATTTCTATCTTATCTACAACTTAATTCGATTTAGCACCTATCCAAAAATAACATCCATTCATCTATTTGGGAACTCAAAAGTAATGAAGTGACTCTTTCATCCTTGAACCTATATCATTAATAGATTTTGATACAAGATTTTGATAAATCTTAATAAATGAGATAATTCAATCTTTACTCCAATTAATAGAGGATCCACCTATGTTACAATAGTGGTATGGTACCAAATTAGTCGTTTTTAATCTTCAATTTTTCTTGTTAGGATTAAGAATTTAGTCAATTTTTAGATTTGGATATAGACCCACGATTAATCTAGAATGCAAATGATTCTCTTTTTTAAATTGAAGAAACGCTGTAATGGAGCAAACACACGATTTGCAGTTTACAATTTGAAAACATTATTTGGTGTAGTTGGATAGTAATTCACTTTACAATGACAAGGGGTTCGAATATTTTCATATCATTGTTAATAAAATATTTAAAAATAGATTTGACTAGTTAAATTGAACACAATAAAAAAAATATATACACTTAGAAATTTTTTATTAGAACTAGTGTTTATCAAAATAGAACAAGTTACTTTCAATTTGCTTGCTTCGCAATCTGAATCTGACATCATTTTGGTTAGAATCAAACTTCGATCTTAATCAAGAATCAAGATCAAACATTTATCTATTGAATAATGGGAAATCCAATGGTCCAGATTTTTCTAGAAAAATAAGACACAGAAGTGATCCCCACACGACAGATAAGCAGGTTCCGAATCTGACGAGCTTAAAATTGTTATATATTCTCTCTAATTAATCTGCATCAGAAGAAAGCCTAACTGCCGTTTGCCAAATAAATATATTTTATTATTACTCAATCAATCCAATTATGAATATGTGCTATCATTTAGGGAAACTTGAGGAATTTCTACAAAATTATTATGAACCAAGAAAAAAGAAAAGGCATCTAATACATTCAAAAGTAAATAAGATATTAGCCCAACAACTGTATATTTACATTAAAAATTGTAAATAAATAAATACCAAGAAAGAAGAGTAATATAAAACATTTCGTCAATGGCAGCATTAATTATTACTCTTCTCGGTGTTGTGTGCTTCCTTTTCTTCATTTCTATTCTCTAGTTATCATCCAATCTGGACAATTAATTCTAGCCAAGGTTAATTGTGTAAATATAGTAATTCTCTCGGTTTAAAAAGGGATCTCTATCAGTTGAAGAGTATGTGCGCAAATACAAGCATATCTGTGATTGTTTGGCTGCAATAAATAAACCAGTGAATGACTTCGATAAAGTCAAGACTTCAAACTTGCTCAACTTTCAAAACCACCTTATCCCTCATTTAAGCAGTTTGTCATGGCCCTCGAAAATCATGAACAAACTCTTATTAATTTTGAAGAAGAAAAGAAGAATACAATCAATCTGGCTCAAGCCTTTTTTAGCCAACGAGGCAAGGGAAAAGGTCGTGGAAATGGAGGTTTCTTTAACTCAAAAGGTCGTGGTTTTACAGCAGCAGGAGGACAAAATTTGGCTGATTCAAGTGGTCAAAAAATCAACTACAATGGTGGAAAAAGTTGGAATAATAATGCAAGTCAGCCATGGCAAAAATCAAACAATAATCCAAGTCAACAAGGGCAACAATCATGGCAAGGAAATTCGGGACAACAGTGGCAGCAACCTCGACAAAATAATTCTGGACAGCCTTGGCACAAAATTCAGAATCAATCCAAACAACAAGCTGAGGAAGTCAATGAAGAAACTGTCATATGCCAAATTTGTCATTTACCGAAACATACAGCCATTGAATGTCGACGTAGGTATGACTACTCACATCTTACTGAGGAAATTCCACAAGCCTTAGCTGCAATGAACCTGGATGCAATTTTGAATTAGATGTATGAGTTTAATATTTGTAGCTAATGACACCCAAACTAAATCCCCAATTTTTATCACCTTCTCAAGTAAGGATAATTTTGAATTTGTATCCAATTGACCCCTAACCCCTACTCAAATAAATGAAATACCCGTATAACATCGAATTTTGAATAGTTAACTAAAAACTTAGAGGATATTTATGTAATTGATATGAAGATTTATCATAAGAGGGTGAGCTCGAGTCTTCACAACTACAGGTACTTGACTTTTCCCTGAAAATAGGAGTATTTTCCTTAAAGTAGTAATTACTTATAAAAAAAAAAGAAGAAGGTAGTTTTAGCCATGCCGCACTAAAAAATGATTTTGATTAATTCTAATATATTTATAACTATGAAATATCATTAGTATTATTTATAATTAAGAAAATCAATATGAAAATTAATTTTTAATGACGACCTCACTGAAACAAATGGACAAACTATTGTTGATCTGTGGTAATATTGTTGCTTGCTGCAACAACCAAGCAAAGAAGCGGGCAGTGGGTTGATGACACAGTGATCATACTGAGGCAATGAGTTCTCTCCATTAGAGGATATAATTAATAGGAGTATGCATGGATGTTCAAGTGCTGATCAGAATATATAATGAACAAATTTAGATTTCTGTGATGCTGAAAATGAAAATGGACCTCTCCTTCTGCAAGTTCAGTCGCGTGGTGCATGCCGTGTTGAATATTTGAACATAAATTCAATCTATTGTAATCCAAACAACTTTTCCATGAGAAAAATGATAACAATCAATTTCTTACTAAATTCAATCTATTGTAATTGTAGAAAGATTTTATCTATATAACTCTTAATTTGTTGTGCCATGTTGTGTGGAGTTACCACTATTTGAAGATATGTCCGTGCATTGGTATGCGACATGTTCCACTTCTCAATAAAATTTCAATAATAGTTCATCTAAATGTTTATTGTGGTAATAGCCTAGTTGAAAATTAATTGGCATGAATTCGAAAGCTCTAAAACTTGTTCATCTACCGACCGATAATCTTACCAAGCCTAAGCCTAAGCATAATAAGCTTATAAGCCAAACCAATGTTCATTAGAAAACGTAGAGTCCGAATGTAATTTTTAAAATTTAACTTTCAGATTCATATAATTGTGAAACAAGCTCAATTAATTGTCTTCCCAGATAGTTGACCAGATCAATGGACAAGATTAAGAGCCAAGCATCAAGGGTCAAGATTGATTGTAGAATAAAACAATAGTGCACAACATACCTTATCATCTTTGCATTCTAGCTACATCAATTCTTAGTCCTTACCAGCCGTAAATAATATACTTGATCTCTGTATGAATATGACATTGTGCTACCAATACAATTATTCTCTTTGCACTTTTTTTTTGAACCCTTGGCTTCAGTTTCTGTAAATTAATCTCTTTCACAGTACATCGGTACTTACGATTTTAACACGACAAACAAAAAAGCATAATTTTTTAATTATTTCACTCTTATATATGTCCCAGTTGTCATTCTAATTTCTTTTTGCTATTTGTGTGTGGAAACAGAAACAGAGGACAGAAGGCGCCCTCGGGATGAAGGAAAGGAATGTTTGAGTCTCCATGGGACTCGAATTTTGTGCTCCAAAAAAAAGTTGAGGACACGTACAGACCTACCAATAGGTGTCCAAAGCATTGGGGGCAATAAGATACTTTTCTTGAACTTGAAGTTATGTTTAATAAATTAAATCATATTCTTTTAGTGTAGTTTGACTTCTTAGAGTGCAACCAAACCACTATTCTACCTAAACACATGCAAAAAAAAGAAAAAGAGAAACCAACCATAATTACATGATTGATAGAATTTATAAGTTGGGTGTGACACGTAATTAAAGGGGGATTGTTGGTTATTTTCAACTGAAATTAATATATATCACTTATTCTTTTATTGTTTTTATAATATCTAAAAACTCTACTAGCACAAAAAAAGTTAAAGAAAAAGAAGAGAAAAAAGTCATTTGCTTGATACATTATTTTGAGAATAATATATATATATATATAAGAAAAATATTTTAATATTAATTTTTTAGCACACTAAAACGTATATTTCTTTTTTTTGGTATTTAATTTTTTAATTTTTAATTTCAACTCATATGATTTATTTAATTAATATTAATATGAATAAAAGTGTATTTCAAAATAAGGGTTATATGGTAAAGTTATGGTGCCAAGAGCTTATTAGGCATTATGAAAATAGTTGGGATAAGTGATATATATTAATTTTAATGGGAAAAAAACTACCAATCTCTCCATCTTCAAATGCCTTAGCCGGCTTTGAATTTGTGGCTGATCTTCCTACAACTCTTTGGCATGATCTTAGAAAAAGAAAAAAAAGTATAAAATTAATTTGAAACAAGACAGCTATGATATTTCTCTCAGGAAAAAAAATTAAAGGAAAATATATCATATTCTTACACTCATACATTGATTCAAATTAAGTGTATATTGATTCAAGTATCAATGCCAAGAAATGAGATTAACCTAAATTTGCTAACCTTTTACTCAATATGTCTCTTATTTTCAATAGTTTAGTTACAATATCTATTGGATCGATCCTTTTTTCTGGCATTTCCATCACGTACTCCATGGCTAAACTCAGATTGATAACACACATTGCTCCATCGCAGCAAAATCTTCTTCTTCCCTACTTAAAGAGTTTTGTCCACAACTTCCATCAATGAAGCAGGTAGCAAGTTGTTAACCCAAAGTTTTAAGCTCAATTCTGTAGTAAACATTTCATCTGTGGGTTTCTTCCTAGTAAATGTTTCTATTAACATAATTCCATAACTATAAACATCACTTCTTGTAGATACTCGTCCTTCTATGCCATATTATATCAACCAAATTGATTTTATCATTAGATAAATAATCAATAACATTAGGATAGAAGGATCATGGAAAAATAATAATTTGGAAAGTCTGAATGAAAACCCAAAAAAAAAAAACAAAAATTGTTTCAGAGCAAACCTGGTGCCATATAACCAATTGTGACAAGTGTTTCTGTTTGTATCATTGATCGATCTCCAGTTAAGAGCCTTCCAATTCCAAAATCACTGAAATGAGCAACCATATTTTTATCTAACAATACATTTTTGGGCTTTAAGTCGCAATGAATGACAGGAGTTGAATGACTGAAGTGGAGATATTCCAAAGCCGATGCAACATCTATCATTATGTTCAACTTGTCAAAAATATTTAACGAACAATTGGTAGAATGCAGGCAATCCTCCAAGCTCCTATTGGGCATATATTATAGAACTAATGCTTTGAAATCTTCGTTCGAACAACTACTGATTCTTTTGACATGATTTCGATGACGAATATTTTTCATCACTTCACATTCAGCCTCAAAACTCTTCAATGCCATTGCACAATTCTGGTGAAACACTTTTATTGCAACCTCAATTCCATCATGAATTCTTCCTCGATAAACAGAACCAAAACTTCCTACGCCAATTAGATTTTCTTTACTAAATTTTTCTGTTGCACGAAAAAGATCTTGGTATGAAAATCTTCTTAGTGTTTCTTGTGATGCAAGATACCATCATTTAACAACCTAGTACTACTCTTTCCACCTCTTATCGATTTATATTTTAGAGCTAGAGGGACTGCGATTATTAGAGCAGTACTCAATGGCAAGACAATCACAAGTAGAAGCATCTTTTTCTTTGATTTTCGACGCGTCCGACGCTTGCATTTTGGGAATTGGAGATTTGGTAAACCACACAATTTCTCATTTCCCATGAATGACTTAGCTGTGAAATTTGCAAAAGGTCCTCCCCTAGGAATCTCTCCTTCTAGTTTGTTAAAAGACAAATTTAGCTCTTTGAGGTACAAGAGTTTTTAAAAAGATATCGGAATAAACTCAAAGATTTTGTTATTTGACAAATCTAAAATTTCCAAACCTGTCAAGTAACCAAATGATTCAGGAATTAGACCTTCCAATCCATTACATGCTAAGGAGATATTCTGTAAGTCTTTTAGATCTCCAATTGTACTTGGGATATCACCTGAAAAGTTATTTCGTGATAAATTTATTCCTATCACAACCCTTAAATTTCCTATGTCTAAAGAAAGAGGACCATCCAAAGAATTTGATGAAAGGTCAAAGAACAAGATGTCTTTTAGATTCCAAAAAGTTGAGGGCAAGACTGATGTAAGCCTATTGGACCCTAAGTCGGGAGACCTTAGAGAAGTGAGATTACCTAAACATGAAGGGATTGATCCAGAAAACTTATTACCAGCCAAACCTAATGTATTCAGTCTAGCTAAATGGCAAAGCTGGTCTGGGATTGATCCTGCTAACTTGTTAAATGGAAGATATAAACCCTGGAGTTTCTGCAACCGGCTGAATGTGACTGGAATTGATCCAGTCAACTTATTGCCTTCTAAATCTAAGAGCAACAAATTGCTTAAATTGCTGATTAGTTGAGGAATGCTGCCACCAATATTACAATTTGAGATGTAAATGTTTTCCAAAGACATAGAAAGATTACCTATTGAAGTTGGAAGGACACCGTCAAGCGGATTGCCTGTTAAGCCTAAGAATCTTAATTTCTTGCAATTGTCAAAGAGGAAAGAAAGCTCAATTCTAGAGTTAATGATGTCAAGCGATTGTATGTTAAGTCGAGCCAGTCAACGTTTCTTAGATTATTACCAATTGTGTTCGGAATAATGCCCGAAAAAGAGTTTGTTCCCATATCTAGATATACAAGTTTAGATGCGTTGGTGATGAAACTAGGAATGGTTCCAGAAAATCTGTTCAGCCCCGGGTTCAGTCTCTCAACGTTAGGAAGTGAAAGGTCTATTCCTAATGAAAAACTTCCCAAGAGAGAGTTATCTAATAGGTAAATTTTTTTCACTGTTGACATGTTGAAGATTGCAGCAGGTACAACACCTACTAGGTTGTTGAATCCAAGCACCAAATTCTCTAGATTTGGAAGATACCCAATTTCGTGAGGTATCTCGCCTGCAAAATTAACAGAGATGCAAAAAACTCTTTTGCAAAATCTTATTTAGACAAAAGTATCTAAGAAAGTTCAAGAATGATTAATAAGAGCATTTACAAAGTATATATTATAAACATTTATACCGCGAAGTTTATTATTTCTGAGAGATATCTTTCGAAGTATAGTCAAGTTGCTGATTTCTTTCGGTATGGCTCCTGATAATTTTTTGAACCCCAAATTTAACAGTTGTAGCCGTTTGCACTTGGATAAAGCCAGTGGTATTTGACCGTGAAACATGTTTTTGGCCAAAAAAAGGACTTTTAAATAGTGAAGATAATTGCAAATATTTACTGGGAGTTCACCAGAGAGTTTGTCACTATCCAAACGAATATCTAATACTGAAGACAAGTTGAAGGTGACGGAGGACAAAGAACCAGAGAGCTGATTATCACTGAAATCAAGAAATTTCAGCTTATGCATGGTGAAAATGGAGGGGGGAATGTCGACGGAAAGCTTGTAGCACTTTTATCTCACGGGTGGCAGCCAGCAGCAATGTGAACAATGGAAAAAAGCAAAGTTCTTTGTTCGTTAAAAATTTCGATTTGAGATGACTCTTCAGAAACGTGGCCAACGGATACCAACAGCTTTAGACCAACAATTAATTAAATAAAGTCCCATTTTATTTATTTATTTTTTATATATATTTTTTATATAGAGTCGCTATTTTGACCTGGTTAGCTGCCAGTGAACTTCTTCTTCTAATATACTAGCGTTTGGTTTATCTGAAGTTGGAGCAAAAATAATCATTAAATGCACTTAAAAACCATCAAAAGTAAATAAAATGTTGGTTGGTGAAGGTGTTCGATAAAATGAACAAATTGTTTGATCAATTTGCTCAGAGAAGTAAAGGCCAGGCATTCGACATCACCAAGCAACAGGTCATCACATGACATTACTGGCATGTAATCTTCTGATATGGCAAATGTGAGAGATCACTCAGCCTGAACAGATCTAGAGGATAAGATCAGTATATAAGAAGACAAGCATGCAGCTGTATGGATGAAAGGACAACCTAACAAGCCGTTGGATTAATGAATTAATTAATAGACCTTTGGATAAGTTTGTATAGCATTATTAGTATAATGCATATCTTAGAGAACAAGAAACGATCTTGTATGAATGTAGTAAGCCACCTCTAGACCAGCAGCTATTCTTTTGTCAGTTTATAACGATCCATGTGGGTTTGACCTCGTTACTATTATTCTATTTCTAGATTCATGCGCTTGCAAGTATATTAAAATTTTGCACACCAGCCAACAAGTTGCTTAAATTGCTGATTACTTGAGGAATTCTGCCACTAATGCTGCAATTGGCGATGTGAAACCTTTCCTAAGACATAGAAAGATTACCTATTGAACCTGAAAGGATACGGTCAAGTGGATTTCCAGTAAGCCTAAGATTCTTAATTTTTTGCAACTTGCCAAAGAGGAAAGAAAGCTCAATTTTGAAGTTGAAGATGTCAAGTAGTTTATAAGCCAAGCCGAGCCACTTAAGGTTTCTTAAATTACCAGTTGTGTTTGGAATAATGGTGCCTTGTAGATTGAATTGAGAAATATCCAAGGCTGCAACTTCATGGCTATTGACATCGCAAGTGATGCTAATCCCCGTACAAACAGAGGTATTTGAGGTCCAATTTTGGGTCAAAAGATTAGTTGGAGCATAAGTTATGTGATCTTTTGGGGCAAGAAGAGCTTTTTGATCTGTGGTAATATTTTTGCTTGCTGCAGCAACCAAGCAAATCAGCATGCTGTGGGTTAATGACACAGTGATCTTACTGAGACAATGAGTTCTCTCCATTAGAGGATATAATTAATAAGAATATGTTGTTTCTTAGTGATTGGCAATACATGGAGATTCAAGAGTGCTGATCAAAATAAATAATGAACAAAATTAAGATTTCTATAATGCTGAAAATGAAAATAGACCCCTACTTTTGCATGTTCAATCGCGTGGTGCATGCCGTGTTGAATATTTGAACATAAAGTCCCTAAAATCCAAGCAACTTTTCCATGAGAAACACGTTCGATGGTGCATGCCTGTTGAAATTAGTTTTGAACATAAATTTCACTCTCCATGAGTAGACATCTTAATCAATTTTTTACTGAATCTATCGTAGAAAAATGGTAACAGTCTATCATGAAAAGCAATATGATTTCATAAAAGGTGATCCTTGTTACTTCAAAGTTTAGATACTGTATTTCTTGACAATTACATCAACACACTGAAGGTTTGGAGAAATGGTCACTAACATCCTCAAGTTTTTAGAAAGGGGTACAAAGTCCCCTTTATTACCATTATACTCTTTACCTCTATTATTCTCAAAAGAATTGATTTTAAAGTTTTTAATAAATACAAATGTTATATAAATATTGTGATCTATGCAGTAGACTAACAATATTAAAATATTTTAATAAATTTAGATATGTAAATTATTATATTTATTTAAATCTTTTATTTATTGTAGAGATTTTAAATAAATATTTGCGCTAAATACATTCTACAATTAAAAAAAAAAATCTGACACACTAGTAATGTTAAAATTATTATCTTACATGATATTCAAAATAATTTAAATTTTAATGCATTTATTTTAATAATATGATTCTATTTATAATAAAATTTACTTTAATATAATAAAATATAATAGATTGTAAAATGTTAAAAATATTTTTTAAATATTGAAATTATTTTAAAATGTATATGTAATTACATTTATTTTAAAGTTTTATTTTTATTTATTATAAAACATTAGAGTCAATTTTTGGGAATAATAGAGGTACCGTATAAGAGTATTAAGATCAAAAAATGATTTTGATGTCTCTTTTTAAAAATTTAGGGATGTTGATGACTATTGCACTAAAATTTGGGATGTAAATGTCCTTTTATTTTATATTTGTTCGTAAAAAAAGTGTAGAATTAATAATAATTAAACCGTGTTGATTTGATAATGGGGTGGTCCAATTTAACAAAAACAAATAAAATTAATAATAATAACAAAAACAAATATAAGTTGAATTCAGTCACACGCGCACACATCCAAGCTAACATCAATAACAAAAACAAATATAAAAGAATTAAAAGACGAAGACTAGTTTCAAATGCCGTTGCAATTCTTTTGCCAAATCTTCTTCTCTCACCCATTTTCCTCTGAAAAATAAAAGAATTTTATATGCACCTCAGGCCTTTGTTCCACAGGATTTTAAAATGCGGACGTCATCAGAACTTAAAAGAAAATTGAAAGACAAAAAGTAGTAAATCAAAATATTTGGTCTTTAAGCAGTGCTCTTGAATGTCCGCACTTGAGAATCGGTTATTAATTATGTACGCATAAATGTATAACAAGTCAAACCAATGTTCATTACAAAATGTAGAGTCCGAATATAATTTTTAAAATTTAACTTTCAGATTCATATACTTGTGAAACAAGCTCAATTAATTGTCTTCCCAGATAGTTGAGCTAGAGAGGGGGAGTTAAACCAGGCGGTGTCTGGCATAAGTAGCCCAGCTGTTTGATAAAAATGCACCAATGAACGAATACTTGGCAAGTCGGCGGGAAAACTTGTATATGAATTCTACAGCACGGAAGACACCAATAACAAGGAATGATACTGAAAGGTCTTGAAGTCTCCAAAATCAGAGAAGATCAATGGACAAGATTGAGAACCAAGCATCAAGGGTCAAGATTGATTGGAGAATAAAAACAATAGCGCACAACATACCTTATCGTATTTGTATTATAGCTACATCAATTCTTAGCCCTTACCGGCTGTAAATAGTATACTAGATCTCTGTATGAATTTGACATTGTGCTATCAATACAATTATGTCGCTTCACATAAGTGTTGTCCTTTATTCTCTTGGCTTTAGTTTCCGTAAATTAATCTCTTTCACTGGAACTTAGCGTGCTCTGAACATTTCACTCTTGTATATGTCCCGGTTGTCAGTGTTGAAAAGTCATGTATGTGGCAATTTTTCAAAGAGCTACCAAACATTTGAAGAAAAAATGGAAAGTTGGCAAATTTGTCAAATTTGCCAAATGGACACCATTGACTATTTGCTTAGGTTAGGTGGAATAGTAAAAGGGTTGGTTCAATAGTGCCATTATTTTCCCTATAAATAGATGGCACTTCTTCCATTCTTTGGTATCCTAAAATTGTTAAGCTTATAAGTTTCTAAGCTTTTGAGAGAAGTGAGAGAAGTTTGTCTGGGGAATTTATCTTTCCTGCAGAGTGTGAGAGTACTGGGTATATTTGGGTTTTTGGGAAGTGAGATTCGTTACTCAAATATTTGTACTCTATTAATTGTTAAATAAACAATTTTTTTTTTTACCTCCGTGGATGTAGGTTTAATTACCGAACCACGTAAATTCTTGTGTCATTTATTTTTCTGTAATTATTTGGCGTGCTTGATTCCGCATTCCGCGCACAACAGTCAGTCTGATAAATTCAGCGTGCTCGGGATGTGGGAAAGGAATGTTTGAGACTCCATGGGACTCGAATTTTGTGCTCCAAAAAAAAGTTGAGGACACGTACAAACCTACCAGTAGGTGTCCAAAGCATTAGGGGCAGTGAAATACTTTTCTTGAACTTGAAGTTTTGTTTAATAAATTAAATCATATTCTTTTAGTGTAGTTAGACTTCTTAGCCTGCAGCCAAAACACATGCAAAAAAAGAGAAAGTATAAAACAAATGTCATCAGTAGCATTTCATGGAAAAACTAAATCAACTCTGTCCACGGAAACAAGATGACTACAACAGTTTTCTCAAGGAAAAAAAATATATGAAAGGAAAAGATATAAGATTCCTACACTTATTACATGAATTCAGATTAACTATCAATGAAAGCAAACGAAATTAACTTAAATTTCCTATCCTTTTACTCAATGCGGCTTTTATCTTGAGTAATCCGGTAACAATATCTTTTGCATTAATCCTCTTTTCCGGTGATTCCATTGTACACTCCAGAGCCAAACTAAAGATAGACAACAGACATTGCTCCTTTCCTAAAGAATGTTTTTCCTCTCCACTTAGCAGAGTTTTGTCCACAACTTCCTCTAATGAAGTAGGAAGCAAGTCATTAACCCAACGCTTTAAGCTCAATTCTCCAACAAAAATTTCATCTGTGGGTTTTTTCTTGGTAAAAGTTTCCATCAACATAATCCCATAGCTGTAAACATCACTTTTTGTAGATACTTCTCCTTCTATGCCGTACTCTATGAATCAAATTAATTTCACAATTAGATAAATAATCAGTAACAATTTGATATGAGGATCGTAAAAATCAATGATTTAGAAAATTTAAAATGAACTAAAAAAAAAGTTGTTTGAAGCAAACCTGGTGCCATATAACCTATAGTGGCAAGGGTTTTTGTTCGCATCGTAGACTCATCCTCTCCACTTAAAAGCTTTGCTATGCCAAAATCACTCAAATGAGCAACCATATTTTCGTCCAACAATACATTACTAGGCTTTAAGTCACAATGAATAATAGCAGTTGAATGATCGAAGTGGAGATATTCTAAAGCTGATGCAACGTCAATCATTATGTTCAACCTCTGAAATATATTCAGCACATAATTGCTAGAATGCAGCCAATCCTCCAAGCTCCCGTTGGACATGTATTCTAGGACTAATGCTTTGAAGTTATCGTTCGAGCAACTGCTGATAACTTTGATAAGGTTTCGATGGCGAATATTTTTTAACACTTCACATTCAGCCTCAAAACTCTTCAATGCGCTTGCACATTGCTGGTGAACACTTTTATTGCAATCTTCATCCCATCTTCAAGTCTTGCTCCATAAACGAAACCAAAACCTCCTCTGCCAATTATGTTGTTTTCAGCAAAATTATCTGTTGCTTGTAAAAGTTCTAAGTATGAAAATCTTCTTAGTGTTGCTTGTGATGACAAGATACTATCATTTGATAACTCTGTGCTTCTTTTTCTACATTCGATCAGCTTAGATTTGAGAGCTAGAGTGATTGCTATCGTTAGAGCAATCTTCAATGGCAAAACAATCACAATGAGAAGTATCTTTTTCCTTGATTTATGTTCTGTCCTAGGCTTGCTAAGTTTGCATGGTTGGACTTGAAGATTTGGTAAACCACACAATAACTCATTTCCCATAAATGACTCAGCTGTGAAGTTGGTAAAAATTCCTCCACTAGGAATCTCACCTTCAAGTTTATTGAAAGAGAGATTTAACTCTCGAAGGTAAATGAGTTTCTCTATGGATGTTGGAATAGACCCAGAGATTTTATTTTTTGACAAATTCAAAACCTCCAAACTTGTCAAGTCACCAAATGATTCAGGAATTGGGCCTTCCAATCTATTATATGCTAGGTCCATAAATTGAAGATCTTTCAGTCCTCCAATTGTGGCTGGCATATCACCCGATAAGTTATTTTCTGATAAATTTATTCCTAGAAGCACCTTCAAATTACCTATGTCGAAAGAAAGAGTACCAACCAAGAAATTTGATGAAAAGTCAAAGAACAAGATGTATTTTAGGCTCCAGAAAGTTGAGGGAATAACAGAAGTAAACCTATTAGACCCTAAGTAGAGAGATCTTAGAGAAGTGAGATTACTTAGGCATGAAGGTATAGATCCTGAAAGCTTATTGCCAAATAAGTACAATTGATCCAGCCTTGCTAGATGGCAAAGCTCATCTGGGAATGAACCTACCAACTTATTGAATGCAAGATCTAAGCCTTGGAGTTTCTGTAGTCGGCCAAATGTAATTGGAATTGGTCCAGTCAATTTATTGAATTCTAATGCTAAGGTCAACAAGTTGCTTAAATTGCTAATTGCTTGAGGAATGTTGCCACTAATACTGCAATTGCCGATGAAAAGTGTTTCCAAAGACACAGAAAGATTACCTATTGAACTTGGAAGGAAGCCGTCAAGTGGATTGCCTGCTAAGTTTAAGAATCTTAATTTCTTGCAATTTGCCAAAGAGGAAAGAAAGCTCAATTTTGAGGTTGAAGATTTCAAGTAATTATTCTCCAAGCTGAGCCACTCAAGGTTTTTTAAATTACCAATTGTGTTTGGAATGAAGCCCGAAAATGTGTTCTCTCCCAACGCTAGAACGGTGAGCTTAGAAGCATTGGTGATGGAACTAGGAATGGTTCCAGAAAATCTATTCAGTGCCAAGCCAAAAAACTCGACAGTTGGAAGTGAAAGGTCTATTCTTGATGGAAGACTTCCGGAGAGAGAGTTATTTATGAGGTCAAATAATTTCAGTGTTGACATGTTGAAGATTGGAGCTGGTAACACACCAACTAGGTTGTTCATTCCAAGCAATAAATCCTCTAGATTTCGAAGATTAGCGATTTCGTGGGGTATCTCACCTGGCAAATTAACACAGATCCAAAAATATCTCCCTTACGAGATCTTGTCTAAAGTATTCAAGAAAATAACAAGTGAGAAATTAAAACATTTACATAGTATTATGAACATACCGTGGAGTTTGTTGTATTCGAGATATATGCCTTTGAGCATAGTCAAGTTGCCGATTTCTTTCGGTATTGCACCGGATAAATTATTGAACTGCAAATTTAATTGTTGCAGTTGTTTGCACTTTGATAAAGCAGAAGGAATTTTGCCATGAAACATGTTTTTGTTTAAGAAAAGGGCTTTCAAATAAGGAAGATAGTTGCAAATATTTTTCGGAAGCTCACCAGAAAATCTGTTATTGGTCAAAAGAATTTCTAATATTGAAGACATGCTGAAGACGAAGGAAGACACTGAACCAGAGAGCTGGTTATCAGTGAAGTCAAGAAATTTTAGCGAATGCATGGTGTAGATGGAGGATGGAACGTCTCCAGAAAGCTTGTTATGACTAAGATTAAGCGTTGTAAGTGAAGAGAGGTTTCCAAGTTGAGGAGGGATGGTGCCTTGTAGATTGAATTGAGAAATATCTAAGGCTGTGACTCTATGGCTATTGACATCACAAGTGATGCCAATCCAGGTACAAACAGAGGTATTCGAGGTCCAATTATGGGCAAAAAGGTTGGTTGGATCATAAGTTATATGATCTTTCAGGGCAAGAAGAGCTTGTTGGTCTGTGGTAATATTGTTGCTTGCGGCTGCTGCTGCTGCAACAACCAAGCAAAGAAGCAGGAAGTGGGTTAATGACACAGTGATCATACTGAGACTAAAGTTTCTCTCCATGAAAGATTGCTTTGTTTGTTACCGGTTAATTTGGTAATGCAAGGTGTTTCGATTGCTGAAGATATATATAATGCAAATGTCAATCTCGTGGTGTTTGTGATTGTGATTAAGCAAGACTGGAAGAGATGAACTGGCTGGTAGTATTCACATCACTCAGTGCCCGTCAATTAAGGTACTTATTTTTTTGTAATGGCGTCATCTCATCAAATCAAGAAGAAAATGATGCATTAGTTTTCTGTAGCCACAAACTTGCATTTTAGATAATTGATTCTACAGGAAAGTGAATAGTATAGAAATTGACATATTTATCTTGTATTTGTGTTTGCGTGAAATTAGGATTCTCTCTTGATATAATTTTTCTGACCAAATATACTTAAATGATTGATAGTTAACAAATTAAAATATAATAAATAAGTAAATATTGATTGTACACAAATAAAATTACATTTGTTTCAAAAAATTTCAAAACTCAAATATTATAAGATTATAAGAGAATCCTTTCCATGAGAATGAAATTTATATATATTTCCTTTTGTATCTTCAATTTTAAATTTGAAGGACCTAATGATATAAATTTGAGTAGCCAAATATTGATATTTTGGTATTTAATACTATATTAAGCATTAATTATTATTTTTTTTTAAAGGGAGGGTATATGCACCCATAAAAAATGCTGTGGCCGAATTTTTTAATTAATTTTTTAGTAAATCGGAAAAAAATCAATTTTTATTTGCTGAAGAATTTTTATATTGCCAAAAAATTAATAACCACAATAATTCTTATAGACTGATTTATCTTTGCACCCACTTCTGCAAGCACCCTTTCTCTTCAATTTCTCCTTTATTTTTGGCACATAAATTTGTTAAATGTTCTTTACTCTTTCTCCAATTATTTGAAAATTAAGGCTATTTTCAACAACCAAAAAGTTAAATAAAACAAAAGAATTGAAGTAGTTTTTCAGTGGAGATCATCAAGCATTTATTAAAAATGAAATCATTATGTAGAGTGGATTGTATGAATATAACAAACAAGTCATTTTACTTTCCATAAAAACCAAGAGTTGAAAGTCAAAATTAGAATTTCAGCAAGAGTATTTCCATAAAAACCAAGAATTTCCATAAAAATATTACTGCTATTGTTTATTGTTTTTTTTCATCATTTTAGCAACTGACATGTAAATTTCAAATGATGTATCACTCATCAACATTGTTGTAATGATTGCAATTGTTAGTTAACTCATTCTTCCTAATTTTTATATATATTTTTTTCTTCTGCAAAACTACCATAAATCAAAGGTGTCACAATTTAAAAAAAATAAAAAAGCATCTAAAATCATCAAAACCTAACTACAATGATCATGGTCATAACCTGTATATTTTACAAAAAAAAACTGCAAGTCACTTGCTCTTGCTGTACACACACCTGTGCCATATAACATTAAAGAGGGTCAATTTTACTAGCAATGAGATTCCTCTGCTTCATTTTATTCTCTGTTTGCCATTCAATATCCGCAATGAATAAATGAAGAGTTTATTGTAACAGTGTTTTTTTCAATCACAATATTGTGTTACTATTAAATATTCATCATAGGAGCCCAGGCTCTTTTCAATTATACTATACTACTCACAATCATAGAAGATCATTAAATCATCTTATAACATTAGATTCCTTGAGAATAAGCATTATAGTAAGCCACCAAATCTAGTCTTTGTTAAATTGGCCCTCCTTTCCACTAAAGCTAATGTAACCAAAAAACTAGAGCCATCACAGCTGGATGGTCTGGACGACAGTCAGATTTTGTGCGCTGCTTAATCTTTTTATCACCATCACTTAAGGCAGCTACCTCAACTCTCTATATAGGTAACATCTATAGTCAAGAATCAAACAAAAAACAAAAGGTTTCCTCTTTCTTTCACTTGAAGTAAAAGCAAAAGCAAATCATGAGTTCATTAATCGCAGTACTATAAAAGAGTTTAGTATAAAATTCAGGTCAATAATAAATTCTAATCCAAAACACTGACCTCTTTCCTATGTTTGCATCGTATTAGTTTTTCTTTTTCAAGAGAAAAATCTTCTTCTCTTACCCATTTTTCTCGGAAAAAATAAAATAATTTTGTGCATTCATTAGCTTTTGTTCCACATGAATTTAAAATGCGGATATCACTCAACCTTTAGGAAAAAAGGGAAAAAAAGATGAAAAATAGTTTATTAAGTTTGGTCTTTTAGCAATATTTCAAAACACCCACATATGAAAATCAATAATTATGTATACATAATGTACCTGCATTTTAAAATACAAATTTGAAATTATAAAATAAAATTGTAAACAACCCAATAAAAAGTGAAAATTAAAATAGTAATTTATAAATAAATAAAAAATAATAATGAAAATCAATAGCCTTGTTCAATTTGTAGAAATGTATGCCGGTTAAATGGTGCGAAGCCAGTGGTCATCATTTTGAGCAAAACTGCAGCCTAGAGTTAAAAATTTTGTGTCTGAAATTAGCAGTACTAGATTAGTATTTACGGGTTATCAAGCAGCAAATAAAATAGACAAATAAAATAGACAAGTAAGAAATAAAACAAAAAAATAATATGTGCATGTGTAATTTACTTCATAAATATTTTGTTTATGTTTATTTATGGTTATTTATAATTACCTATTGGTATGCTTTTTTTTAATCTTTTTTAATTTCTTTAAAGATTTTCATTCTTGCCCTCAGCTTGCAAAGGAAGTACTAAATTACTAACCCTACGGCATCCAAACTTAAAACTGTAAGGACTAAGGAGAAATCTCAATCAAGTAAAACAAAAATTAAAGAAAAAAATTCCCAATTGGATTTTGTTTTCTTAAACTATAGTAATCGATAGAACATGGCTTTTTTCCCCCTCTAATTTAACCCCCTATTTTCTTATTTTATATTTTGTTTTAGTATTCTCAAACAATTATTCCGATAATAAAAACTAATCTGCAGATTTTTTCATAGGTCGATGAAGTTTTGGTTGTCAAAGTTTGAGGCTTTAAGAAGCCCAAAAAAAAAAAAAGAATAAAGAGATAGCAAAAATGTAGAGCAGAGCAACATCGCGTTGTGTTTATTTAAAAAGGAAAAAAAACTATTTTTATTGGCATAAATATTATTGTATTTTTGCTTATCCATCAATTCCAATGTTACAGTACGTACGATTTGCATAAAATAAAAAGTTTGCATGCAACAAATTATTCAGCGCGCGTAGAGAGGAGATAGCAATTAGCAAATTACTCTACAGACTAGTTAGCTTTTCACTATTTGTGTACTGTTTTAAACCTGATAAGAGTATCATTAGGATTTGTTTGGGGATAAAAAAGGAGATTAATTAATTAAGAAAATGGAATTGTTGGTGGGATTTGCTGAAGAGTTATGTGCACTCCTCATTTTTCTCCACCACTCATCTTACTTGTAAAATGCAATGACCAAACTATCCTCACCAAAGCCTAGACATTTACTTGTGTATTCAAAGGCTATTTTGGGAAGACAAGCATAAAAAATTATAAAGGATAGTGAGCAAAAGAAGGAAACGGAAGAGAGGGGGAGGAATAAAAGAGGGGAGTGGGGCGTTACCTAGGGAACATGGCTACCTGCTTCTCTATTATGTTTCTTTAGGAGGCAGAAGGATTCGGCCAAGCTAAAAAAAAAAAAGAAATTCATTTTCATATTGGGATTGGGTTTTATTTTTGAGCTTTTGAACTTTATTTTTTGTTTTAAATAGAAATTATTTATTTTTATTATGGTAAACCTATAAACTGACTTGAGCGTCAGAAGGTTCACGCCGAAAAAATTTCTAGTGCCTCTTACCGTCTTTTGTGATTTCAGGTATTCGTAGGTTAATCGCTAGTGATTGCAGGACATCTTGACAATTGACCAGCCAATTCTCTACCAAATAAATTTAATGCTGGTGCAGTAATATGATATTAAGTCGCTAACCGACTAGATCAGATTTTGACATCAACATGATTGTTTTCTAATTCTCTAATCCATTTCCGCAAAGGAAAAAAAAAACAATTCAATAAACCTATGATTTCCTAATTCTAATCAAAAAAGTATTTATCATGATATAATTAGGATAAATGTTGTTTCACCCTGTACAAATTGAGTTAATTACCTAATAATTAATTCTAATTAGTCCATATATTTTTTAAAATGATTTAGAACACCCTTATTTAAAAAAAAAAACATATTTCGTTGAAATTTCACAAAGAAATAAACTTTCTAGAATGGATATGAAGCAATCAAACAATATTCAATTAATAAATCAATTTAAACACTCCCAATAAATCAATACATGCATTAATTCCCAACAACTTCGAGTCGACGTAAGCACTTCCAATATATCTTTGCGAGTGTGTGCGTGCGTGTGTGTGTGTCAACAACATCAATCAACTTCCTTCAATTTTAATTTATAAAAAGATGATTATAATTAATAAAGATAAATAACAAAAATATAAATTAAATAAGCAATCACAAGACATATAATTTAATGAGGAAATTTTTTATCGTTATAGGTCTTGTTTAGAATTGAGGTTGGGTAACTATAATTTAAAAGTTACAGAACTAAAACATATGATAAACAGTAGCCGATATAGAACTTAGAAGTTAAGTTGATTTGATTTTATACTTGGATGATGAAAAAAAATCTATATAACTTCACTAATTTTGTCAAAATTATTATTTAACAATTATATTTAGCACATAGTATTAATTTTATTTGATAGTTGCAACTTTTTTCCAACAATAATTGTACCTTAAAAGATATAACACCTCAATACTAAATAAGATCATAATTTAAGGAAAAAAATCTCGACATGTGATTATATCCACGTGCAGATGAAACAATCGCTATGAAAATAATGTGAGTTTATATTGATTCAAGAACACTTGCGAAGCATCGCACTGGTAAACACTTTGTATCTAAATTATATTCCATCAACCCTCACAATCCTCACAAATTTTTTTTCCGTGTGAATCAAATGTTGAATTCTCTTCATGTGATAGAAGAGTAATAGGATAATGGGTGTGTGGGTATTCTTCTCAGATTTAACACTTACAATCTCAAAGGCCTCACATCAATAAACTTGTTTCTTCCAATAATGCTTCAGTCAACGTGAAGTCAACGAGAATTTAACACGACAACATGCACCGGAAGTGATCCCCCCACGACAGGTAAGCAGCTTCGAATCTGACGAGCTTAAAATTGTTATATTTTCTCTCTAATCAATCTGCATCAGACGAAAGCCTCCCTGCCATTTGCCAAATAAATATGTATTATTATTACTGAATCCATCCAATTGTCTTAATTCTTAAAAAAGAAAAAAAATTCAATCAGTCTAACCAACCATGATTTTTTTTAACATATATTTTAGATACTTTTTTTCTGATCACTAAGTTCTACCTTTTTTGAGCAACAATAAATTATGTTTTAATTAATTCTAAAATGATTTTTTCATGTTTATGAATTAACATAAAATTAAAATATATTTTGATGGAATTTTTTTGGGAGGATGACTATTAATAAAAATATCAAGCTAATATAGACAACTTGAAATCTAGATTTTTCAATCTATTTATGTAAGTCTTTTTTTTTTCTTGGAGTTTCTTTATTCTTTTTATAATAAAAGTACAATTTTGTGATTAATTTTCAAGATTCTGATTAGATGCGCACAAGAAGCATGTCAATTTTTCATTGGAGAGGTTGTGGAATGGTGACGCAGTGTCACTATAACGTGCACGATGATGCGCATATATCAGCCCTCTAATTTTGAATTAAATGTATGAGTTTAATATTTGTAGCTAATGACATCCAAACTAAATCCCCAATTTTTATCACCTTCTCAAGTAAGGATAATTTTGAATTTGTATCCAATTGACCCCTAACCCCTACTCAAATAAATGAAATACCTGTATAACATCGAATTTTGAATAGTTAATTTAAAATTTTAGAGGATATTTACGTAATTAATATGAAGATTTATCATAAGGGAGTGAGCTCGAGTCTTCACAACTACAGGTACTTGACTTTTCCTTAAAAATAGGAGTATTTTTTCTTAATGTGAAAGTAGTAATTACTTATAAAAAAAAAAGGTAGTTTTAGCCATGCCACACTAAAAAATGATTTCGATTAATTCTAATATATTTATAACTATGAAATAGCATTAGTATTATTTATAATTAAGAAAATCAATATGGAAATAATAATAAACCTTGTTGATTGATGATGGACCACCCCTTTTTGGTGGCTGCATCAATAGCGTGTAAGTTGAATTCAGTCGCACACGCACACACATCGAAGTTAACATCAATAACAAAAGCCAAGTGTAAAAGAATTAAAAGACAAAATTAAAACTAGCTCCAAATGCGGTTGCAATTCCTTCGCCAAAATGCGGAATCATTAAAACTTAAAGAAAATTAAAAGACAAAAAATAGTAAATTAAAATTTTGTCTTTCAGCAGTGCTTTTAAATGTCCATGCTTGAGAATCGATTACTAATTATGTATACACAAACATTTGTGCATTTTAAAATGCGAATGTGAAGATATTAAATAAAATTGTAAATTGTGAGTGCATCAACAACCATCACTACAATCTGGAACAAATATGATTCTCTATTTTTGTTTTGATTTATGAATTTTGTCGGACGCATTGCCATGCCGACATTGATGATTACCAAAGAGTGAAAGATTTTATCTATATAACTCTTAATTTATTGTGCCATGTTGTGTGGAGTTACCACTATTTGAAGATATGTCAGTGCATTGGTATGCGACATGTCCTACTTCTCAATAAGGTTTCAATAATAGTTCATCCAAATGTTTATTGTGGTAATAGCCTAGTGGAAAATTTATATAGATTTTTTTTTTTTTAATTGGCATAAATTCGAAAGCTCTAACACTTGTTCATCTACCGACCGATAATCCTACCAAGCCCAAGTATAATAAGCTTATGAGCCAAACCAATGTTCATTAGAAAATGTAGAGTCCGAATATTATTTTGAAATTTTAATTTTCACATACATATACTTGAGAAACAAGCTTATTAGTGTCTTCCCAGATAGTTGAGCTTGAAAGGGGGAGTTAAAACAGAAAGCGTTTGGTATAAGTATCCACACTGCTTGACAAAACGCACCAATGAACAAATAATTGGCAAGTCGGCGGGAAGGCTTGTATATGAATTCTACAGCACGGAAGACACCAATAACAAGGAATGATACTGAAAGGTCTTGAAGTGTCCAAAATCAAAGAAGATCAATGGACAAGATTGAGAGCCAAGCATCAAGGGTCAAGATTGATCGTAGAATAAAACAATAGTGCACAACATACCTTATCGTCTTTGTATTCTAGCTACATCAATTCTTAGCCCTTACCAGCTGTAAATAATATTCTAGATCTCTGTATGAATATGACATTGTGCTATGAATACAACTATGTCGCTTTACATAAGCGTTGTCCTTTATTCTCTTTGCACTTTTTTATGAACCCTTGGCTTCAGTTTTCGTAAACTAATCTCTTTCATAGTACTTAGCGTTCTCTAAACATTTCACTCTTGTATATGTCACAGTTGTTAGTCTGATGAATTTAGCGTGCTCGGGATGTGGGAAAGGAATGTTTGAGTCTCCATGGGACTCGAATTTTGTGCTCCGAAAAAAAGTTGAGGACACGTACATACCTACCAGTATGTCACGGGATGAGTGTTTTGCGCAGCTAACCCGTGCGGCACTTAGACAACTTTGCCGAATGTTGCTAAGTAAGCCTAGAGCTTCTCGAACTAGAGAAGAGAGCAATTGAGCCAAAGAAGAAAACTTGTATTGCACAAAGAGAGAATACAATGCTTGAGTTGCTTACAAAGCTTGTTGGATACAAATGCCTAATGCCATCCCATATTTATAGGGGAGGCTTTGCCTAACTTTGCCTAACTTTGCCTAACTTTGCCAAACTTGGTCAAACTCTAGAGTATTTTACAATTTCCTAGCTATTTGCATGTGCTGGAATTGTATAAAGTATTCTAGAATATTTACATGTTCACATGTGCTAGAGTTGCCTAGAACCTTCCAGAATTGGGCCAAGCTAGCACTCTTGGCCTTGTGTTGGCTCTCTAGCCCGAAATTGTGGGCAATTGGGCTAGCGAATTGGGCGGTCCGCAACATCCTCCCCCACCTAAGCTCGCGGCGTCCTCGTCGCGCTCTCGTGCTTGAAGTGCTGGATGTGCTCAGCGAATTGCCACAAATCATCTTCCCGTTCCCAAGTGGCTTCGCTCTCGGGGAGGTTTTTCCATTTCACCAAGTACTCGCTATGTGCTGGCACGCCCCTCCTCGAAACCGTTCGGTCCGCAATGATGTAGTCCACATCTTTGTCGAACGCGGTGACAACGGCAGTTGGCGCGCGCCTCAATTCTCCGCGACTTGGTTCTCCCATGTCTTCATGATATGGCTTGAGAAGGCTCACATGGAAGACCGGATGGATCTTGAGTCTTGGCGGAAGTTGGAGTTGATACGAGACGTTGCCTACACGTCGAACAACTCGGAAGGATCCCTCGTAGCACCTCACTAACCCCTTGTGAACTTTCCGCAAAGTCTTGAATTGTTGGGGTAGGAGCTTGATCATGACTTGATCTCCTTCCTTGTACTCAACATGCCGTCTCCTTGTATCAGCCCATTTCTTCATTTTCCTCGCGGCTTTGTCGAGATAGGCTCGCGTGATGTCCGCTTCCTCATGCCATTCGCGGGCGAGCTTGTGTGCCGCGGGGCTTTTCCCTCCGTAAGTCGAGGCTATGGCATTGGGGGTCATGGGCTGAAATCCCATGATGATCTCGAATGGACTCTTGCCCGTAGCCTCACTTCGCTGCAAGTTATAAGAAAATTGGGCAATGTCGAGTAGCTTCGCCCAATCCCGCTGGTGAGCGCTCACATAATGCCTCAGGTACATCTCGAGGAGGCCATTAATGCGCTCGGTCTGCCCATCCGTTTGTGGGTGGAAGCTTGTCGAGAACTTGAGATCGGTCCCCAACATTTTGAAGAGTTCCGTCCAAAAGCGTCCAGTGAATCGAGGGTCTCGGTCGCTCACAATGCTCTTCGGAACTCCCCAAAGCTTCACAATGTGCTTGACGAATAGGCGGGCTGCCTCGTCCGCTTTGCAATCGGCTGGTGCGGCAATGAATGTGGCATATTTGCTGTATCGGTCGACAACGACCATGATGCTTCCACAACCTTCGGACTTGGGCAGCGATGTGATGAAATCCATGGAGACACTTTCCCATGGCCTTGTTGCTAGTGGTAACGGCTCCAACAATCCCGCTGGAAGTTGATGATCCACTTTGTCTTGTTGGCACACAAGACAAGTTCGCACATATGCCTCGATGTCGTCCCTCATGTGCGGCCAAAAATACGAGGCTTGAACTAGTGCGGTGGTGCGCTCGATTCCTGGGTGACCGGCCCACTTAGAGTCGTGGCACTCCTTGATTACTTCCTTCCGCAAGTTTCCCCACCTTGGCACGAATAGCCGATCTCCCTTGGTGAGGAGGATGCCTTCCTCTTGCCAAAATCGTCTTGTCTTTCCCTCGAGCACCTTCTCCAGCAAATCCTTGGCTAGCGGATCTTGTTGGAGGCCTTCCTTGATGCGTGAGACAAGGTCAGACTTTGGTTGGCTCATGCTAAGTGTCGCCAATTCGGCCTTGCGGCTTAGAGCGTTCACAACGACATTGGCTTTCCCCGGTTTGTACTCCAGCCGGTAGTCGAATTCCGCAAGGAAATCTTGCCACCGTGCTTGCTTCGGACTCAACTTCTTCTGAGTTTGAAAGTAGCTTGTCGCCACGTTATCCGTCATAATCGTGAAGTACGAGCCAAGCAAGTAATGTCGCCACACCCGCAAGCAATGTATGATTGCGGTCATCTCCTTTTCTTGCACCGTGTAGCGGCGTTCTGTATCATTTAGCTTTCGACTCTCGAACGCTATAGGGTGGCCTTCTTGCATAAGGACTCCTCCTATGGCGAAATCCGAGGCATCCGTTTGCACTTCGAAGGGCTTTGTGTGGTCCGGAAGAGCGAGGACGGGTTCCTCCGAAATTGTTCTTTTCAACTCCTCGAATGCGCGTTGGCACTCTTCGGACCAATGCCATGTTCTGTTTTTCTTGAGCATATTCGTCAAGGGTGCCGCCTTAGCTGAATAGCCCTTGATGAAGCGGCGGTAGTAATTCACCAGTCCAAGGAATGAGCGAAGTTCGGGTACTTTCGAGGGAGGCTCCCAATCGAGGATGACCTTTACTTTGTCATTCTCCATCATGATCTTCCCACCCGCAATCTTATGGCCAAGGAACTCCACTTCTTGTTGGGCAAACGAGCACTTCTCTAGTTTGAGGAAGAGCTCGTTGTCTCGAAGTACTTGGAGGACTTGTCGCAAATGTCGGGCATGATCCTCGAGCGTGGTGCTATACACCACTATGTCATCCAAGTACACGACCACGAAGCAGTCGAGGAATGGTTGGAGCACCTTGTTCATGAGCGTGCAAAATGTGGCGGGTGCATTAGTAAGACCAAAAGGCATCACAAGGAATTCGAAAGACCCGTACCTTGTTGTGCACGCTGTCTTCGGTTCATCTCCCTTGGCGATGCGCACTTGATAATACCCGGAGCGCAAGTCAAGTTTGGTGAAGTACCGCGCTTTGCCAAGCTGGTCGAACAAGTCCGCAATCACGGGAATCAGATACTTGTTCTTGATAGTGATCTTGTTGAGCGCTCTATAGTCGATGCACATCCGCAGCGATCCATCCTTTTTCTTTTGGAAGAGCACGGGTGCACTGAATGGGGCCTTTGAGGGGCGAATGTAGCCTGCGTCCAGCAAGTCTTTGAGTTGTCTCCGCAACTCCTCTAATTCAGATGGCGCCATACGGTAGGGCGCCAAGGCTGTTGGCTTCGCGCCTTGTTCTAGCTCGATCGCATGATCTACCTCTCGTCGAGGTGGGAGCTTCTTCGGAAGTTCTGGAGGCATCACATCCTCGTACTCATTGAGGACTCTGTATATTTGCGGAGGGACTTGGCTTGGCGACGTTCCGCTATTTCTTTCCTCATTTAGTTCCCGAATGGAGACCAAGAAGCTTGGGTCCTTCTTGAAAGCCCTTTTGAATTGCATGGTGGAGAGTGTCTTCTCCTCGGACTTGCCTCGCTCCGTGGGTACCATGCATGCTTTACTCCCATCGAGGATGCTTAGGGAGTTCGTAGTAGGCAGCGGGAAGGCATAGACTTGGTCGAAGAATTCCATGCCCAGGACCATCTTGAAGTCGTCCATGGGCAGGATGGAGAAGTCAAGCTTTCCGCTCCACGTACCAAGTGTGATGTGTACGCCTTGTGCAATTCCCGCAATTGGCTTGGCGGGTGAGTTTACTGCCTTCATTGTGCCTCATTCCTTGGTGGCCTTGAGGCCTAAACGCTTGGCCTCATCTACGGACACGAAATTGTGTGTTGCTCCCGTGTCTAGCAACGCGCGAACGGACTGGCTGTTTACCTTTGCGCTAACATACATGAGCCCTTTCTTGACTAGCGCGGGCTGTTGGCGGTTGAGGGCGCCGAGGCGTTGGAGAGAACCCATGCTAAGTTGGGGTTCCTCCACGGACATTGTGGGGTTGCTCTTGAGTTGGGCAGCAAGAATATTAAGCGACCGCTTCTCCGGACAGTCGCGTACCCAATGAGGACCATTGCATATGAAGCATGGGCTTCGTGGCTTTGGCGCCTCCTTCTTGCCCTCCGATTTTCCCTGCCAGCTCTTGTTGCTAGGCGGCTTTTTCTGCCCCCAATCTTTGCGGTTGTTGCCCTTGTCCTTACGACTCTCTCCCCCACCTTTGCCTTGGCTAGACTTCTTGTCTTTGGATTGGGTAGAGTATTCGGTGAGCGATTCCGCAATGGCGATGGCGTCGTCAAGTGTTTGAACACCACGCCTATCAAGCTCGGTTTTGGCCCAATCCTTGAGGCCATCTTGGAAGTAGAAGAGTGAATCCTTGTTGGACATGTCGCTTATCTCCAACATAAGGGTAGTGAACTCGTTGATGTAGTCCCGAATGCTACCCGATTGCTTGAGGCGACGTAAGCGCGCTCGCGCTTCCTTCTCCGCATTGCTTGGGGCGAACTGCTTTCGGAGTTCTTGCTTGAAGTCGGACCAAATGTCGATGGTGCAAATGCCCTTGCCCATCTCGCCATGTTTGCGACGCCACCATAGTTGTGCAGCGCCTCTAAGATAGGTGGGTGCAGTGCCCACTTTCGATGCCTCATCTCGTACACCCATGGCATTAAAGTATTGATCCAGACCAAAGAGGAAATTATCCACGATTGTGGCATTGCGTGTGCCATCGTAGGTGTCGGGCTTTGGCACGTCAATGCGGCGCGCATCACTCGAGTTTGCGGAAGCTGGACTTGAGGAGAGTGTGCGCTTGTGCCATGCCCAATCCGAGCGGACTTCATCCACTTCCGCACGGACAGCGCGTAGTTCGTCTTGAACACTCACCTCGAAGAGTGTTTGCTTGTTCTTGGATGAGAGCTTTGGTTGCCACCGTGAATTCGGCGTATTCTCCCTCGAGTCCGTCCACTCGTTCCTCCAATCCCTCGAGGCTTTCTTGAGCGGTGGACAATGCGATTTCGAGAGTGCCTACACGAGGCTCCAACGCATCCACGGATAGGGCCTTGGACTTGCCGCGAGTCTTGCCTTGGGCACGTTCTCCCTCTCGGCCACGGCTTAGTTCCGGTGGAACATCCACACCAACAACACCCTCTTGTGCTACGTTCGAAGGGTTGGCCATTGCTTCGTGAGCTAATTTGCGTGCGTGCAAACCTTAGCTCTGATACCACTTGTCACGAGATGAGTGTTTTGCGCAGCTAACCCGTGCGGCACTTAGACAACTTTGCCGAATGTTGCTAAGTAAGCCTAGAGCTTCTCGAACTAGAGAAGAGAGCAATTGAGCCAAAGAAGAAAACTTGTATTGCACAAAGAGAGAATACAATGCTTAAGTTGCTTACAAAGCTTTTTGGATACAAATGCCTAATGCCATCCCATATTTATAGGGGAGGCTTTGCCTAACTTTGCCTAACTTTGCCAAACTTGGTCAAACTCTAGAGTATTTTACAATTTCCTAGCTATTTGCATGTGCTGGAATTGTATAAAGTATTCTAGAATATTTACATGTTCACATGTGCTAGAGTTGCCTAGAACCTTTCGGAATTGGGCCAAGCTAGCACTCTTGGCCTTGTGTTGGCTCTCTAGCCCGAAATTGTGGGCAATTGGGCTAGCGAATTGGGCGGTCCGCAACAAGTAGGTGTCCAAAGCATTGGGGGCAGTGAAATACTTTTCTTGAACTTGAAGTTTTGTTTAATAAATTAAATCATATTCTTTTAGTGTAGTTAGACTTCTTAGCCTGCAGCCAAACCACTGTTCTACCTAAACACATGCAAAAAAAGAGAAAGTATTAAACAAAGGTCATCAGTAGCATTTTTTGGAAGAACTAAATCAACTCTGTCCATGGAAACAAGATGACTACAACAGTTTTCTCAAGAAAAAAAAATATATGAAAGGAAAAGATATAAGATTCCTACACTTATTACATGAATTCAGATTAACTATCAATGAAAGCAAACGAAATTAACTTAAATTTCCGATCCTTTTACTCAATGTGTCTCTTATCTTGAGTAATCTAGTAACAATATCTTTTGCATTAATCCTCTTTTCCGGTGATTCCATTGTACACTCCAGAGCCAAACTAAAGATAGACAACAGACATTGCTCCTTTGCTGCAGAATGTTTTTCCTCTCCACTTAGCAGAGTTTTGTCCACAACTTCCACTAATGAAGTAGGAAGCAAGTCATTAACCCAACGCTTTAAGCTCAATTCCCCAACAAAAATTTCATCTGTGGGTTTTTTCTTGGTAAAAGTTTCCATCAACATAATCCCATAGCTGTAAACATCACTTTTTGTAGATACTTCTCCTTCAATGCCGTACTCTATTAATCAAATTAATTTCACAATTAGATAAATAATCAATAACATTTTGATATGAGGATTGTAAAAATCAATAAGTTGGAAAATTTAAAATGAACTTTAAAAAAAAGTTGTTTGAAGCAAACCTGGTGCCATATAACCTATAGTGGCAAGGGTTTTTGTTCGCATCGTAGACTCATCCTCTCCACTTAAAAGCTTTGCTATGCCAAAATCACTCAAATGAGCAACCATATTTTCATCCAACAATACATTACTAGGCTTTAAGTCACAATGAATAATAGGAGTTGAATGATCAAAGTGGAGATATTCTAAAGCTGATGCAACGTCAATCATTATGTTCAACCTTTGAAAAATATTCAGCACGTAATTGCTCGAATGCAGCCAATCCCCTAAGCTCCCGTTGGACATGTATTCTAGGACTAATGCTTTGAAGTCATCGTTCGAGCAACTGCTGATAACTTTGATAAGGTTTCGATGGCGAATATTTTTTAACACTTCACATTCAGCCTCAAAACTCTTCAATGCGCTTGCACATTGCTGGTGAAACACTTTTATTGCAATCTTCATCCCATCTTCAAGTCTTGCTCCATAAACGGAACCAAAACCTCCTCTGCCAATTATGCTGTTTTCAGCAAAATTATCTGTTGCTCGTAAAAGTTCTAAGTATGAAAATCTTCTTAGTGTTGCTTGTGATGACAAGATACTATCATTTGATAACACCGTGCTTCTTTTTCCACATTCGATCAGCTTAGATTGGAGAGCTAGAGTGATTGCTATCGTTAGAGCAATACTCAATGGCAAAACAATCACAATGAGAAGTATCTTTTTCCTTGATTTATGTTCTGTCCTCGGCTTGCTAACTTTGCATGGTTGGACTTGAAGATTTGGTAAACCACACAATAACTCATTTCCCATAAATGACTCAGCTGTGAAGTTGGCAAAAATTCCTCCACTAGGAATCTCACCTTCTAGTTCATTGAAAGAGAGATTTAACTCTCGGAGGTAAAAGAGTTTCCCCAAGGATTTTGGAATAGACCCGGAGATTTTATTATTTGACAAATTCAAAACCTCCAAACTTGTCAAGTCACCAAATGATTCAGGAATTGGGCCTTCCAATCTATTATATGCTAGGTCCATAATTTGAAGGTTTTTTAGTCCTCCAATTGTGGCTGGCATATCACCCGATAAGTTATTTTCTGATAAATTTATTCCTAGAAGCACCTTCAAATTACCTATGTCTGAAGAAAGAGGACCCACCAAGAAATTTGATGAAAAGTCAAAGAACAAGATGTCTTTTAGGCTCCAGAAAGTTGAGGGAATGACAGAAGTAAACCTATTGGACCCTAAGTAGAGAGATCTCAGAGAAGTGAGATTACTTAAGCATGAAGGTATAGATCCTGAAAGCTTATTGCCAAATAAGACCAATTGATCCAGCCTTGCTAGATGGCAAAGCTCATCTGGGAATGAACCTACCAACTTATTGAATGCAAGATATAAGCCTTGGAGTTTCTGCAGTCGGCCGAATGTAGTTGGGATAGGTCCAGTCAATTTATTGACTTCTAATACTAAGGCCAATAAGTTGCTTAAATTGCCAATTGATTGAGGAATGTTGCCACTAATACTGCAATTGCCGATGTAAAGTGTTTTCAAAGACATGGAAAGATTACCTATTGAACTTGGAAGGATACCGTTGAGTGGATTGCCTGTTAAGCCTATGTCTCTTAATTTCTTGCAATTTGCCAAAGAGGAAAGAAAGCTCAATTTTGAGGTTGAAGATGTCAAGTAGTTATTACCCAAGCCGAGCCACTCAAGGTTTCTTAAATTACCAATTGTGTTTGGAATAAATCCCGAAAATGTGTTTACTCCCAATTCTAGCAAGGCGAGCTTAGAAGCATTGGTGATGGAACTAGGAATGGTTCCAGAAAATCTATTAAGTGACAAGATAAGAACCTCAACCGTTGGAAGTGAAAGGTCTATTCTTGATGGAAGACTTCCGCTGAGAGAGTTGTTTATGAGGATAAGTACCTTCAGTGTTGACATGTTGAAGATTGGAGCTGGTAACACACCAACTAGGTTGTTCATTCCAAGCACTAAATCCCCTAGATTTCGAAGATTAGCGATTTCGTGCGGTATCTCACCTGGCAAATTAACATAGATGCAAAAAAATCTCCGTTACATGATCTTATCTAAAGTATTCAAGAAAAATAACAAGTGAGAAATTAAAATATTTACATAGTATTATGAACATACCGTGGAGTTTGTTGGCGCCGAGATATATCCCTTTGAGCCTAGTCAAGTTGCCGATTTCTTTTGGTATTGCACCGGATAAATTATTGAACTGCAAATTTAATTGTTGCAGTTGTTTGCACTTTGATAAAGCAGAAGGAATTTTGCTATGAAACATGTTTTTGTCCAAAAAAAGGGCTTTCAAATGAGGAAGATAGTTGCAAATATTTTTCGGAAGCTCACCAGAAAGTCTGTTATTGGTCAAACGAATGTCTAATATTGAAGACATGTTGAAGACGAAGGAAGACACCGAACCAGAGAGCTGGTTATCAGTGAAGTCAAGAAATTTTAGCCTATGCATGGTGTAGATGGAGGAGGGAACGCTTCCAGAAAGCTTGTTATGACTAAGATTAAGTGTTGTGAGTGAAGAGAGGTTTCCAAGTTGAGGAGGGATGGTGCCTTGTAGATTGAATTGAGAAATATCTAAGGCTGTGACTCTATGGCTATTGACATCACAAGTGATGCCAATCCAGGTACAAACAGAGGTATTCGAGGTCCAATTATGGGCTAAAAGGTTGGTCGGATCATAAATTATATGATCTTTCAGGGCAAGAAGAGCTTGTTGGTCTGTGGTAATATTGTTGCTTGCTGCTGCTGCTGCTGCTGCTGCAACAACCAAGCAAAGAAGCAGGCAGTGGGTTAATGACACAGTGATCATACTGAGACTAAAGTTTCTCTCCATGAAAGATTGCTTTGTTTGTTACTGGTTTATTTGGTAATGCAAGGTGTTTCGATTGCTGAACATATATATAATGCAAATGTCGATCTCGAGGTGTTTGTGATTGTGATTAAGCAAGACTGGAAGAGATGAACTGGCTGGTAGTATTCACATCACTCAGTGCCCGTCAATTAAGGTACTTGTTTTTTTGTGATGGCGCCATCTCATCAAGTCAAGAAGAAAATGATGCATTAGTTTTGCTATCAATGCTCAATTGTTATTATCTTCTTTCTTTGGCGAGTTTTCTGTAGCCACAAACTTGCATTTTAGATAATTGATTCTACAGGAAAGTGAATAGTATAGAAATTAACATATTTGTCTTGTATTTGTGTTTGCGTGAAATTAGGATTCTCTCTTGATATAATTTTTCCGACTAAATATAATAAATAAATTAAAATATAATAAATGAGTAAATATTGATTGTACACAAATAAAATTACATTTGTTTCAAAAAAATTTCAAAACTCAAATATTATAAAATTATAAGAGAATCCTTTCCATGAGAATGAAATTTATATATATTTCCTTTCGTATCTTTAATTTTAAATTTTAAGGACCTAATGATATAAATTTGAGTAATCAAATATTGACATTTTCGTATTTAATACTATATTAAGCATTAATTATTATTATTTTTTTAAAGGGAGGCTATATGCACCCATAAAAAATGTTGTCGCAGAAGTTTTTAGTTAATTTTTTAGTAAATCGGAAAAAAATTAATTTTTACTTGCTATAAAAAATTTATATTGCCAAAAAATAACCGCAATAATTCTTATGGACTGATTTTTCTTTGACACCCACTTCTGCAAGCACCCTTTCTCTTCAACTTCTCCTTTTTTTTTTGCTCATAAATTTTTTAAATGTTCTTTACTCTTTCTCCAATTATTTGATAATTAAGGTTATTTTCAACAACCAAAAAGTTAAATGAAGCAAAAAAAATTGAATTAGTTTTTCAATGGAGTCATGGAGATCATCAGCCATTGCCTTATTAAAATGATATCATTATGTCGAGTGGATTGTATGAGTATAATATACAAGTCAATTGTTATTATCTTCTTTCTTTGGCCTTTTTTGTGGCCACAAACTTGCATTTTAGATAATTGATTCTACAGGTAAGTGAAGCGTATAGAAATTAACATATTTGCGTGTGCGTGGGATCAAGATTCTTCCTTGATATGATATTTCTGAGTAAATATACTCACATGATTGATAGTTAATGAATAAAAATATAATAAATAAGTAAATATTGATTGTACAAAAATAAAAGTACATTTGTTTTAAAAAATCTTTCAAAGCTCAAATATTTTAAGATTATAAGAGGATCATTTCCTATGAGAATGAAATTTATATATATATTTCATTTTGTGTCTTCAATTTTAAATTTTAAGGACCTAATGACATAAATTTGTGTAGTCAAATATTGATATTTTCGTATTTAATAATATATTAAGTATTAATTATTATATATTTTTTAAAGGGAGGGTACATGCACCAACAAAAAAAGTTGTTTGAAGCAAACCTGGTGCCATATAACCTATAGTGGCAAGGGTTTTTGTTCGCATCGTAGACTCATCTTCTCCACTTAAAAGCTTTGCTATGCCAAAATCACTCAAATGAGCAACCATATTTTCGTCCAACAATACATTACTAGGCTTTAAGTCACAATGAATAACAGGAGTTGAATGATCGAAGTGGAGATATTCTAAAGCTGATGCAAAGTCAATCATTATGTTCAACCTTCGAAAAATATTCAGCACGTAATTGCTCGAATGCAACCAATCCCCCAAGCTCCCGTTGGACATGTATTCTAGGACTAATGCTTTGAAGTCATCGTTCGAGCAACTGCTGATAACTTTGATAAGGTTTCGATGGCGAATATTTTTTAACACTTCACATTCAGCCTCAAAACTCTTCAATGCGCTTGCACATTGCTGGTGAAACACTTTTATTGCAATCTTCATCCCATCTTCAAGTCTTGCTCCATAAACGGAACCAAAACCTCCTCTGCCAATTATGCTGTTTTCAGCAAAATTATCTGTTGCTCGTAAAAGTTCTAAGTATGAAAATCTTCTTAGTGTTGCTTGTGATGACAAGATACTATCATTTGATAACACCGTGCTTCTTTTTCCACATTCGATCAGCTTAGATTGGAGAGCTAGAGTGATTGCTATCGTTAGAGCAATACTCAATGGCAAAACAATCACAATGAGAAGTATCTTTTTCCTTGATTTATGTTCTGTCCTCGGCTTGCTAACTTTGCATGGTTGGACTTGAAGATTTGGTAAACCACACAATAACTCATTTCCCATAAATGACTCAGCTGTGAAGTTGGCAAAAATTCCTCCACTAGGAATCTCACCTTCTAGTTCATTGAAAGAGAGATTTAACTCTCGGAGGTAAAAGAGTTTCCCCAAGGATTTTGGAATAGACCCGGAGATTTTATTATTTGACAAATTCAAAACCTCCAAACTTGTCAAGTCACCAAATGATTCAGGAATTGGGCCTTCCAATCTATTATATGCTAGGTCCATAATTTGAAGGTTTTTTAGTCCTCCAATTGTGGCTGGCATATCACCCGATAAGTTATTTTCTGATAAATTTATTCCTAGAAGCACCTTCAAATTACCTATGTCTGAAGAAAGAGGACCCACCAAGAAATTTGATGAAAAGTCAAAGAACAAGATGTATTTTAGGCTCCAGAAGGTTGAGGGAATAACAGAAGTAAACCTATTGGACCCTAAGTAGAGAGATTTCAGAGAAGTGAGGTTACTTAAGCATGAAGGTATAGATCCTGAAAGCTTATTGCCAAATAAGACCAATTCATTCAGCCTACCTAGATGGCAAAGCTCATCTGGGAATGAACCTACCAACATATTGAATGCAAGATATAAGCCTTGGAGTTTCTGTAGTGGGCCGAATGTAATTGGAATTGGTCCAGTCAATTTATTGCGTTCTAATACTAAGGTCAACAAGTTGCTTAAATTGCTAATTGCTTCCGGAATGTTGCCACTAATACTGCAATTGGCGATGACAAGTGTTTCCAAAGACTTAGAAAGATTACCTATTGAACTTGGAAGGATACCGTCGAGTGGATTGCCTCCTAAGTTTAAGAATCTTAATTTCTTGCAATTTGCCAAAGAGGAAAGAAAGCTCAATTTTGAGGTTGAAGATTTCAAGTAATTATTCTCCAAGCTGAGCCACTCAAGGTTTTTTAAATTACCAATTGTGTTTGGAATGAAGCCCGAAAATGTGTTCTCTCCCAACGCTAGAACGGTGAGCTTAGAAGCATTGGTGATGGAACTAGGAATGGTTCCAGAAAATCTATTATGTGCCAACTCAAGAAACTCAACAGTTGGAAGTGAAAGGTCTATTCTTGATGGTAGACTTCCACTGAGAGAGTTATCCATGAGGATAAGTACCTTCAGTGTTGACATGTTGAAGATTGGAGCTGGTAACACACCAACTAGGTTGTTCATTCCAAGCACTAAACCCTCTAGATTTCGAAGATTAGCGATTTCGTGGGGTATCTCACCTGGCAAATTAACATAGATGCAAAAAAATCTCTGTTACAAGATCTTATCTAAAGTATTCAAGAAAAATAACAAGTGAGAAATTAAAATATTTACATAGTATTATGAACATACCGTGGAGTTTGTTGCATAATAGAGATATCCCTTTGAGCATAGTCAAGTTGCCGATTTCTTTTGGTATTGCACCGGATAAATTATTGAACTGCAAATTTAATTGTTGCAGTTGTTTGCACTTTGATAAAGCAGAAGGAATTTTGCTATGAAACATGTTTTTGTCCAAAAAAAGGGCTTTCAAATGAGGAAGATAGTTGCAAATATTTTTCGGAAGCTCACCAGAAAATCTGTTATTGGTCAAACGAATTTCTACTATTGAAGACATGTTGAAGACGAAGGAAGACACCGAACCAGAGAGCTGGTTATCAGTGAAGTCAAGAAATTTTAGCGTATGCATTGTGTAGATGGAGGAGGGAACGTTTCCAGAAAGCTTGTTATGACTAAGATTAAGCGTTGTGAGTGAAGAGAGGTTTCCAAGTTGAGGAGGGATGGTGCCTTGTAGATTGAATTGAGAAATATCTAAGGCTGCGACTCTATGGCTATTGACATCACAAGTGATGCCAATCCAGGTACAAACAGATGTATTCGAGGTCCAATTATGGGCTAAAAGGTTGGTCGGATCATAAATTATATGATCTTTCAGGGCAAGAAGAGCTTGTTGGTCTGTGGTAATATTGTTGCTTGCTGCTGCTGCTGCTACAACAACCAAGCAAAGAAGCAGGAAGTGGGTTAATGACACAGTGATCATACTGAGACTAAAGTTTCTCTCCCTGAAAGATTGCTTTGTTTGTTAGCGGTTAATTTGGTAATGCAAGGTGTTTCGATTGCTGAACATATATATAATGCAAATGTCAATCTCGTGGTGTTTGTGATTGTGATTAAGCAAGACTGGAAGAGATGAACTGGCTGGTAGTATTCACATCACTCAGTGCCCGTCAATTAAGGTACTTGTTTTTTTGTGATGGCGCCATCTCATCAAGTCAAGAAGAAAATGATGCATTAGTTTTGCTATCAATGCTCAATTGTTATTATCTTCTTTCTTTGGCGAGTTTTCTGTAGCCACAAACTTCCATTTTAGATAATTGATTCTACAGGAAAGTGAATAGTATAGAAATTGACATATTTGTCTTGTATTTGTGTTTGTGTGAAATTAGAATTCTCTCTTGATATAATTTTTCTGACTAAATATACTTACATGATTGATAGTTAATAAATTAAAATATAATAAATAAGTAAATATTGATTGTACACAAATAAAATTACATTTGTTTCAAAAAAATTTCAAAACTCAAATATTATAAGATTATAAGAGAATCCTTTCCATGAGAATGAAATTTTTATATATTTCTTTTCGTGTCTTCAATTTTAAATTTTAAGGACCTAATGATATAAATTTGAGTTGTCAAATATTGATATTTTCGTATTTAATACTATATTAAGCATTAATTATTATTATTTTTTTAAAGGGAGGGTATATGCACCCATAAAAAATGCTGTCGCAGAAGTTTTTAGTTAATTTTTTAGTAAATCGGAAAAAAAATTAATTTTTACACGCTATAAAAATTTTATATTGCGAAAAAATAACCGCAATAATTCTTATGGACCGATTTTTCTTTGACACCCACTTCTGCAAGCACCCTTTCTCTTCAACTTCTCCTTTTTTTTTTGCACATAAATTTGTTAAATGTTCTTTACTCTTTCTCCAATTATTTGATAATTAAGGTTATTTTCAACAACCAAAAAGTTAAATGAAGCAAAAAAAATGAATTAGTTTTTCAATGGAGATCATCAGCCATTGCCTTATTAAAATGATATCATTATGTCGAGTGGATTGTATGAGTATAATATACAAGTCAATTGTTATTATCTTCTTTCTTTGGCCTTTTTTGTGGCCACAAACTTGCATTTTAGATAATTGATTCTACAGGTAAGTGAAGCGTATAGAAATTAACATATTTGCGTGTACGTGGGATCAAGATTCTCCCTTGATATGATATTTCTAAGTAGATATACTCACACAATTGATAGTTAATGAATAAAAATATAATAAATAAGTAAATATTGATTGTACAAAAATAAAAGTACATTTGTTTTAAAAAATCTTTCAAAGCTCAAATATTTTAAGATTATAAAATTTATATATATATATATATATTTCATTCTATGTCTTCAATTTTAAATTTTAAGGACCTAATGATATAAATTTGTGTAGTCAAATTTTGATATTTTCGTATTTAATACTATATTAAGTATTAATTATTATATTTTTTTAAAAGGGAGGGTACATGCACCAACAAAAAATGCTATCGCCAAAGTTTTTAATTAATTTTTTAGTAAATTGGAAAAAATCAATTTTTATTTGCTGAAAATTTTTTATATTGCCAAAAAATTAATAACCACAATAATTCTTATAGACTGATTTATCTTTGCACCCACTTCTGCAAGCACCCTTTCTCTTCAATTTCTCCTTTATTTTTGGCACATAAATTTGTTAAATGTTCTTTACTCTTTCTCCCGTTATTTGAAAATTAAGGCTATTTTCAACAACCAAAAAGTTAAATAAAACAAAAGAATTGAAGTAGTTTTTCAGTGGAGATCATCAAGCATTTATTAAAATGAAATCATTATGTAGAGTGGATTGTATGAATATAACAAACAAGTCATTTTACTTTCCATAAAAACCAAGAGTTGAAAGTCAAAATTAGAATTTCAGCAAGAGTATTTCCATAAAAACCAAGAATTTCCATAAAAATATTACTGCTATTGTTTATTGTTTTTTTTCATCATTTTAGCAACTGACAAGTAAATTTCAAATGATGTATCACTCATCAACATTGCTGTAATGATTGCAATTGTTAGTTAACTCATTCTTCCTAATTTTTATATATATTTTTTTCTTCTGCAAAACTACCATAAATCAAAGGTGTCACAATTTAAAAAAAATAAAAAAAGCATCTAAAATCGTCAAAACCTAACTACAATGATCATGGTCATAACCTGTATATTTTACAAAAAAAAACTGCAAGTCACTTGCTCTTGCTGTACACACACCTGTGCCATATAACATTAAAGAGGGTCAATTTTACTAGCAATGAGATTCCTCTGCTTCATTTTATTCTCTGTTTGCCATTCAATATCCGCAATGAATAAATGAAGAGTTTATTGTAACAGTGTTTTTTTCAATCACAATATTGTGTTACTATTAAATATTCATCATAGGAGCCCAGGCTCTTTTCAATTATACTATACTACTCACAATCATAGAAGATCATTAAATCATCTTATAACATTAGATTCCTTGAGAATAAGCATTATAGTAAGCCACCAAATCTAGTCTTTGTTAAATTGGCCCTCCTTTCCACTAAAGCTAATGTAACCAAAAAACTAGAGCCATCACAGCTGGATGGTCTGGACGACAGTAAGATTGTGTGCGCTGCTTAATCTTTTTATCACCATCACTTAAGGCAGCTACCTCAACTCTCTATATAGGTAACATCTATAGTCAAGAATCAAACAAAAAACAAAAGGTTTCCTCTTTCTTTCACTTGAAGTAAAAGCAAAAGCAAATCATGAGTTCATTAATCGCAGTACTATAAAAGAGTTTAGTATAAAATTCAGCTCAATACTAAATTCTAATCCAAAACACTGACCTCTTTCCTATGTTTGCATCGTATTAGTTTTTCTTTTTCAAGAGAAAAATCTTCTTCTCTTACCATTTTTCTAGGAAAAAATAAAAGAATTTTGTGCATTCATTAGCTTTTGTAGCACATGAATTTAAAATGCGGATATCACTCAACCTTTAGGAAAAAAGGGAAAAAAAGATGAAAAATAGTTTATTAAAGTTTGGTCTTTTAGCAATATTTCAAAACACCCACATATGAAAATCAATAATTATGTATACATAATGTACCTGCATTTTAAAATACAAATTTGAAATTATAAAATAAAATTGTACCTTGTGAGTGCATCACGACCACCAACTTCACTAATCCGTTAAACAACCCAATAAAAAGTGAAAATTAAAATAGTAATTTATAAAAAAAAATAATGAAAATCAATAGCCTTGTTCAATTTGTAGAAATGTATGCCGGTTAAATGGTGCGAAGCCAGTGGTCATCATTTTGAGTAATCTTTTTTAATACATTAGTATTTAAGGGTTATCAAGCAGCAAATAAAATAGACAAGTAAGAAATATAACAAAAAAATAATATGTGCATGTGTAATTTACTTCATAAACATTTTTTTTATGTTTATTTATGGTTATTTATAATTACCTATTGGTATGCTTTTCTTTAATCCTTTTTAATTTCTTTAAAGAAATTCCATCCTTAACCTCAGCTTGCAAGGGAAATACTAAATTACTAACCCTACGGCATCCAAACTTAAAACTGTAAGGACTAAGGAGAAATCTCTATCAAGTAAAACAAAAATTAAAGAAAAAAATTCCCAATTGATTTTTTTTTTCCCCTTAAGCTATAGTAATCGATAGAACATGCCTTTTTTCCCCCTCTAATTTAACCCCCTATTTTCTTATTTTATATTTTGTTTTAGTATTCTCAAACAATTATTCCGATAATAAAAACTAATCTGCAGATTTTTTCATAGGTCGATGAAGTTTTGGTTATCAAAGTTTGAGGCTTTAAGAAGCCCAAAAAAAAAAAAAAAGAATAAAGAGATAGCAAAAATGTAGAGCAGAGCAACATCGCGTTGTGTTTATTTAAAAAGGAAAAAAAAACTATTTTTATTGGCATAAATATTCTTGTATTTTTGCTTATCCATCAATTCCAATGTTACAGTACATACGATTTGCATAAAATAAAAAGTTTGCATGCAACAAATTATTCAGCGCGCGTAGAGAGGAGATAGCAATTAGCAAATTACTCTACAGACTAGTTAGCTTTTCACTATTTGTGTACTGTTTTAAACCTGATAATGGTATCATTAGGATTTGTTTGGGGATAAAAAAAGGAGATTAATTAATTAAGAAAATGGAATTGTTGGTGGGATTTGCTGAAGAGTTTTGTGCACTCCTCATTTTTCTCCACCAGTCATCTTACTTGTAAAATGCAATGACCAAACTATCCTCACCAAAGCCTAGACATTTACTTGTGTATTCAAAGGCTATTTTGGGAAGACAAGCATAAAAAATTATAAAGGATAGTGAGCAAAAGAAGGCAACGGAAGAGAGGGGGAGGAATAAAAGATGGGAGTGGGGCGTTACATAGGGAACATGGCTACCTACTTCTCTGTTATGTTTCTTTAGGAGGCAGAAGGATTCGGCCAAGCTAAAAAAAAAAAATTATTCTTCATATTGGGATTGGGTTTTATTTTTGAGCTTTTGATCTCTATTTTTTGTTTTAAATAGAAATTATTTATTTTTATTATGGTAAACCTATAAACTGACTTGAGCGTCAGAAGGTTCACGTTGAAAAAACTTCCAGTGCCTCTTACCGTCTTCTGTGATTTCAAGTATTCGTAGGTTAATCGCTAGTGATTGCAGGACATCTTGACAATTGACCAGCCGATTCTCCACCAAATAAATTTAATGCTGGTGCAGTAATATGATATTAAGTCGCTAACCGACTAGATCAGATTTTGACATCAACATTGTTTTCTAATTCTCTAATCCGTTTCTGCAAAGAAAAATAAAAATAATAATTCAACAAACCTATGATTTCCTAATTCTAATCGGAAAAGTATTTATCATGATATAATTAGGATAAATGTTGTTTCACCCTGTACAGATTAAGTTAATTACCTAATAATTAATTCTAATTAGTCCATATATTTTTTAACATTATTTAGAACACCCTTATTTAAAAACAAAAACATATTTCGTTGAAATTTCACAAAGAAATAAACTTTCTAGAATGGATGTGAAGCAATCAAACAATATTCAATCAATAAATCAAGTAAATCACAAAATCATTTAAACACTCCCAATAAATCAATTAATACATGCATTAATTCCCAACAACTTTGAGTCAACGTAAGCACTTCCAATATATCTTTGTGAGTGTGTGCGTGCGTGTGTGTGTGTGTGTCAACAACATCAATCAACTTCCTTCAATTTTAATTTATAAAAAGATGATTATAATTAATAAAGATAAATAACAAAAATATAAATTAAATAAGCAATCACAAGACATATAATTTAATGAGGAAATCTTTGATCTTTATAGGTCTTGTTTAGAATTAAGGTTGGGTAACTATAACTTAAAAGTTACAGAACTAAAACATATGATAAACAGTAGCCGATATATAACTTAGAAGTTAAGTTGATTTGATTTTATACTTGGATGATAAAAAAAAATCTATATAACTTCACTAATTTTGTCAAAATTATTATTTAACAATTATATTTAGCACATAGTATTAATTTTATTTGATAGTTGCAACTTTTTTCCAACAATAATTGTACGTTAAAAGATATAACACCTCGGTACTAAATAAGACCATAATTTAAGGAAAAAAATCTCGACATGTGATTATATCCACGTGCAAATGAAACAATCACTATGAAAATAATGTGAGTTTATATTGATTCCAGAACACTTGCGAAGCATCGCACTGGTAAACACTTTGTATCTAAATTATATTCCATCAACCCTCACAATCCTCACAAATTTTTTCCTTGTGAATCAAATGTTGAATTCTCTTCATGTGATATAAGAGTAATAGGATAATGGGTGTGTGGGTATTCTTCTCAGATTTAAAACTTACAATCTCAATGGCCTCACATCAATAAACTTGTTTCTTCCAATAAACTTGTCTCCGGAATCTAAAAATAAGATCCATTCATCTATTTGCGAACTCAAAAGTAATGAAGTGACTCTTTCATCCTTGAACCTATATCATTAATAGATTTTGACACAAGATTTTGATAAACCGTAATAAATGAGATAATTCAATCTTTACTCCAATTAATAGAGGATCTACCTATGTTACAATAGTGGTATGGTACCAAATTAGTCGTTTTTAATCTTCAATTTTTCTTGTTAGGATTAAGAATTTAATAGAAATTAAGTTAGTCAATTTTTAGATTTGGATATAGACCCACGATTAATCCAGAACACAAATGATTCTCTATTTCAGATTGAAGAAACGCTGTAATGGAGCAAACACATGATTTGCAATTTACAATTTGAAAACATGAGTTGGATCGTTGGATGGTAATTCACTTTACTATGAGAATGTTTTATTAGAACTTGTGTTTATCAAAATAGAACAAGTTACTTTCAATTTGCTTGCTTCGCAATCTGAATCTGACATCATGTTGGTTAGAATCAAACTTCGATCTTAATCAAGAATCAAGATCAACATTTCTGTATTGACTAATGGGAAATCCAATGATCAAGATTTTTCTAGAAAAATAAGACACGGAAGTGATCCCCACACGACAAGTAAGCAGCTTCGAATCTGACGAGCTTAAAATTGTTATATTTTCTCTCTAATCAATCTGCATTAGACGAAAGCCTCCCTGCCATTTGCCAAATACATATATTTTATTATTACTCAATCAATCCAATTGTCTTAATTCTTAAAAAAGAAAAAGATAAAAAAAATTCAATCAATCGAACCCACCATGATTAATTTTTTTAACGTATATTTGAGACACTTTTTTCTTATCACTAAATTCTTCCTTTTTTTGGCAACAATAAATAATGTTTTAATTAATTCTAAAATGATTTTTTTTTCTATTTATTAATTAACATAAAATTAAAATATATATTGGTGGAATTTTTTTTCGAAGATGACTATTTATAAAAAGATCAAGCTAATATAGACAACTTGGAATCTAGATTACTCAAACTATTTATGTAAGTCTTTTTTTTTTCTTGGAGTTTCTTTATTCTTTTTATAATAAAAGTATAACTTTGTGATTAATTTTCAGGATTTTGATCAGAAGCGCACAAGATGCAGGTCAATTTTTCATTGGATAGGTTGTTGGATGGTGACACGTGTCACTATAATGTGCACGAGGATGCACATATATCAGCCCTCTAATTTTGAATTAGATGTATGAGTTTAATATTTGTAGCTAATGACACCCAAACTAAATCCCCAACTTTTATCACCATCTCAAGTAAGGATAATTTTGAATTTGTATCCAATTGACCCCTAACCCCTACTCAAATAAATGAAATACCCATATAACTGTTGGATCATAAACTTGATCCAAGATGAATAAATCAAGCCCAACTCATGGAAGATTCCATGAGTAGGTATGGTTGGTGAAGTAGGTGAGTGGTAGGTTTTAATGGATGGTGAGGATTTGTTTATTAGTTGAATAAATGAATGGTTGTGATTAGTTTGTTTCATGTATAAATACCTCCTCTCCCATTTGGTTTAAACATCAAGTGAAGTAGCAAAATCTCTAAGGTGTAGAGAGTGAAAAATAAGAGTTGTAATTGGTGAGGAGTGTTGTTGAAGAAATAAAATAGTGTGTTTTTTGTGTGTTTTATTTGTTAATTCTCCAACAAAATGGTATCAGAGTTAGTGTTTAATGCTATATATAGTCATATAGCATATCAAATCGAAGATCTCGAAGAGAGGAACGTGACGCCGCAATAATCATCCGGATCCGAGACCCAACGCGCCCACACTTGCCGCCGGAAGTTTTCTGTCCTGACGCTAAGTCGACTCACCGAGTTGAACCAAGCTGAGCCGAACTGAACCAAGCTGAGCCGAGCTGAACCGAGTCAAGTCGAACCGAGCCAACTCGAGCTGAACCAATCCGGACTGAACCAAGACTACCAAGCCGGCATTGACCGTTGCCCGACGTTGACCGTTGACTAGCATTGACTGTTGACCATTGACCGAAAGTTGACTCGAGTCATTCCCAAGGTTTTTCGACGTGCCAGATCCATCTGTGCTTTCAGAATCTCCAAATTCTCACTCAATTTGTGAGTTATGGCAAACGGTGGTATGATTTCATTTCAAGTTCCACAATTAAAGGGAAGTAAGTTTGACAATTGGAGTATTAAAATGAAGGCTCTATTGGGCGCACATGACGTATGGGATATCGTGGAGAAAGGCTTTATTGTGCCAGAAAATGAAGCCACTTTAACTGCGGCGCAGAAGGAGAATTTAAAAGACTTGAAGAAGAAAGAAAATAAAGCAAAATATCTCATCTTTCAATCATTATATGAAGATTCTTTTGAAAAGATTGCTGGTACAACCTCCTCAAAAGAAGTATGGGAGAAACTAGAGACTTCTTACAAAGGAGCAGAGCAAGTTAAAAAGGTTCGTTTCCAAACATTACGAGGAGAATTTGAGTCCTTACACATGAAGGCATCGGAGTCAATTTCTGACTACTTTACTCGGGTTGTGACCGTTTCCAATGAATTAAAAAGAAATGGCGAGGAGTTAAAAGAGGTAAGGATCATTGAAAAGATACTTTGATCAGTAGACTCGAAGTTTGACCATATTGTTGTGACAATTGAAGAAACAAGAGATTTGGAGGATATGACGATCAAGCAACTTCAAGGAAGGTTGCAAGCCTATGAAGAAAAACAAAAAAAAAAGCAAGGAATCGAAGAACAACTTCTCAAGATGGAAGTCAATCCGACAACGAAAGAAGGCACTATGTCCGAGGTAGAGGTCGAGGACGAGGTAGAGGTCGTGGTCATGGACGAGGTTCGAATTTCAACAACAACAACTCAAATTATGCCAAAGGAGAAAGCTCAACCAGAGGACGAGGCAGAGGCAATCTAAGATCGAGGTATGACAAATCCCAAGTACAGTGCTATAATTGTCAAAAGTTTGGGCATTATGCTTCAGAATGCAGAGCTCCAAGCACCAGAATTGATGAGAGAGTGAACTATGCTGAAGAGAAAAATGGTGAAGATGGCACACTTTTACTAGCACGCAATGACACAAGTGGAGATCAAGAAAATACATGGTATCTTGACACAGGTGCTAGCAATCATATGAGTGGAAATAGAAGCATGTCCGTGCAACTAAGTGAATCTGTGAATGGCAGTGTCGCTTTTGGAGATGATTCAAAAGTACCAGTAAAAGGTAGAGGTAACATTCTTTTTCGTGCAAAAGATGGTAGCCACCAAATAATTTCGAATGTTTACTATGTGCCCAATATGAAAAGCAACATTCTTAGTTTAGGTCAACTTTTAGAAAAAGGCTATGATGTTCACTTAAAAGATTATAGTCTTTTCCTAAGAGATGACAAAGGAAATCTAATTACAAAGGTGAAAATGTCGAAGAATAGAATGTTTCCATTAAATATTCAAAATGATGTTGCAAAATGTCTCAAAGCCTGTCACAAAGATCAATCCTGAACTTGGCATCTTCGATATGGGCATCTCAACTTTGGAGGACTGGAGCTACTATCTAAGAAGAACATGGTGAAAGGCTTACCATACATCAATCACCCTGATCAACTTTGTGAAGGATGTTTACTTGGCAAGCAGTTCAGAAAGAGCTTTCCAAAGGAGTCAAACTCAAGAGCTCAGAAACCACTCGAGCTCATTCATACTGATGTGTGCGGTCCATTCAAGCCAAACTCCTTTGGAAAAGTAACTACTTCCTTCTCTTCATAGATGATTTTTCAAGAAAAACTTGGGTGTATTTTTTGAAGCAAAAATCAGAAGTCTTTGAAGCTTTCAAGAAGTTTAAAGCTGCAGTTGAAAAAAAAAAGTGGATACCAGATTAAAGCCATGAGATCTGATTGAGGTGGAGAGTTCACTTCCAAAGAATTTTTAGAGTTTTGTGAAGTAAATGGAATTCGACGTCCTTTGACAGTTCTAAGATCCCCCCCAATAAAATGGTGTTGTAGAAAGAAAGAACAGAACCATCCTCGATATGGCAAGAAGCATGCTTAAGAGTAAGAGGCTACTTAAAGAATTTTGGGCTGAAGCTGTTGCATGTGCAGTCTACTTTTCCAATCGATCTCCAACAAGAAGCGTGTGGGGGCAAGACGCCACAAGAAACTTGGAGTGGAAGAAAACCCGGCATCACCCATCTAAGAGTTTTCGGAAGCATTGCTCATGTACATGTACCAGACGAAAGTAGAGCCAAGTTGGATGACAAAAGTGAGAAGTTCATCTTCATCGGCTACGAAAACAACTCCAAAGGACACAAGCTTTACAATCCAAACAACGGGAAGATCGTGATCAGTCGAGATGTAGTTTTTGATGAAGAAGGAGAATGAGATTTTGGCTCTGGTGTGGATGACTTCAACTTCTTTCCCATTTAAGAAGATGATCATACATAGATAAAACAAGTAGACGAACAACAAGAGCCTGCCACTCTACCTATCTCACCAGCATCAACCACATGCGGAGATTCACCGCCGTCTTTCTTAAATGAAAGAACCGAAGAATGTATAAGGAGTCTTCAAGATCTCTATGAGGTAACTGAGAGACATGATAATCTCACTCTCTTTTGCCTCTTTGTTGATTGTGAGCCAGTCAACTTCCAAAAAGCTGCACTAGATGAGAAGTGGAGAATTGCAATGGATGAAGAAATCAAAGCCATTGTGAAGAATGATACTTGGGAGCTTACTACTCTTCCAAAAGGTCACAAGGCGATTGGTGTCAAATGGGTGTATAAAACAAAAAGAAATGCGAAGGGAGAAATTGAAAGGCATAAGGCGAGGTTAGTTGCAAAAGGCTATAGTCAAAAGGCTGGCATAGACTATGACGAGGTATTTGCTCCTGTAGCTCGACTTGAAACTATTAGAGTTATTATTTCTTTGGCTGTTCAGAACAAATGGAAGATTTTTCAAATGGATGTGAAGTCTGCTTTCTTGAATGGATTCCTTGAAGAAGAAGTTTACATCGAACAACCATTAGGCTATGTGGTGAAAGGACATGAAGACAAAGTTTTGAGATTGAAGAAAGCTCTTTACGGGTTAAAGCAAGCACCAAAGGCATGGAATAGCAGAATTGACAAGTATTTTTAAGAGAAAGGCTTCACAAATGCCCATATGAACATGCTTTCTACGTCAAAGAAAAAGATGGAGATATTTTGATTGTGTGCCTGTATGTGAATGATCTCATCTTCACTGGAAGTAATCCAAGCTTGTTTGAAGAGTTCAAGAGAGTGACGATCAAAGAGTTCGAGATGACTGACATCGGACTGATGGCATATTACCTCAGCATTGAAGTCAAGCAAAAAGAAGAAGGCATATTTATCTCCCAAGAAAGCTATGCAAAGGAGATTCTCAAAAGGTTCAAGATGAATGATTGCAAGCCTATAAGCACGCCAGTGGAATGCGGAGTCAAGTTATCCAAATATGATGAAGGCGAAGATATAGATCCAACATTCTTTAAAAGTTTGGTTGGAAGCTTACGTTATTTGACATGCACAAGACCAGATATCCTTTATGCTGTTGGACTTGTGAGCCGATACATGAAGAATCCAAAGACCACCCATTTTAAAGCTGCAAAAAGAATCCTTCGCTACATCAAAGGTACAATTAATTTCGGCTTGTTATACTCATTTTCTAATGACTACAAGCTTATTGGATATAGCGATAGTGATTGGGGTGGAGATGTAGATGATCGAAAGAGCACAACATGATTTGTGTTCTTCATGGGAGATACTGCTTTCACATGGATGTCAAAGAAGCAACCAATTGTCACGCTATCCACCTGTGAAGCTGAATATGTAGCTGCCACATCAAGTGTTTGTCATGCAATTTGGCTCAGAAATTTGCTGAAGGAGTTGAGTTTGGCACAAAAAGAGCCAATCGAGATTTGTGTTGATAACAAATTAGCAATTGCCCGATCCAAGAATCCAGTCTTTCATGATCGAAGTAAACACATAGACACTTGCTATCATTTCATAAAAGAGTGTATTGCAAAAAAAGAAGTGCAAATCAAGTATGTAAAATCACAAGATCAAGCAGCTGATATCTTCACTAAGCCACTCAAGCAAGAAGACTTTGTAAGATTCAGAAGTTTGCTTGGTGTCACAGGATCAAATTTAAGGGGAGATGTTGGATCATAAACTTGATCCAAGATGAATAAATCAAGCCCAACTCATGGAAGGTTCCATGAGTAGGTATGGTTGGTGAGGTTTGAATTATTTGTGTTAGGTGTGGTTGGTGAAGTAGGTGAGTAGTAGGTTTTAATGGATGGTGAGGATTTGTTTATTAGTTGAATAAATGAATGGTTGTGATTAGTTTGTTTCATGTATAAATACCCCCTCTCCCATTTGGTTTAAACATCAAGTGAAGTAGCAAAATCTCTAAGGTGTAGAGAGTGAAAAATAAGAGTTGTAATTGGTGAGGAGTGTTGTTGAAGAAATAAAATAGTGTGTTTTATTTGTTAATTCTCCAACAATAACATCGAATTGAACTTGAACTTTCAGATTCATATAATTGTGAAACAAGCTCAATTAATTGTCTTCCCAAATAGTTGAGCTATGGAGGGGGAGTTAACACAGGAGCTGTTTGCTATGAGCAGGCCAACTGTTTGATAAAATGCATCAATGAACAAATTCCTGGCAAGTCGACGGTTCTACAGCATGGAAGACACCAACAACAAGGCATGATACTGAAAGGTCTTCAAGTCTCCAAAATCAGAGAAGATCAATGGACAAGATTGAGAGCCAAGCATCAAGGGTCAAGATTGATTGTAGAATAAAACAATAGTGTACAATTAATTCTTAGTCCTTACTAGCCGTAAATAATATACTTGATCTCTGTATGAATATGACATTGTGCTACCAATACAATTATTCTCTTTGCACTTTTTTTTTAACCCTTGGCTTCAGTTTCTGTAAATTAATCTCTTTCATAGTACTTCGGTACTTACGATTTTAACACGACAAACAAAAAAGCATAATTTTTTTAATTATTTCACTCTTATATATGTCCCAGTTGTCATTCTAATTTCTTTTTGCTATTTGTGTGTGGAAATAGAAAACAGAGGACAGAAGGCGCCCTCGGGATGAAGGAAAGGAATGTTTGAGCCTTTATGGGACTCGAACTTTTGCTCTAAACAAAAGCTGAGGACAACAAACCTTTCAATATATAGGTGTCCAAAGCATTGGGGGCAATGAGATACTTTTCTTGAACTTGAAGTTTTGTTTAATAAATTAAATCATATTCTTTAGTGTAGTTTGACTTCTTAAAGTGCAACCAAATCACTATTCTACCTAAACACATGCAAAAAAAAGAAAAAGAGAAAGTATAAAACAAAGATCATCAGTAGCATTTCTTGGAAGAACTAAATCAACTCTGTCCATGCAAACAAGATGACTGCAACAGTTTTCTCAAGAAAAAAAATCAAAGGAAAAGATATAAGGTTCTTACACTTATTACATGAATTCTATTTAACTATCAATGAAAGCAAACGAAATTAACTTAAATTTCCAATCCTTTTACTCAATGTCTCTTATCTTGAGTAATCCTGTAACAATATCTTTTGCATTAATCCTCTTTTCCGGTGATTCCATTGTACACTCCAGAGCTAAAATAAAGATAGACAACAGACATTGATCCTTTGCTGTAGAAAGTTTTTCCTCTCCACTTAGCAGAGTTTTGTCCACAACTTCCACTAATGAATTAGGAAGCAAGTCATTAACCTAACGCTTTAAGCTCAATTCTCCAACAAAAATTTCATCTGTGGGTTTTTTCTTGGTAAAAGTTTCCATCAACATAATCCCATAGCTGTAAACATCACTTTTTGTAGATACTTCTCCTTCAATGCCGTACTCTATGAATCAAATTAATTTCACAATTAGATAAATAATCAGTAACAATTTGATATGAGGATCGTAAAAATCAATGATTTAGAAAATTTAAAATGAACTAAAAAAAAGTTGTTTGAAGCAAACCTGGTGCCATATAACCTATAGTGGCAAGGGTTTTTGTTCGCATCATAGACTCATCCTCTCCTCTTAAAAGCTTTGCTATGCCAAAATCACTCAAATGAGCAACCATATTTTCGTCCAACAATACATTACTAGGCTTTAAGTCACAATGAATAATAGCAGTTGAATGATCGAAGTGGAGATATTCTAAAGATGATGCAACGTCAATCATTATGTTCAACCTCTGAAATATATTAAACACATAATTGCTAGAATGCAGCCAATCCCCCAAGCTCCCATTGGACATGTATTCTAGGACTAATGCTTTGAAGTCATCGTTCGAGCAACTGCTGATAACTTTGATAAGGTTTCGATGGCGAATATTTTTTAACACTTCACATTCAGCCTCAAAACTCTTCAATGCGCTTGCACATTGCTGGTGAAACACTTTTATTGCAATCTTCATCCCATCTTCAAGTCTTCCACCGTAAACAGAACCAAAACCTCCTATGCCAATTATGTTGTTTTCAGAAAAATTATTTGTTGCTCGTAAAAGTTCTAAGTATGAAAATCTTCTTAGCGTTGCTTGTGATGACAAGATACTATCATTTGACAACACTGTGCTTCCCTTTCTACATTCAATAAGCTTAGATTTGAGAGCTAGAGTGATTGCTATTGCTAGAACAATACTTGTTGATGCGGAAATCTGCTCGCCCTTGGACCGACCAGATTCTGTCACCAACGTTTGTGTTATCAACTGTCACTCGAACCACTGGGGTTGGAATTGTTGATGCAGGATTCCAGTTCTCCTCGTTCTATGACCAGGATTTCTGCCCGATCAACTTCTTCACGACCAGAAGGTCTTCTCGTGAGGCTTCTTCTCCAGAGGTTCCTACGCACACAGACAAGTCAGAGTACGCCGGTTGTTTTCCCGGCGCAAACCCTCCGACGCTCAAGTCAGATATGAAGGTTCCGGGAACGCTCGCCACAGATCTTATGGCTTTTTCGTGGTTTTCTCTTCTTTTGAATTTCTTTTTTAATCTCAAAAATGCTAACCCTTTTACCTTCGTTGGCTACCGTTTTATAGGCTTCCCCTGAATCCCAGTCTTCCGCTTTTTCCCAGACAGTATGGGACTCTGACTGCTGCGTTATGGGCAAACGCGGAATCTTGCCTGTTACGCCACGGTTCTGGGGAAAGCGTGGCTGTCGTGGTTCTGTGAGATCTTGCGTGTTACGCCACGGTTCTGGGGAAAGCGTGGCTGTCGTGGTTCTGTGAGATCTTGCGTGTTACGCCACGGTTCTGGGAAAAGCGTGGCTGTCGTACCTAGATTCTCGGGCTGGGGAGCCCGTCTTGCCGACTGCCGTCGACCGGGTCTCCTCGCCTCTCGACCTCTAGCCGGAATGGCCTTATGCCTCTTACAGGAAATTGGCCTCGTGGATGACGTGCTCGTGGGTGAGCAGGATATTTCTGTTCCTGTTCCCCCGCGCACCAGGCTTTTACGGGACATACCGGTTCGCAGAACTCTGCCATCAGATATCCGCTCACCATGCCTGGTCTCGTCGACGTATTTCTCCTAAACACCGGTCCCCCAGTTTCTGGTGTTGGGTAATGTAGTGGACCAGCAGTAGAAACTCGTTAGTACTCGCTCGCGTGGGATCGGAAAAGGCTGCCAAGAGTCATGTCGCATTTAATTGCGGACGAGGTGACGTGGCAGAAATCCCCCCCTCCATTTGAATTTCGAACCGACGGTTACGAGACCCTCGGGATTCGGCACCGTTAAATGCTGGCAACCCAAGAGTCCGTCCTCATTAGGAAAACCAAATCCTCTCAAACGCCATATTCATCATTCACTCCGTCTCCGTCTCTGTCTCTCCGGCAAAGAAGTTCCGGCATAAAAGGCCTCCATCTCTGACTTTCACCGACTGAACCATTACTTCAGGTATTTCTTCTATCTCCTTGGTCTCGGATAGTTGTAGATAATTTCTCTTCTCTTCTGTTTGGGTAGTAGTTGGTGGTGTTGTGGTTAGAGCTTAGGGAATGTCGAAGGGTAAGGAGAAAGTCGTTGAGATTGATGACGACGAACTAAGTTTCCTGCCCGGTCTGCTCACTGATCCTGCTTTTGACCCCGGGATCCCCTTAGAACCCATCAGGTTTAGTGTCGGGACTAGTGCTAGGAGGATGTCCCCCCAAACAACCTCCACGAGCGGAAGCAATGGCGAGGAGGGATCTTCTGGCTCCGAGGACACCTTAAGTGAGAATGGGGAAGGTGACTCTGGTGAGGTGTCTCCATCTGGAACATCACGACCAGAAGAACGGGGTACAGTAGGAGGCAGAGCCTTGTCGCGCGATTATGCCATTGATTACATGACGTGCACGACCTCGTTTGATGAGCTCAATGACCTCCGGCTTAGGTATAGCATTCCTGGTGAGATACCTCTCAAGGTCCTAGGAAAGAAGAATGCTCCCAGCCGGCCTCCCAGGGGATACGTTACCCTGTTTCTAGAGAGCTTTAAGTACGGGCTGAGGTGTCCCTTGCAACCCTACTTTGCCCGGATACTTAACGGGCTAAATCTAGCTCCTGGTCAGCTGAATCCCAATGGGTGGAGAGTGCTCTCTGGTCTGTTCATCTTGTGGGACAGATGTTGCCAAAGCGAGCCCACGGTTGATGAGGTAAAGCACCTGTACCAGCTAAAGAGCAGCCCCAAAGATGCCGGCTGGTACTACTTCCAATCTAGCACCAAGAGCCGGAAACCCATAACCGATCTTCCGACCGGTGGTGGTGGGACTTGGAAGAGAAAATTCTTTTTTGCTGGGGGTCCTTGGGGTCAAGTTGCACAAATAGACGGGAAGGATTGTCGCGTCCCACCCCGTTTCACGGTCCCAGGTTGCCTGCTCGCTCTAGATGTCTTGCATCCATAATTGTTCTTGCTCTCTTTTCTTCCTTTTTTTTTTGTCTCTAACCGAGTGTCTGTTTGTGTTGTAGTTTCTTGGGGTGTCCACTTCCCGCTTGGACCTGACCAGCTCAAACGGGTCGAGGCTGTACTAGCCAATTCCTGCTCGAGTCGAGAACTGTTAACTACATACAACTTGCTCGAGTCTCGCTTGATACTTCCTGGCCATAGGATGGAGGACGCTGTGATTGGGGCTCTGACCCGAAAACGTTCCCGACCTCCAACCACGAAGAGGGACCAGAGTAAGGACGCCCCTACTGCAAAGCGGGCCAACATCGTGCAGCAGGTCCCACCCTTGAAGATTTTACCTTCTGCTCCTGTGAAAGTCGGGGAAGCTAGTGGAGCAGCCACAGATCCTGCTCCCTCTTCTCCTCCTGTCGGGCCTCGATCTCGCTTACCTGACAGCCGAGCAGAACACCTGGTCCCTTACCTCAATGAGTTAACTAAACTCGTGAGCAAGAAGGACCTGGAGGACTTTGATGGCCACACCTTGAGTGAGCTGGTGGGGGCCATGCAGCATAGCGCTTTCCACCTCAGCTGCATGACCACCTATTACAAGGCTAAGGTTGGCCGCTACGACCGGAAGATGAAGGAGGATATTCAATCGGCGACGACCAGAGCTGACGTTGCCGAGAAGAAAGCAGGGGAGCTGAATCTCAAGAATCTGAAGCTGATAGAGCAAGAATCACTTGCTCAAGCAAAAGCTATTTCCCTCGAGGAGGAGCTCACCAAGGTCAAGGGGGATCTGCAAAGGCAGAAGGCTATGTATGAGGCTCAGCTCGAATCTCTCCGCGACTCCCACCGAGCTCAGGTCGAGAACTTGGAGAGGGAGGCTGACCACCAGTACGACTAGGGACTTCGGCATTCCTATCGTTGCATCATGGCCGTCCTTAGGAAGCAACACCCTGATCTGAAGATGGACGACCTTGCAGCTGGTGTTGCTCAACACATGGACGAGGAGGCGGCCAAGGAAGATGCCGGTGGGGTAGAGCCGATCGTGGTCGAGGAGGAAGACTCTCCTCCTCGTGCAATCCCTGCTGATGTTGGCGAGGCGAGCACCCCCCCGGACGCAACGGGTGATACCCCTCCTGCACCTGTGGAGGTTCAGCCGACCGATGCTGCCGGGCTTACTGATCCACCATCTTCCTGATGTGTCTCTTGTATTGTAACGAACAATGTTCATGAAGATTATCCCCTATGTTAGTTATTAACAAATTAATAAAAATGGTTTTTGATTACTTTCTTGTGTTGTAAGTGCGAATTAATTTTCGGTTGAGAATCTACTTATCTTTGTCTGGACGAGCAGGTTCTGGCTTGGCTCATGGTTTTGCCACATGCCTTAGGGGATTCTTCAATGCCTGGGATTCGGCTCGCCTTCGCGCGGTCGAGCAGATCCTGGCACGCTTGGCTTCTGCCTCGCCCTAAAACAGGCTTTGAGACTTTGTCGAGCCTTTGCATGCCTTGGATTCTTCGAGGATTGGGATTCTGCTCGCCCTCTCGTGGCCGAGCAGATCCTGGCATGCTTGGCTTCTGTCTCGCCATAAGACAGGCTTTGAGACTTGGTGAGCCTTTGCATGCCTTGGATAATTTCTTCAAAGCTTGGGATTCTGCTAGCCTTCTCGTGGCCGAGCAGATCCTGGCATGCTTGGCTTCTGTCTCGCCATAAGACAGGCTTTGAGACTTGGTGAGCCTTTGCATGCCTTGGATAATTTCTTCAAAGCTTGGGATTCTGCTAGCCTTCTCGTGGCCGAGCAGATCCTGGCATGCTTGGCTTCTGTCTCGCCATAAGACAGGCTTTGAGACTTGGTGAGCCTTTGCATGCCTTGGATAATTTCTTCAAAGCTTGGGATTCTGCTAGCCTTCTCGTGGCCGAGCAGATCCTGGCATGCTTGGCTTCTGTCTCGCCATAAAACAGGCTTTGAGACTTGGTGAGCCTTTGCATGCCTTGGATAATTTCTTCAAAGCTTGGGATTCTGCTAGCCTTCTCGTGGCCGAGCAGATCCTGGCATGCTCGGCTTCTGTCTCGCCATAAGACAGGCTTTGAGACTTGGTGAGCCTTTGCATGCCTTGGATAATTTCTTCAAAGCTTGGGATTCTGCTAGCCTTCTCGTGGCCGAGCAGATCCTGGCATGCTTGGCTTCTGTCTCGCCATAAGACAGGCTTTGAGACTTGGTGAGCCTTTGCATGCCTTGGATAATTTCTTCAAAGCTTGGGATTCTGCTAGCCTTCTCGTGGCCGAGCAGATCCTGGCATGCTTGGCTTCTGTCTCGCCATAAGACAGGCTTTGAGACTTGGTGAGCCTTTGCATGCCTTGGATAATTTCCTCGGTTTCAAGCAAAAGAAATTCCTCGACGTTCTATTAATGGCCGGATTCGGCTTACATGAAATTGTTTGGACATAAAGCGTGAAAGATAAACCACAATGAGCATGAGCAAAAATAGCTTTCAAATGCCAACAAGTCTCACTGGAAGTATTTTCGGAGGTGTGCTGCGTTCCATGGGCGTTTCACCTCGTGGCCGTCCGTGCGAACCAGCTTGTAAGCTCCGGGTCCCGCTATCTGCTTGACTCTATATGGCCCTTCTCAATTCGGTCCCAGCACTCCTTGAGTCGAATCTTTGGTGCTCTGATTCACTCTTCTCAGTACCCAGTCTCCGACCCTGAATTGCCGTATGTTCACCTTCTAGTTATAATATCGAGCAACCCTCTGTTGGTAAATGGCTGATCGCTCGGCTGCTTGCTCTCTCCTTTCCGTTAGCAGATCAAGATTCAAACACATCTGCTCGTCGTTCTCCTGCTCATTGAAATGACCTGTCCGGTGTGTGGTCGTCCCTATCTCAGCCGGCACGACCGCTTCATGCCCGAAAGCCAAAGCGAATGGTGTCTCCCCAGTTGCGGTTTTGTGGGTTGTTCTGTATGCCCATAGCACACCTGACAGCTCGTCAACCCACGCACCCTTTTTTGCTCCAAGCCTGGTTTTCAAAAGTCTCTTGATGGTCTTGTTGGCTGCTTCTACTTGTCCATTCGATTGAGGGTGAGCAGGCGAGCAATACTTCAGCTCTATCCCGAGGTTCTGGCAGAACTCCCTGAAGCTGTGATTATCGAACTGCCTGCCATTATCTATTACCAAGGCATAAGGGATCCCGTATCGACAGACCAGGTTTCTCCACACAAAGTCTGTTGTTTTCTTCTCTGTGATACTGCTAAGGGCTTCTACCTCTATCCACTTCGTGAAGTAATCTATAGCAACTATTGCATGTGTTGCTGCTCCTCGTGCCTTTGGCAATGGGCCGATCAGATCAATTCCCCATTGAGCAAATGGTCAGGGGGAGGTCATGGAGGTGAGCTTCTCTGGTGGCTGGTTAGAGAAATTTGCAAAACTCTGGCAGCTTACACAACTCCTGGTCTTCTCTTGCGCATCCTGGTGCAATGTCGGCCAGAAATATCCCTGCCTTAGAACCTTGTGGGCCAGGGACCTCCCGCCAGAATGATTCCCGCAAATTCCTTCATGTACTTCTCTCAGTACGTAATCCGCGTCGTCCTCATCCAAACACCGAAGGAACGGTAGTGTATATCCTCGCCGATACAGTACCCCATCAATCATCGCGTATCTCGAAGCCTGGGCTCTAATCTTGCGAGCTCGCAGCTTATCTGGTGGTAATACCCCGTCTCTAAGGTATGAGACTATCGGGTCCCTCCAAGAGCATTTTTGTTCTATCCGCAACACCCCCACATTCTGATCGATACTTGGGCTGGACTTCACCTCCAGAGGGACCGACTTTGGCATTTTTGGGTCGGCTTCTGCTGCCATCCTAGCCAAAATGTCTGCTCGACTATTCTGCTCCCTGGGGATTTGTATCACCTCCACTGCTTCGAACTTCCCCATCATCTGCCTGACTATCTTCAGGTACTGCTCCATCTTCTCCTCTCTTGGTTGGAATCTTTCACTGACATGATTCGCAACCAGCTGGGAATCAGTTCTGATCTTAACTCTGTCTGCTTTCACGGCCTTAGCCAATTCCAAACCTGCTATCAAGGCTTCATACTCTGCCTGGTTATTCGTGGCTGCAAATTCCAACTTTACAGCATAAGAAATCTCCTCCCCCTCTGGGCCTTCCAAGACAATCCCTGCTCCTGAACCCCGCTCCCCTGATGACCCATCCACAGACACCTGCCATACTTGAGTTTCATCATTGCCTATAACCGCATCTTGTTGATCTAAGCATACTTCGGGCTCTGTGAATTCAGCTATGAAATCGGCCATTGCCTGGGCTTTTATCGCAGCGCGGGGTTTATATTCTATGTCGAACTCGCTCAGCTCTACAGCCCACTTGACGAGCCGACCAGAGGCATCTGGCTTGTGCAGAGTTTGACGCAATAGCTGGTTTGTTATTACCGAGACCGAGAATGCTTGAAAATATGGCCTCAACTTCCAAGCAGCAACCACAAGGGCAAGTGCCCATTTCTCCAACGGCGGGTATCTGGTTTCAGCGTCGAGCAGGGCCTTGCTGGTGTAGTATATCGGATACTGAACTCCTTCTTCCTCTCTCACCAGAACAGAACTGGCGGCCCGATCCGATATCGCCAAATACAGATATAACTTGTCCCCATCCCTTGGTGTGGACAGCAGCGGAGCTTGCTGCAAGTATTGCTTCAAGTTCCGGAAGGCTTCCTCGCATTCTGGGGTCCATTCTGTTTTCTTTCCCCTCATTATCACTTGAAAGAATGGCTGACACTTATCTGTAGCCCTGGAGATGAATCTGCTCAACGCCGCCAACCTCCCCGTGAGGCTCTGCATCTCCTTCAGGTTACAAAGAGACGTCATTTGCACAATCGCCTGGATTTTCTCGGGATTTGCTTCAATCCCCCTATGGCTCACCATGAATCCAAGGAATTTCCCTGACTCGACCCCAAAAGCACACTTCTCCGAGTTGAGCTTCATCTTATACTTCCTCAAAAGCTCGAATGTCTCCTCGAGGTGTCTGACATGTTCCTTCGGGATTTTGGATTTGGTGATCATGTCATCCACGTACACCTCCATGGTTTTCCCAATCAACGGCTTAAAGACTTTGTTCACCAGCCTTTGATAGGTGGCCCCAGCATTTTTGAGACCGAATGGCATTACCCTGTAACAGAACAAACCTTGGTTAGTGATGAAGGCCGTGCTCTCCTCATCCTGCTCGTACATGGGGATCTGGTTGTATCCCGAGAACGCGTCCATGAAGCTAAGCAGACCATGTCCAGTCGTTGAATCTACTAGCTGATCGATCTTTGGTAAAGGGAAGCTGTCTTTTGGGCACGCCTTATTGAGGTCTGTGAAATCCACACACATCCTCCACTTGCCGTTTGCCTTCTTTACCAACACCACATTTGATATCCACTCAGGATAACTGACTTCCCGAATGAACCCTGCTCTCAAGAGCTTCTCCACCTCGCCATTTATAGCCTCATACCTCTCCTGGTTGAAGCACCTCCTCTTCTGCCTTACTGCCCGGGCACCTTTCTTTATTGCCAGCTTATGACATGCTACCTCAGGGTCAATCCCGGGCATGTCTTCATGTGTCCAAGCAAATACGTCAGCATGAGCCTGTAAGCATTTCACCAACTCCTGCTTTTGCTCTCCCTTAAGTCTCGACCCGATTCTGATCGTCTTTCCCGGGTTCTCTGGTCCCAGGCTTACTGTTTCCAGATCCTCTACAGGTTCTTGTCTGCCCTTCTTGTTTTCCACTCGGGTATCGAGGGATGTTATCTGCAGTGCTTCCCTTACTGCCGAGGAGTAGCAGCTTCTTGCGATCCTCTGGTCTCTTCGTACCACTCCTACTACCCCGTTCACCCGGTACTTCAGAGCCAGATAATGGTTGGACAACACCGCTTTGCTCATCCTTAAAAACGGCCGACCTAGAATCATCTGGTAAGGACTTTCTTCATCCACTACGACAAAGTCCAGTATCATTGTTCTTTCGGTCGGGGAGCTCCCAATTGTGATAGGCAGCTCGACCACGCCCAGAGGGACCAGCTTCCCTCCTCCGAATCCCTTCAAGGAGGTATTGGTGTATTCCAACTTCCGGTCGGCTATTCCCATCTCTTCCAGGGTTGACCTAAATAACACATCAACTGAGCTCCCCGTATCAATCAGTATCCGATCAAACTTCTTGCTAGCGACAGTAGCCTTGATGACTAAAGCATCCTCGTGGGGGTATAGAATCCCTTCCTCATCCTCATCCGTCCACATGATCGGCACTTGCCTGACTCTTGCTCGTTTGGCTGCTGGGGTGCTGAAGAGTACCTCTTTACTGGTCATGGCGTACCTAGCATAATTTTTTCTCGATCTGTTGGAATCTCCGGCCAATGTTGGGCCCCCAGCTATCATCCTTACTGCGGGCTGCTCGCGCCTCAAGTTTCTACCACTCTGCTCCCCTTCACCTGTTGTGGCCTCCATCGGGAAGGTCCCATCTATAAACTCGTCCAGGTACCGATTTCTCACCAAATCTTCGACCTGGGTCTTGAGATCTCTACACTCTGCTGTGGTGTGGCCATGAGTGCCATGGAACTTACAATAACGTCCTCTATCCCTCCTGTTGGGTAGCTTCGTTATTGGTGTAGGGGGGTGCAGCAGCCCTCGATCCTTTATGGCCTTGTACACCTCATCCAGGGACATCTTCAAGGAAGTGTACCATCCATAGTCCGGGTTCTGGTCGATCAGGTGCACTGCTCTTTCTTTGTTTGCCCCGCTCTGAGTTGGGGGCGGTGGAAGTACTTCTGGTCTACTCGCTCTGCTATCGTGGGGAAGACCACCAGATGCCGACTCATGCCTTTTCCAAGGCTCCCTAGCTGGGGAACGAGGAGGTTGTGCCCTGCTGCGCTGATACTGTGGTGGCCTCTGATGAGGCTGGTAAGCAGTCACCCGACCTCCTGCTCCACCACCGGAGGCCTGGTGGTCCCTCCTCCTGATCGGCCCATTCCCCGGTAAGGCTTTCTTCTCTTTCCTCCCCAACCCTTCTAACTGGTCTGTCTTAATCTGTGCAGCCTTCTCCTCTTCAATCTCGATGTCTCTCTTAGCCTGTTCGTATGCGGCTGCATACGTTTGAATCGCTGGGCTTCTCAGATTGTACCACAGCCTTCCTATCTTCACCCCTTCCTTCAATCCCCTTAACGCCTGAGGGTGGTTGAAGGCCCCCAAGTCGAGGACAGCCCGATGAAACCTCTTGATGAATTCCCGAAGGGTTTCTTGCTCCCCCTGTTTCATGCTTTTCAGCTCCATCATGTCATCCCCCGGTGCCATTGCCCCACTAAACTGCTCCGCGAATTCCTGGCACATCTGCTCGAAGGTTTTAATACTGCCCCGAGGAAGTTTCCTGTACCATTCTCGTGCACGTCCCTCAAGGGAGAGTGAGAACACCCTGCACCTTTGGGATCAAGATAATCCTTGTACCCCGGTTATGTCGTTGAAGCGCTCTATGTGCACCAGCGGATCAGTTCTTCCCGAGTATCTGAGGTCTGGGAGGCGGAAATCTCTCGGAATAACTGCCCTCATGATCTCTGCTGCGAGCGGCGATTTCCGTCCAGCATTATCCTCCAACCAAGGGCTCTGTTCCTTCCTTGCATGTCGTCAATTATCTGCGCTAGTCTGCGCACTTCCTCCTCCAGCTGCACTGCACGACCAGGGTCACGTGATGCAACTTGATCCCGCTCTTGCTCTACATCATGCACGTGTTGCCTCAACTCTGTTTCCTCTGCATTCACCACCCCGTCGTCCTCGTCACTAGTCTGTCTTGCCGGGGACTGCTCTTGTTCTCTATGAAATTCTCCCCGCAGAGGTACGTTACCCCTCTCACCACCGAATCTCCCAGTGGTTTGACTTCTCCCCGCACTATCAAGACCTGGTGCCACTCCACCGCCTCTCACCCTTCCCTCTTGGGTTACCCCTCGCTCGCTCCGCAGCTCATGCAGGATGGTTGTCAAGGTTTCCATCTGCTTTTCCATCCGTTCCATCCGGTCGAACATGACTTTTTCCCGTGCCTCACTGACTATCTCCCTCAGCGTCACGGAATCGTTAAGCCTCCTATCACCCCCTTGTGCACTACTTCCTCCTGTCTCCATCGCTTTTCACTTGCTTCACCCCTCTCCTTGCTATCAACAGAAGCTTTTTGTTCTGTTTCCCACAGACGGCGCCAAAATGTTGATGCGGAAATCTGCTCGCCCTTGGACCGACCAGATTCTGTCACCAACGTTTGTGTTATCAACTGTCACTCGAACCACTGGGGTTGGAATTGTTGATGCGGGATTCCAGTTCTCCTCGTTCTACGACCAGGATTTCTGCCCGATCAACTTCTTCACGACCAGAAGGTCTTCTCGTGAGGCTTCTTCTCCAGAGGTTCCTGCGCACACAGACAAGTCAGAGTACGCCGGTTGTTTTCCCGGCGCAAACCCTCCAACGCTCAAGTCAGATATGAAGGTTCCGAGAACGCTCGCCACAGATCTTATGGCTTTTTCGTGGTTTTCTCTTCTTTTGAATTTCTTTTTTAATCTCAAAAATGCTAACTCTTTTACCTTCGTTGGCTACCTTTTTATAGGCTTCCCCTGAATCCCAGTCTTTTGCTTTTTCCCAGACAGTATGGGACTCTGACTGCTGCGTTATGGGCAAACGCGGAATCTTGCGTGTTACGCCACGGTTCTGGGGAAAGCGTGGCTGTCGTGGTTCTGTGAGATCTTGCGTGTTACGCCACGGTTCTGGGAAAAGCGTGGCTGTCGTACCTAGATTCTCGGGCTGGGGAGCCCGTCTTGCCGACTGCCGTCGACCGGGTCTCCTCGCCTCTCGACCTCTAGCCGGAATGGCCTTATGCCTCTTACAGGAAATTGGCCTCGTGGATGACGTGCTCGTGGGTGAGCAGGATATTTCTGTTCCTGTTCCCCCGCGCACCAGGCTTTTACGGGACATACCGGTTCGCAGAACTCTGCCATCAGATATCCGCTCACCATGCCTGGTCTCGTCGACGTATTTCTCCTAAACAATACTCAATGGCAAAACAATCACAATGAGAAGTATCTTTTTCCTTGATTTATGTTCTGTCCTAGGCTTGCTAAGTTTGCATGGTTGGACTTGAAGATTTGGTAAACCACACAATAACTCATTTCCCATAAATGACTCAGCTGTGAAGTTGGTAAAAATTCCTCCACTAGGAATCTCACCTTCAAGTTTATTGAAAGAGAGATTTAACTCTAGAAGGTAAATGAGTTTCTCCATGGATGTTGGAATAGACCCAGAGATTTTATTTTTTGATAAATTCAAAACCTCCAAACTTGTCAAGTCACCAAATGATTCAGGAATTGGGCCTTCCAATCTATTATATGCTAGGTCCATAAATTGAAGATCTTTCAGTCCTCCAATTGTGGCTGGCATATCACCCGATAAGTTATTTTCTGATAAATTTATTCCTTGAAGCACCTTCAAATTACCTACGTCGAAAGAAAGAGTACCAACCAAGAAATTTGATGAAAAGTCAAAGAACAAGATGTATTTTAGGCTCTAGAAAGTTGAGGGAATAACAGAAGTAAACCTATTGGACCCTAAGTAGAGAGATCTTAGAGAAGTGAGATTACTTAGGCATGAAGGTATAGATCCTGAAAGCTTATTGCCAAATAAGACCAATTGATCCAGCCTTGCTAGATGGCAAAGCTCATCTGGGAATGAACCTACCAACTTATTGAATGCAAGATATAAGCCTTGGAGTTTCTGCAGTCGGCCAAATGTAATTGGAATTGGTCCAGTTAATTTATTTCCTTCTAATACTAAGGTCAACAAGTTGCTTAAATTGCTAATTGCTTGAGGAATGTTGCCACTAATACTGCAATTGGCGATGACAAGTGTTTCCAAAGACTTAGAAAGATTTCCTATTGAACTTGGAAGGAAGCCGTCAAGTGGATTGCCTATTAAGACTATGTCTCTTAATTTCTTGCAATTTGCCAAAGAGGAAAGAAAGCTCAATTTTGAGGTTGAAGATTTCAAGTAATTATTAGGCAAGCTGAGCCTCTCAAGGTTTCTTAAATTACCAATTGTGTTTGGAATGAAGCCCGAAAATTTGTTATCTCCCAACGCTAGAACGGTGAGCTTAGAAGCATTGGTGATGGAACTAGGAATGGTTCCAGAAAATCTATTATGTGACAACTCAAGAAACTCAACAGTTGGAAGTGAAAGGTCTATTCTTGATGGAAGACTTCCGGAGAGAGAGTTATTCATGAGGATAATCACCTTCAGTGTTGACATGTTGAAGATTGGAGCTGGTAACACACCAACTAGGTTGTTCATTCCAAGCACTAAAACCTCTAGATTTCGAAGATTAGCGATTTCGTGGGGTATCTCACCTGGTAAATTAACATAGATGCAAAAAATCTCAGTTAAAAGATCTTGTCTAAAGTAGTCAAGAAAGATAACAAGTGAGAAATTAAAATATTTACATAGTATTATGAACATACCGTGGAGTTTGTTGGCGCCGAGATATATCCCTTTGAGCCTAGTCAAGTTGCCGATTTCTTTTGGTATTGCACCGGATAAATTATTGAACTGCAAATTTAATTGTTGCAGTTGTTTGCACTTTGATAAAGCAGAAGGAATTTTGCTATGAAACATGTTTTTGTCCAAAAAAAGGGCTTTCAAATGAGGAAGATAGTTGCAAATATTTTTCGGAAGCTCACCAGAAAGTCTGTTATTGGTCAAACGAATGTCTAATATTGAAGACATGTTGAAGACGAAGGAAGACACTGAACCAGAGAGCTGGTTATCAGTGAAGTCAAGAAATTTTAGCGTATGCATGGTGTAGATGGAGGAGGGAACGCTTCCAGAAAGCTTGTTATGACTAAGATTAAGCGTTGTGAGTGAAGAGAGGTTTCCAAGTTGAGGAGGGATGGTGCCTTGTAGATTGAATTGAGAAATATCCAAGGCTGTGACTCTATGGCTATTGACATCACAAGCGATGCCAATCCAGGTACAAACAGAGGTATTCGAGGTCCAATTATGGGCAAAAAGGTTGGTTCGATCATAAGTTATATGATCTTTCAGGGCAAGAAGAGCTTGTTGGTCTGTGGTAATATTGTTGCTTGCTGCTGCTGCTGCTGCAACAACCAAGCAAAGAAGCAGGAAGTGGGTTAATGACACAGTGATCATACTGAGACTAAAATTTCTCTCCATGAAAGATTGCTTTGTTTGTTACCGGTTAATTTGGTAATGCAAGGTGTTTCGCTTGCTGAAGATATATATAATGCAAATGTCAATCTCGTGGTGTTTGTGATTGTAACTAAGCGAGACTGGAAGAGATGAACCGGCTGGTAGTATTCACATCACTCAGTGCCGGTCAATTTAGGTACTTGTTTTTACATCATGGCGTCATCTCATCAAGTCAAGAAGAAAATGATGCATTAGTTTTGCTATCAATGCTCAATTGTTATTATCTTCTTTCTTTGGAGAGTTTTCTGTAGCCACAAACTTGCATTTTAGAGAATTGATTACACAGGTAAGTGAATAGTATAGAAATTAACGTATTTATCTGTGCGTGGGGTCATGATTTTCTCTTGATATGATTTTTCTGACTAAATATATTAACATGATTGATAGTTAGTAAATAAATATATAATAAATAAGTAAATATTGATTGTACACTAATAAAAGTACATTTTTTTCAAAAAATCTTTCAAAACTCAAATATATAAGATTATAAGAGGATCCTTTCCGATGAGAATTAAGTTTATATATATTTCCTCTTGTATCTTCAATTTCAAATTTTAAGGACCTATTGATATAAGTTTGAGTAGTCAAATATTGATATTTTTGTATTTAATACTATATTAAGTATTAATTATTATTTTTTCTTTTAAAGGGAGGGTATATGCACCCATAAAAAATGCCATCGCAGAAGTTTTTAATTAATTTTTTAGTAAATCGGAAAAAAATTAATTTTTATTTGCTAAAAAATTTTTATATTGCCAAAAAATAACCGCAATAATTCTTATGGACCGATTTATCTTTGACACCCACTTCTGCAAGCACCCTTTCTCTTCAACTTCTCCTTTTTTTATATATATATATTGCCACTTCTGCAAGCACCCTCTGTCTTTCTCCAAATATTTGATAATTAAGGTTATTTTCAACAACCAAAAAGTTAAATAAAGCAAAAAAATTGAAGTAGTTTTTGTATGAGTATAATGTACAAGTCCTTTTACTTTCCATAAAAGCCAAGAGTCGAAAGTCAAAATTGAATTTCAGCAAGGGAACATTATTACTGTTATCGTTTATTGTTTTTTTCCATCATTTCAGCAACTGACAAGTAAATTTCAAGTGATGTATCACTCATCAGTATTGTTGTAATGATTGTAATCGTCAATTAACTCATCCCTCTTAATTTTTATATATATATTTTTTTCAACAAAACTACCTTAAATCAAAGATGTCACAATTTTTTTTTTTAAAAAGCATCCGAAATCATCAAAACCTAACTGTAATGATCATGGTCATACCTGTATATTTTACAATAAAAACTGCAAGTAACTTGTTCTTCCTCCACACCTGTGCCATATAACATTAAAGAGGGTCAATTTTATTGGCAATGAGATTTCTCTGCTTCATTCTATTCTCTGTTTGCTATTCAATCTCCGCAATGAGTAAATGAAGAGTTTATTGTAACTGAATTTTCTCAATCACAGTAATGTGTTACTGTTATTCATCATAGGAGATCATCTTATAAGTTATAACATTAGATTCCCTGAGAATTAGCATTACATTAAACATAGTGAGCCATCAAATCTAGTCTTTGTTAAATTGGCCCTTCTTTCAACTAAAGCTAACGTAACCAAAAGACTAGAGTCATCACTGGATGGTCTAGAAGACAGTAAGTTTGTGTGCGTTGCTTAATCTTTTTAACACCATCACTTATGGCAGGTATCTTGACTCTCTGTATAGGTAACATAGTTGAAAACCAAAGAAAAAAACAAAAGGTTTCCTCTCTCTTTCACTTGAAGTAAAAGCAAAAGCAAATCCGGGGCTGAGCTTATCAATCACAGTACTATAAAAGAGCTTACCATAAAATTCAGCTTAATACTAAATTCAAATCCTAAACACTGACCTCTTTCCTATGCTCGCATTGTATTGGTTTTGAATGCAGTTGCAACTCATTTGCCAAAACTTTTTCGCTTGCCTATTTTGCTCAGAAAAATAAAAGAATTTTTATACATACATTAACTTTTGTTCCACATGAATTTAAAATGCGCATATCACCCAAACTTTAGGAAAAAAAAAAGATCAAAAATAGTTTATTAAAGTTTGGTCTTTTAGCAATATTTCAAAACACCCTCATACGAAAATCAATAATTATGTATATACATAATGTACCTGCGTTTTAAAATACGAATTTGAAATTATAAAATAATATTGTACCTTGTGAGTGCATCAACAACCACCAGCTTCACCAATCCGTTAAACAACCCAATAAAAAGTGAAAATTAAAATAGTAATTTATAAACAAATTAAAATAATAATAATAATAATCAATAGCCTTGTTCAGTTTGTAGAAATGTATACCGGTTAAATGGTGCGAAGCCAGTGACCATCATTTTGAGTCAAACTGCAGCCTAGAGTTCAAATTTTTCTGTCTGAAATTAGTAGTACTGGATTAGTATTTACGGGTTACCAAGCAGAAAATAAAAGAAAATAATATGTGCATGTTTAATTAATAAAGATAAATGACGAAAATATATATTAAATAAGCAATCACAAGACGTAATAATTTTTATGAGGAAATCCTTGATCTTTATAAGCCTCGTTTGAGATTGAGGTTAAATGTTAGACAGTTATAACTTAAAAGTTACAACACTAAAGTATTTGGTAAACAGTAGATGCTGTATAACTTAAAAGCTAAGTTGATATAATTTTATACTTATATGATAAAAAAATCTGTATATCTTCACTAATTTTGTCAAAATTATTATTTAACAATTATATTCAGGACATAATATTAACTTTTATTTTATAATTGCAGTTTTTTGCTAATATTAATTATAGTTTAAAAGATATAACATCTCAATACTAAATAAGACCATAATTTAGGGAAAAAAATTCTCCACATATGATTATATTCACGTGCAAATGAAATAATCACTATGAAAATAACGTGAGTTTATAATGATTCAAGTACACTTACGAAGCATCGCACTTGTAAACACTTTGCATCTAAATTATATTGCATCAACCCTCACAATCCTCGCAAATGTTTTTCCGTGCGAATCGAACATTGACGTCTCTGCATGTGATAAAATAAGAGTAATAGGATTATGGGTGTGTGGGTAATCTTCTCAGATTTAACACTTTACCATCTCAAAGGCCTCACATCAATAAATTTAGACAAAGGTTAAAAATGAGAGAAGAAAATAAGCTTGCTTGTTTCTTCCAATAATGCCTCGGTCAACGTGAAGTGAACGAGAATTTAACACACCAACGTGTACCGGATTACCCAGGATTCCAACCTCTCTCCAAATCCATTTCTATCTTAATCTACAACTTTTTTTCTTTTTTTTTTTTTAAATGGCTATCTTATCTACAACTTAATTCCATTTATCACCTATCCTAATATTTTCGACCCAAGATTTTGATAATATAAGTGACTATTGAATGATAACTATTAATCGTTACTCAAATTAATAGAAACCAAATTAGTCATTTTTAATCTTTTATTTTTCTTGTTAGGGTTAAGAATTTAATAGAACTCAAGTTAGTCAATTTTTAGATTTGGATATAGACCACCCACGATTAATCTAGAACACAAACGATTCTCTATTTTAAATTGAAGAAACTCTGTAATGGAGCAAACACACGATTTGCAATTTACAATTTGAAGACATTAGTTGGATCGTTGGATAGTAATTCACTTTACTATGAGGAGGGGTTCGAATATTTTCATATCATTGTTAACAAAATATTTTAAAAAAAAATGTTTAAAAATAGATTTGACTAGTTATATTGATCACAATAAAAAAAAATTAAAAAAAATGTACACTTAGAATTTTTTATTAGAACTTGTGTTTCTTCCATCAAAATAGAACAAGTTACTCGCAACTAGCTTGCTTCGCAATCTGATATCATGTTAGATAGAATCAAACTTCGATCCTGATCAGGAATCAAGATCAACATTTCTCTACTGCCTAATGGTAAATCCAATGGTCCAGATTTTTCTAGAAAAATAAGACACGGAAGTGATCCCCACACGACAGATAAGCAGGTTCCGAATCTGTCGAGCTTAAAATTGTTATATATTCTCTCTAATCAATCTGCACCAGAAGAAAGCCTACCTGCCATTTGCCAAATAAATATATATTATTATTACTCAATCAATTCAATCCAATTGTCTTTTAGTTCTTAAAAAAGAAAAAGAAAAGAAAAATTCAATCAGTCCAACCAACCATGATTATTTTTTTTAAACATATATTTGAGACACTTTTTTCTTATCGCTAAATACTTCCTTCTTTGGCAACAATAAATAATGTTTTAATTAATCCTAAAATGGATTTTCTATTTATTAATTAACGTAAAATAAAAATATATGTTGATGGAGTTTTTTTTAGAAGATATCAAGCTACTATAGACAACTTGAAATCTTGATATTTATAAAAAATATCAAGCTAATATAGACAACTTGAAATCTAGATTATCCAAACTATTAATGTAAGTCTTTTTTTTTTCTTCACTTATGGAGTTTCTTTCTTCTTTTTATAATAAAAATATAACTTTTGTGATTAATTTTCAGGATTTTGATAAGAAGCACACAAGATGCATGTCAATTTTTCATTGGAGAGGTTGGGGGATGGTGACACATGTCAATATAATGATAATGCCTCAAATTTTGAGTTAGATGCATGCGTTTAATATTTGTGGCTAGTGACATCCAAACTAAATCCCTAACTTTTATCACCTTCGCAAATGAGGATAATTTTGAATTTGTATCAAATTGACCCCTAACCCCAACTCAAATAAACGAAATATCCGAATAACATTGAATTTTGAATAGTTAAGTTAAAATTTAGAGGATATTTTCATAATTAATATGAAGATTTATCATGAGCGAGTGAGTTCGAGTCCTCACAACTATAGATACTTAATTTTTTTCTAAAAGTAGGAGTATTTTCCTTAATGCAAAAGTAGTGATTACTTATAGAAAAAGGTAGTTTTAGCCATGCCACACTAAAAAATATTTTGGATTAATTCTAATATATTTATAACTATGAAATATCATTAGTATTAGTTATAATTAAGAAAATCAATATTAAAATTAATTTTTAATAAGGACCTAACTGAAACAAATGGACAAACTGGGCCCTTAATTTAAAGAACTCCAAAGCACCAGGAACTCATTCACTATTATCCAATAATATAATTTTTATTTATAAACTCATAAAATGTTCTATATATTTTGCATATTAAAAAAATGATAATTTATATATCAAAAAAAGTAGAAATGGAAAAAACTCAACAAATAACAAAAAGAAAGAAAAGAAGCAAAAGGACTGACAGTGACCCAGCGACCTCCCACCCCACCAAATTAGCAGCGGTTGTAACATTACATTGAAGCTTAAGAAACCTCAGGCCATTCTTGTCGGCAACCACATGCTCGGTTCTTTTTTTACATTCAAAACTTCAAACACAAACCAAAGCTGAAACTGCAGCAAGACTTTCCACTTGTGTTTCATTTGAGACCAGACACAGTAACCCAAGATTCAGTCAATCTTTCTTGCTGTAGTGCATGTCTGTTTTTGTCTGTCTTTGTTTTCTGCTTTCAAGTCATTGAATTTGAAGCGTCATCGTCATCAATGTTGGTCCAAGACCGCACACTCCCTAAGTCTCCAAAATCCCAGATCAGAACTTCATCCCATCGCTTCTCTGATTCGAAATCCCTTGATTTCTCCACATGGGTACGTGACAATTTGTTCAAAATCGTCACTGTCCTTCTCTTGATTGCCACCATTGCTGCTCTCTCCTTCCTTCGTAATTTCACTGACACTGCCAGTCTCATTCAATCTAAGTCTCAAGAACACTCCCCAAATGCCATCCCATTGCCTGTTATCAACTGGAATTCAATCCAGCCCATTGCTGATAAATCCTCTGTGTACAGTAGGTTTCGATCAGAGAAATGGATTGTCGTTTCTGTTGACAGATACCCGACTGATTCGTTGAAAAAGTTGGTCAAGATCAAGGGATGGCAAGTGCTTGCAATTGGGAATTCGAGGACTCCCAAAAATTGGAACTTGAAAGGTGCGATTTTTTTGTCTTTAGATATGCAAGCCAATTTGGGTTTTCATGTGCTGGATTTCTTGCCTTATGATTCTTATGTTAGAAAATCTTGTGGGTACTTGTTTGCTATACAACATGGTGCTAAAAAGATCTTTGATGCTGATGATAGAGCTGATGTTATTGGTGATGATTTGGGGAAACATTTTGATGTAGAGTTAGTAGGTGAAGGAGCTAGGCAAGAAACTATATTGCAATATAGTCATGAGAATCCTAATAGGACTATTGTTAACCCTTATGTGCATTTTGGGCAACGGTCTGTTTGGCCTAGGGGATTGCCGTTGGAAAATGTGGGTGAGATTAGTCATGAGGAGTTCTATACCGAGGTTTTTGGGGGAAAGCAGTTTATTCAACAAGGGATTTCGAATGGGTTACCGGATGTTGATTCTGTTTTTTATTTTACTAGAAAACCCAGTTTGGAAGCTTTTGATATTCGGTTTGATGACCGTGCGCCAAAAGTTGCCTTGCCTCAAGGTATGATGGTGCCTGTGAATTCGTTTAATACAATTTACCAGTCTTCGGCATTTTGGGCACTGATGCTTCCAGTTTCAGTTAGTACAATGGCGTCAGATGTGTTGAGGGGTTTTTGGGGACAGAGGCTTTTGTGGGAGATTGGTGGTTATGTTGTTGTTTATCCACCTACAGTTCATAGATATGATAAAATTGAGGCATACCCGTTTTCTGAGGAGAAAGATCTTCATGTAAATGTAGGTCGGTTGATTAAGTTCTTGGTTTCATGGAGATCAAACAAACATAGATTTTTTGAGAAGGTTTTAGAATTGAGCCACTCTATGGCAGAGGAAGGATTTTGGACTGAGAGGGATGTGAAGTTTACTGCTGCTTGGCTTCAGGACTTAATTGCTGTTGGTTACCAGCAGCCAAGGCTTATGTCACTGGAACTGGATCGGCCTAGGGCAAGTATTGGTCATGGGGACAGGAAGGAGTTTGTCCCTCGTAAGTTGCCATCTGTTCATCTGGGGGTTGAGGAAACTGGAACTGTGAGTTATGAGATTGGGAATTTGATTCGGTGGAGGAAGAATTTTGGGAATGTTGTGCTCATTATGTTCTGCAGTGGGCCTGTGGAGCGTACTGCTTTGGAATGGAGACTGCTTTATGGAAGGATCTTCAAAACTGTAATTATTTTGTCAGGACAGAAGAATGAAGATCTTGCTGTTGAAGCAGGCCAACTAGAGCAAGTGTACAGGTATGTATAATTTACTTATGGTTATATGTTTCTTTCTTATTTTCTCTGATGGCCTTGCATTGGCTCTTGGACTTCAAAAAATTTTTGAGTTTCTTTTGTCATTAGGAAGATTGAACCGTCATTGTAAATTCGTGTTCCTGATGACGTGCCGTACGAAAGTTTAGGGTAGATTTCATCTAGGGTTTGAATGTTCGTTGCAACTCTAGAACTGTTGAACCAGGTCCATGGACAAATTAAATGAAAGTTTCAATGTCAGCCTGTGAAAGAGTGATTTTTCTTTCACAGACAAGTTACATAACTGCGAATTGATATTTGCAATAATTTTTGTTGTAAACGATCCCCATGCATAGAGCTCCCTCATTGCGAAACTTTTCCCTACTTGGCCGCAGAACCTTGCCTAACAGACTTATAGCCTAAGATTTTAGTAGAAAAATAAAATTTATATAATATACTATAGCATATAAGTTTAACACCAACAGCATAGTTCTTGTGGCTGCTTGAAAAGTGTTGAAATTTTGCTTTAAACTCTTATTCTTTTTGGGGCTTTCACTCAGCATCTGCATCACTTCTAGTTTTCCTACTGAGTTGGCTTGGTGGCCACAAAGGGCGGTTGGAGCGATGGGGGCCTATCCTGATCAAAAGTGATGTCTATCACCAGGTAGGTTGTCCCAAGTAGTGCCTTTATGGCATTATAAGTGCAGTATATCACCTGGAAGGTTGTCCCAAGGAGTGCCTCTATGGCATTATAAGTGCAGTATTAGTTGGCTTGAGCCATGCTATGGCTGGAAGCAGGATAATAAATGGCAGAGCACATAGATTGGTGGTGATGCCAAAATCTTAGTGACATGGTCCATAGAATATGAAGCATGAATGGAATATTGTGTTTGTTATTCTATTATTGTCGTTTAACTGTTGAAGTTTGTCACAATAAGGTATAGATATATGGGCTCCATTTTTTTAAAATGAACAATCAAGATTTTCACGAGGATGTCAATGTTAATTAATGATTGAAGGTAGCAAAAATGTGTAATATGGGCTGTCTGGTATACCAACATCTTGAAATCTAGATGAGGAACATGTTTATGTATGCTCGTGATTGAATTTACACAATTAACCATTTGTTTTCACTGTGATTGAACTTGTTTTGTTTGTCAAAACATGATAGAAATTGTAACAGTTAGAAAGATTAGTTATGTGGAAATCTCTTAACCAAAGTGTAGAGCTAAGCATACTTCAGTGCTTTACTTTTGTAGTTGAAGGTTAACTTCCAATATGAGTCTCCAAAATTAATGAAACAATTTAATTTCTTTCAATTACTGTGCATGTCAACTGAATCCTGATTTGGATTGGGATCTTGTACTTAAATTTTTTACTTGTGACATTCATTTTCCTGAATATGATGATTTAGGGAGTGGCTAAGCTTTAAGTACGTAATGCTACTCTTTTGACTCGATAAATATTATGGACGCCCATACATGTATTAGTTCAAATGTCTGGTGTTTTTGTATTGACTTGGGTTCTAATTTCTTTCAAATTAAGGTTCCTTAAAAGAAACCTTTTGGTGGTTTCTTTGTCAAAATCTTGGCATATCTTACTGGTAAACAGGGAAAATGGTCAATGGTTAAATCATAAATGCTCTTTTTTTTTTTTTTCTTCAAATATGGCTACATAATATCCTTTTTGACTGGAGTTAGGTGACACAAACCGTCAGTCATATTCTAATCATGATGTGATTCATTGTTCCAGGCATTTGCCCAAGATCTTCAGTCGATATACAAGTGCAGAAGGCTTTTTATTCCTTCAGGATGATACCATCCTTAACTATTGGAATCTGCTGCAGGCAGATAAGAATAAGCTCTGGATTACAGATAAGGTATTATATCTGCAACTATCCTCTTGATTTTTGTTCCCCACATTCTTTTATTGTTTTAATACTAGGCCTTAATTTATTAAGTATTCTCTTTCCTTCTGTTTTTTGCTCTGACATCACTGTTTCACGGTTGTAGCTTTATAGCTTCTTTTCTCTTGCACTTATCTGACAGGAAGCCAACTGTGCTAACTATTACAATGATAAACATATAATATCAATATTTGGGGAAAACTGGTTGTTCAAATCCTTGTTCTGCCACGATATTTAATGCTAATGATTGATCAAAATTATTTTAAATAGTTATGGCAAACCAAGTTACATGTATTGTAACTTACAACCACACACATGAATAGTGTGTGGGCTGTGTGGTTGTAAGTTACAATACATGTAACTTAAGGGGATCCAATAGTGTTATTAGATAACCGTTCTCTCATTCTCTGGCAAATTAATGAAATTGTAGGTATCGAAATCTTGGTCTACTGTATCACCCAATGGAAAATCAGATTGGTATTCGAAACAAGCAGAGATGGTAAAAGAAGTTGTTAGCACAATGCCGGTTCACTTTCAAGTCAACTATAAGGAAGCTGTCAGAAGTGACCAGAGCCTCATTATATGTAGTTCTGAGTTATTCTATATTCCTCAGCACTTGGTGGCTGACTTTGTCGATCTTGTTAATCTGGTTGGCAATGTGCAATTGCATTACAAGGTTGCCATACCAATGTTCTTTGTATCTATGGATTCGCCACATAATTTTGATTCAGTGTTTAGCACGATGGTCTATAAGAGGAAACCGCCTACTAATTCTTCAACCTTTTATTCTGCCCAAGCGCCTGCCGTTCACCCATGGAATGTGTCAAGTGAACAGGATTTCATAAAGCTGATAAGAATAATGGCAGAAGGCGACCCTCTCCTAATGGAATTATTTTGAAGGTAAGAACACCTTTGATACGTTGTAGAGTCCCAAATCGAGAGGAGAAAGATACATGTACCACTTTGTAACTTCAATACAAAATCCTTTATTTTTTTATTTTTCCTTTATTTTTTTTTAAATGAAGAGGAGGTGGGTTCCTTCTTTGTAACTTCTTTTGTAGATTGTATGATTCATTGATTGATGGGAGAATCCCTCCAACAAAAATGGAGAACTCATATGTTCATGAAAATGAGAAAAGAAAAAAAAAAAAAGGTTACTGGCAATCGTTTGATTACAAGGTTACTGGCAATCTTAGTTTTAAATTTAAGTTGAAATCTACTGTAGTAGAACTTGAACTTGTCTGTTTGGCCTTCTAACAAAAAGTTCTCTTAAAAAACAGTTGCATAGCAAAATTTAGAGTTGGATAACAGCATTGACTATAATCTCTGAAATTTTTATGGCAGCAGAGGGCTTTTATATTTCACCATTTTCTCTTTCAAATGATTTTCACTGTATCTACAGGAATTCATTGTTCAATTGATAATATTTTGCTTTAAATTGTCATATATTAAAGTGTAGCGTATGATGCTAAAACATTGATGCTTTTTAATTTGAGTCAAAGGCAGTAGCAGCATCTGATGTGATGTAAATTTTGAATTCCTGAAATTTTAGCAGATGTTCTGAATTAACAGCAAAAGGTACAGGTTTATAAAAACAAGATTAAATTCCGTCCTCATTCTTATGAACAAATGCACATCCCAAATGTTCCTAGAACTTGCATCCAATAATTTCACAGTGAATGTGAGAAAAGAAAGGCTTATGTAAATCAGCACTGTCAATTGATATTTGCAGACTAGGACCTATTTTAACAGTTTACTACTATAATTCACCGGTCAATCCCTTCAATCTTGTCTTCAACTTCCGAATACAATTGCCTCAACTTCTCAATGTTTTCCTCCGAAGTTTCCCAGTATCCACGGCCATTGGCCTCCAGGAATGTCTGCACCAACTTCCTAAATGAATTTGGATTGGTATTCATCAGCCTGTTCAACATTTCCTCATCTTGGATAAAGGTAGTGTTAGCTTCTTCGTAGACCCAGTTGTCAACTTGGCCCGAAGTTGCACTCCACCCAACAGTGTTAGTAAGCCGCTTCTCAATTTCACGAACACCCTCATAACCACTGGACATCATTCCTTCATACCATTTCGGGTTCAACAATTTGGTTCGCGCATCAAGCCTCACGGTCTCAGCAAGTGTACGCACCTGCATATTAACAATTTCAGACTGTTAGCCAAAAAGCTTCCAAGGCTCTAGAACTTAATCTAGCTTTATGAGACTATGTTGAAACCTATTAAATCGTCTGGAAATTTAAGGCTTCAATGTAACTTTGCATCAAGTATGATAACTTCACAATGTTTACCTGAGCATTAGCTGTGGTAGTATCAGCAACGTAGGCATTAGGCTTCTTTCCATCCTTCCTGAAGCTCTGGACCAAATTTGTTGGGTCGGAATCGAAGTAGTGGCTCACATCAGTGAGGGAGATTTCAGAGGAGTCGAGGTTTTGGAATGTGGCGTCTGCTGTGCCTAGAGCCATCTCAAAAACTTTTCTTTTCTCACTCATGCCTGCGCCAGGGGCATCACAATCAAAGGCAAAGGACTTCCTGCTCAAATACATGTCTTGGAGCTGTTTCTCGTCATTCCATGAGGAATTCTCAACAGCAAGGTTTATGTTGGAGGAGTAGGATCCTGAGGCATTGGAGAAAACCCGAGTTGCTGCTTCACGAACATCGATACCCAGGGCTTTAGCTTGTTCTAGTGCATGCTTCCTAACATAATTCTGTTCTTCTGGTTCATCAAGTTCAGCAACCATCTTCACTGCCCGGTCAAGCAGATTCATCTGTGAAAAAAATAATCATTTATCAGACAAAGAATATCCAGAAGACACAGTGCCATGAGGTTAAAAAAAAAAAATTGAAAGGTAAAAAATTGGGAGAGCATGTAAGCAATCAAAATGTTTCAAGCCAAATAGCAAACAGTGCATATTGGAAGTTCGGTAGGACAAGAAATGGCCACGGTGAAAAGTACCTGATTTATGAAGAGGTCTCTGAAAACTCCAGAGCAATTAACAACAACATCAATCCTGGGCCTTCCAAGCTCTTCAAGACTAACTGGCTCTACTCGGTTGACTCTACCAAATGTGTCAGATACAGGCCTTACCCCAATCATCCACAAAACCTGGGCAAGCGATTCACCATAAGTTTTAATATTATCAGTTCCCCACAACACAAGTGCAACTGTCTCAGGATACTTTCCTCCATTGTCAACCTTTTGCCTCTCAATCAACCTATCCACCACAACTTTTGCACTCTGCATTGCTGCTGTGGTGGGAATAGCTTGTGGATCCAGAGCATGAATATTCTTTCCCGTTGGCAAAACTTTTGGGTTCCTGATAGGGTCGCCACCAGGACCTGGCTCCACATATTTGCCCTCAAGAGCTTGTTTTAAACTTCCCAACTCATTGTCAGCTACAACAAGCTTTAAACATTCCCCAACGAATTCAAACAATGTTCTTAGCTTGGCTCTATCTGCCCGGTAAAATTTTGTGTTTGACAAATATTGAATCCATGGCTCATTAATACCAAATCCAAGGATAGAACTTAGCTTATCGGCCACATCAACGACTTGACCCTTCTTATTGGTTGTTTTTTCCACAAAAGCAGAAATGGCTCCACGTGATGCTTCAGTTATTTGCCGAAGAAGCTCCACATCCTTTAATATTCCCTTGTCACTCCCTCTATAGATGTCCTCTATGTCCCTTCCAACAGTCTCAGCTAGTATAGAAGGGAGTGATGCAATTTCATCTTCAGGACGGTCCAGTGCAGCGATGTTGACCAGTGTTGCAACGGCTTCCAAAGCAGATGGAGGCTCACCAATGACATGGAGCCCGCAAGGCAAGAGCCGGGACTCAATTTCCATGATTTTGGAGTATACTTTCCCAACCACAAGATCTCTTTCTTTTGCTGAGATTTCTGCCCCCTCATCTGGAAGTTCCACATCTTTGTCAAGATTGCATTGTTTAGCAGTACTAATAATGGAGCTTACAATTTGTGGCCCACGGCCTGTGTCCTTAAGTGATTGGTACGAGGAGATGAGTTCACTTAACTGCTTGAGGCCTTTATATAGCCCAGCATTTTCAGCAGGAGGCGTCAAATAGCTAATGGTATTGGCATAGCTCCGACGCTTTGCTATAGTAGCTTCTGATGGGTTATTAGCAGCATAGTAATACACGTTGGGAATGTTCCCAATTAGACTGTCAGGGTAACACACGTCGCTCATTCCTACCTGCTTTCCAGGCATGAATTCGAGTGAACCATGAGTACCAAAATGAAGAACTGCATCAGCTTTGAAAATTTTCTCCACAAAGGAGTAATAAGCCGCAAATCCATGATGAGGACTAGCTGATTTGGAGAAAAGAAGTCGCATAGGATCACCCTCATAACCGAATGTGGGCTGGACTCCAATGAAAACATTACCATACTGTTTGCCATATACTAAGAGGTTCTCTCCATCAGAATTTAAATTCCCAGGAGGTTTTCCCCAGTTCTCCTCCAGTGCTGTGGCATAGGGAGTTAGGCTTTGATATTCTCTAACTCCCATTTTGTAAGCTATGTTTAGATTTGGACTGCTGAATTGAGCCTCTTTATCGTGAATAATTTCTTCGATCAAGGCTTCTGAAGTCTCCGGAAGCCCTTCAACATTGTAACCATCTCTTTGGAGATCTTTTAAGACTGAGAAGATTGAGGAAAAGACATTAAGGTAAGCAGCTGTTCCAATATTTCCTTTATCTGGAGGGAAACTGAAGACAGTAATTGCTAACTTCTTCTCTGCCTGCATGTGCACATACTTCTCATTAAAATGCAGAAAATGAAAATGAAACCATGTCCAACTATGTCCACTTTATAACAGAAAGCAAGATAAAAAGAAACATTTGAGATTTAATTACATGGAGAATATATATTACATCTACTTAGGTCACCACATCTATATAGACAGGCAAACTCAAAGAGGAATCCTCCTCATTAATTATAATCTAAATTAGGAGTTTAGATGAAAACATTAGGGATATCTGAGTTCCAATCATCAGTTTAACATAAACCAGTCACTGGATTAAAAGTGGAAATTCCCAGGAATTCACAGATTGCAGATAAAATTTGGTAATTATTGGTAAAGGTGCTATCTCAAGTAAGATCTTAACTACTAACAGTTATTATTTTTTGATATATATATAGATACATGTATACGTAGATATATATACACCAAGCGGAAAACAGCATAGTCTATCAAACACTACAAGTTGGAAGATAAATTTAACCAAACTAAATTTATTAGTACATCAAAGCATATTGTAAACATGTTAGAAATTCAGGTAGGAAAAAGTTGAAATACCAATAATCTTTACAAGTTATAAAGATACGTAGCATAAAAACAAGTACCTTAGTTTTTCTTTTCAGTTCACCCCATCTAATTGCCCTGGTGCAGAGCTGCTCTACCCTCTTGTGAAGAGCATGTGCTTTCCCTGCAATCCCATCAAGTTACTTATTAGACTTTAAAGAATGGCAACATAGGAATTTCTTAAAAAATTTATGCAGTTAACAACACCACAGAGCTTAATGCCTTTGGGCATACTTTGAAGTATGCAGACACTCTTAGATGGAATTTTCGGATGTATGTTGCCTCCAAATGAATAAATTAACAGTATATCTCTAAGATTTAAATCCACATGCCTCCTCAATGAATCCTAAGGTAAATAAAATGATGGCATTGAAAAAAAAAAAGCAAATACTGTAAAATATCAGATTTCACTTACCAGTTCTTGGATCCCGGCCAGCAAAAACAATGGGCTCCAAGCCACCATCCAGCTCCGGGAGAGCAACTTGCAAAGCTACCTGAATAGGATGCAGCCCCAAAGTACTATTCAACCACTCTTCAGTTGTTTGAAACACCAATGGGAGTGCAACGATGTAAGGAACATCAAGCTTCCTCAGAGCCTCAATTGCCCTGGGATGATCCTGCCGTGCTGGACCTCCAACAAGAGCAAAACCAGTAAGTGATATAGCCGAATTAACCATTGGTTTCTTCATTACTGGATCAACAAAGAACCTCTCCACTGGCCCTGCAAAATCAAGTCCACCAGCAAAAATCGGTATCACTTTAGCACCTCTAGCCTCTAACTCCATAATCACAGCCACATAGTGACTGTCATCCCCAGTTACAATATGACTCCTTTGCAAAATAAGCCCTATAACCGGTGCATCAGGCCCCTTGAGCTTCTCGTTAGTATCTTTTCTAGTACCATACCAGTTCAAATACTCCTTCACATCATCATACATACAAGGGGCCAAAGGATGCCAAATTCCAGTATCCAAGAACAAAACTGGATCTGCATACTCGATCTTTTGGCCTCTCAATGCAGGTACATAAGAACCAGAAATCATTTTCAAGAAATTTTGCAAGTTATCAGGAGACCCCCCAAGCCAAAACTGTAAACTCAATATATAAAGTCTAGCATCTTGAGCCTTATCACTAGGTAAGTACTTCAAAACCTTTGGCAATGTCCTCACTAACTTCAACATACTGTCAGCAAAACCAGCACCTTGCTTCTTTTTCTTGAACAATTGGAAAAATGGACTTTTTGACTGACCCAACTGAGACATACTAAAAGATCCCAACTTGTTAAGCCTCATTACCTCAGGCATTGAAGGGAAGACCAACACTGCATCAAGCCTATCCCTTTCTTTCTCCACAGCAGCCTTGATCTTCAATGCGAGCTCCTCAACAAAAATCAGAGACCCTATAAATATATTTGCATTCTCAAGATCTTTACAGAAAGTTTTGTACGTGTCAACATCACGAAGCTCCTCAACCAAGTACCCAACAACCTCGTAAGAAGCATAGTTAACTTGCTGGTTTAAAGCCTGAACTGCAGCTGAGAGAGCAGATTGGTATTGAGCTTCAAGAACTACATAAACAATCTTTACCGTGGGAAGATTATCTCTGTTTTCAGGCACAATTCGACGAACTTCTGGGGAAGTTTGAGTAAAGAGGCCATTGCCAACTACAGCACATTTTACTTTAAGGGGGTACTTTGAGTGGATTTGGTAGTTGGCTTTTCTGGGCAGAAATGAATGGAGAAAATAGTGCTTCTGAGAGTGTGAAGAGAGCTGGTCTGGCTTTAAAGTGAATGCTGAAGATACTAAAGAGGCCATTGCTGCTAAAAATTTACAAGAAGTTTCAGCAGAAGTCCTCTGTTTCTCTCTGTCTCTAAATTTAGAGAGAAATAAAGAAGGTCGAAAGAAGAAGAGGACACCAAAAAAGATATTGCAGCTTCTGTTTCAGTGCTGCTGCTGCTTATTTTTTTCATTAACAGCTTAGTGGCTATGAGTTTTTATATTTTCTGTTGAGGAGAAAGTTTAAGAGAGAGGGATTTTTGAGAATTGAAACAGTTGGTTAATATCGTTAGTGGTGGGAGGAAGGAACACGTGGCAGAACGGGTAGTCAAGGAGTCATGATGATTGGGGTCATATTTGAGGCTGAGTTTGTTTTGAGGATTACAGAGAGAGAGGGGTAGCAAATGGGTTTATGTACTCGTGACTGATCTATCTGAAGAGTTGCAACTGATGGAGTTCCCTGAATTCTGATTGGTTGAGTTGGATTTCCCAAAAGTGCCATTAGGGAAATGAGGTGGATTTTGGATTATGTTATGTAAAAAAGAGAGAGAACTTTTTTGGGTGCTTTTTTGCCAAGTATTTAGATTCTTCTTTTTGAGTTTGTGTCTCTCAGTGAAAAGGGTTTTGATATTTTGTTAATTTTCTGTGACAGCAATAGGTCCAGGTATCCTATTTTTTCGCCAAGTGAATTGCCATCCATTCATCTGTTTTCACGGTAGGCAGCTCATAAAACGCCCACTGAAATATCCACAGTAGAAAATGAAGCTTTAACCAAATCCATGGGCTTTGCAAAGCTCCTCAACCTCCATTGACCCTTCGATGATAAAATTATGTCACACAAACCATTCATTGAACATCATTTTCCTTCGACAGAAAGCTCAGATTAGAAGGGGGATCGTAGGTAGAATATATGACTCTTGTCATTTTGCTACCAATATCAATTTCTGGAAAATAAATTATGTTTGAGGAATTGAACATGTAAACATTTGTTCTTAGGTCGTTTGAATTTTAAAACACCATTGCACTCACTAGCCTCTTCAGAATCAAGGTATCATAGTGAAATTTGCATAATGTATGAAAGTCACACTGGCATCATCCTCTTTGGGGTAATTTCAGTTTTCTTCAAGACAAGATCCATGATTTAAAATTTTGTTAGTGTGGTGAAGCTCGATAAAACTCCAGATCACGTTTGATAGCAATCTAACGACCTTCCACCTTCTTGCATTCTAATTCCCTGAATTATATACTTCAGCAATCTAACTACACCACCATCAAGTGCTTAATGACAATGTGGTAACATACGAGTTATAAACAATGATTATTCAAATTAAAGCAACACCCACAAACTTAATAGCATTGTCTTTAATTCAACATACATGCTATACATAATTCCAAGCTCAGAGCAAACAAAAGCATATGAATTAACACACACTAATTAAACTGGGAATTGTTGAAGATTATAAGCCCACAAAGCAATGAGAAGCTATGAAGAATAACAACAAAACCAATCTTACTACGACACATTGTATCCACTCTTGAGAACATATGTAATATCAATTGTGGAAAATTAGCTTCATGTGAAACCAAAATTTGATGACAGAAAAATTTCATCCTAAGGTAACTAATGTCACAAGAGAAACAAGAGAGAATAAACATTTAATTTGAAGACAAAATTAACTACCCACAAGTTGTACTGGTTGAGAGACAATCCCCTTGAATTAACATCAAAACTAGTCGATTTCCATACCAGAAATTGCTTCTTCTAAAATCTGGTGAAGTTCCTTCACTCTTTGTCTTGTTAATGCAATGCAATCCTGCAACCACAAGTGAAGCAACCTCATCAGCTTTTATCTTAAAACTATTTCATAAGTCAATGCGTCAAAATGTCTCAACAAGCATTTAATGCCCATCACACTGGAAGCTCATCTAAAATATAGTGTACACTACTTTTCACCAATATTTCTCCATTTATTGGCTGATAGAAGCAGTCAAGCACAAATGAAACTGAATTAAAAAGATTAGCACATGATACACTACCCGTAGCAAGATATTTAAAAGTAAAATCATTTTCTTCAAACATGGAGCTGTAATTTTTCTACTCTTTTCCGGCATAATGTTTTAATAGCCAAACTATTAATATTACTTAAGGTTCTAGATTTCAATTTGACCTCAAGGACAGTTACCTTTAAAATCAAACATTCATTTATAAATTATGCTTCAAATATCATGTTTAATGAAAAACAAATTTTAAGATCATAAGTTGAACATATTATGCTGCTTATGAGATTAGCACATTTGTAAGTACCCCTTACAACAAACTCAACTTTTTAAGAGTCATGAACATATGTAGTTGATGGGGCAACTCTACCTGGACAGCTGATGTATAGGCGAGAACTGCTCCACCTGGTTTGTATAAAGACACAAGTTGATTGGATGAATCTAAGACCACAGTCACAAGAGTTTCCATAATTGACTCTTCCTCTGAAGTGGGATCTGCTAGGATGTAATTCTTGTGAAGTATGCATGTCAATGAGAATGGAATACCACCAAGGGTGAGCTTCCTTTTCTCCTTATTGACTGGCTCTTTTTCCGAATTTTCTTCCTTCTGTTCCTCAGGCAGCATAACTATTTTTCCATCATCCAAGGATACTGTGGGGATCTGCACTGGAAGGTAGAGAAGTTTGAATAATAATGCTTTTAAGATTGTTAATAATTAATGCACTTACAAATTTGAGTACTTCCCCAATTTAAAAAATGAACAAATGCAATTAATAGTCTATCTACTTACACAGACATAGATAGAAAACTTTGAGATCTACTACCTATTGAAAACAACTCCATTTGCCACTGGCATGGCTCACCAAGGGACCGGAACATATTAGATCAAGACTTGTCAGTGGATAGGCCTTGCATAATATATCAAATTTCCAATACAGAGCTTCAAATAATATAAGTTTGATGGAGATAATGACACAGAAAATTCCCATTGTGGACGATAGATAATAATCTGACTAAAAGAAACTACTTATTTGAGAGCTGAGGGCCCAGACTACTAAAGTCTAAATTGATGGAGAAGGGAGAGAATCTTACAATTCGAGAAAGCAGCAACTGCTGAAAGTAATGCAGCATCAAAAAGAGCACCATCAGCATCCAGGCAGTAAATGTCCTGCAAAAGAAGAAATTATAAACAAAGCAGCCTGATAGTAATGCAAATAGGCATTAGTATTCACTGCTGCTTAAAACCAAGCAATTCTGGAAATACAATTCCAAACACAGACCTAAAATAAAAGGCCAAATATCATGTGCAAGCTTCCGGAATTTACATACACAGAAAATAACAAACAAACAACTTACCAAATACACCATCCAGGCAGCTTTTCCACCGACCAAGGATAGTTCCTTCAAATTAATCATGCCAGAACTGTAACAATCCATGCAACTAATTGTTATTGACAATTATAGACCCACAAGAAAATGAATAGCAAGGGGATAAGAAGCTAGAATTAGCTGACATGACTGACCATCAAAAAAGAAAATGTTACCTGCCCCAAAACTATATTACAAGTATATTATTATGCATGCACACAGCAAAGATAAGACAGGGCCAAATAGAACAGAACTTTTAAGACTATAAGCCCAATACAGTTTAATCCTAAAATGTAGCAGACAGGCTTGAATGGTGCAAAATTATTGGTACTACTACTACTTTCATTCCAACATGAAATGCTTTCCACAATTACTCAATACTCATTTTCATGTATAAGAGATCTTGCACTCCTTTACTACCAATTTGATCAGCCTTTTATAAACAATGGAGAGCTGTCGAAAGAAATGTTGTTGTTTCAGTCCATATATGCATTAAAGTAAATACATGATAAAACATATAGAGCGCTTCCTACGCCATTCATTTAACTCGACAGGATAACATTGTTTCAGTCTTCAGATATACATTTCAATATCTATGTTAGTTCCCAGGACATTATGTGTTTCCAAAGTACAACCAGTGAAGGAACTTACAGTCAGTTGCTTGCAAATGACGGATTGCTACTGAAACAGATAACATTGCTTCAGTCCTTCATATAAACATTTCAGTGACTACATGAATAATTAAAAAATAAGAGCTTTCTGGCTCATTTATTTGCTTGCCTATTTATCTGCTTCCCCATTGCTTACAACAAAACCAGTTTCATCCAAACGGGGATGTAAATCACAATGAGTTTATAGAAGCGCTTAGAGACACTAATAAACCACCTTCAAGCTACATGTACAGATGGAACTTACAAGATTCAAAACATGCATAAAGACAAGTAAAATTTGCAATAGAATTTACAGAAAGGGGCATTAATACCTTAGCACAATTGACATTTCATAAAAATTATTAGCACAAGAAAAGCCACAACTCCAGCATAAGATACTTTAGTAGTAGTAAATTATAGCAGCAACGAACAGCTATGACAAAATTTTACATGCCTTGAAATAGTGTCAGATAACTGCTTCGCTACAACTGGTGCAGCCTCAGCTGGCCTACCAGGCCTAACAAGTGGAGAACAAATTGGAGGCATGTGGAAATCAATAGCTGAAAATAACAAAAAATTGCACAGTTACACCCTTTAAGACAACAACACAATCAAATACCCAGACACGCACACACACTCATTAAAAGCAAGGAAATATGCAGTTGAAGACACTAACATACGCAGCCCTCGTCTGGCGACTCCAGTGAAGGAGTCATAACTTCCATTTTAATAGCAGCCAACATTGTCTGAACAAACAAGAAACCAAAAAAGGCTATAAATCATCACCCATACAATGCAACATAGCAACAGCAATTCATCATTTTTTAATTGATTGCACTCACAGTGGAACCAATCTTTGCCAGCGCTGACCCGTCAGCGGAAGCAACAGCACCCATGGATATTGTCGTATTTCTAGCTCTAGAAAGTGACCTGGCATCGGGCCGAATGGATTCCGCAAGATGACGCTCGAAGTAACGGAGAGGGAAAAGGCGCCGGAATGCGTCTACTTCCATCTCAGATGACAAGTCCTCTGAGGCATTTGGTAACCCCATTTTCTTTTACTTAATTATTTTTCTGTCCAAATAAATTCAAAATTTTGGAAAATGCCCACTTCAAATGAGTTCAAAATGAATTAAAAAATAACCAACAAAAGCTTAAATTAGAGAGACAGCAGCTTACCAGCAGCTGAGAGTCGGAGCTTTAACTGTGCAGAGAGTGTATGAGCGTCAGAGAAGTCGCGACAGAGAGAAAAACTGCAAGTGAGAAAGGACTCGTGTCTGCTAGGGCTTGTAAGCTGGGCCGTTTAAGGCAATTGGGCTGGAGGTCAAATCCGACCCATTTAACAATAAACCCACCCTTCGTGACGTGGCAGAGATTTTAAGTTTTTCCTCAACGATAAGGGCTGGGCTCAAGTGCCGACTATGCCCGGCCCATCAGTAATTAATATAACTGGTCTTTGGCGTGGCAGAAATATATTTGCTATTGCTCACTAGTTTCTTAAGCGCTTCCTTCTGCTTCAGCTAAAACCCTGGCCTGGATTTGAAGTTCTGAACTACGTACTTGAAAGAGCAAAACGCAAAGCATCGAAGCTATGGCGTGCAATTCCGCGACTGGCTGCCAGTCCGGTTGTTACAAAAACGAATTCGAACGAGATTTAAAGCCCGCAACGGAAACAATAAGCGACTCGAATGAGCAAAATCTGTGCGTAAAGTGCAAGGCCAACGAGCCGACGCCCGGCGCCGGCGAAGATGGGAAGCATTGCTTGGATTGCTTTAGGAGTAATTTGTTCGGGAAGTTTCGTCTGGCTGTTGCTTCCAACGCCTTGATCACTCCAGCTGACAACGTTCTCGTCGCCTTCTCCGGTGGCCCAAGTTCCCGGTATATGCTAGTGTTACTATTTCATGTTAAAGTTCATTCTTTTTGCTTTTTCAGATATTAATTTATTAGTTAAATTCTTATTCTATTTTATTGTTTCTGATAATTGATTAAATTGTAGTTTAATTGCTTGTTATGAAAATAACATCACGTGCTGTTTTACATTTTTTGAAAATGTTTTGAATGTTTCAGTGAGCGTACTAAAATGTTGTTAAGCAAGCGAGTCCTTTTATACTCTGTTAAAAATCATTTGCTAAGCATACATAGGTTTGCTGCAGGGTGGCTCTTCAGTTTGTGCATGAGTTGCAGCAGAGAGCGCAGAAGAATTTTGATGCTAGTAAAGATAGATCTTTACCTGTATTTGGTGTCGGAGTTGTGTTCGTCGATGAAACCGCTTATTATCCAGTTCCTTCTTCGGAAATTGACAATGCTATCCAAGAGATTAAATTGATTGTATCAAATCTATCCCCGCCAACAAAAGAGTTACATGTCATTCCAATAGAAAGTATCTTCTGTTCAAATCCGTGTGATGGAAGGGAGAGATTCAAAAAGTTAGTGGATTCTGTTAGTGATGCCACTGGAAAAGAAGATCTTCTGTTGCAGCTAAGGATGTTGTCTTTGCAAAAGGTTTGGTACTAGATGTAATGTTTCTAGTTGTGGTAACTCATACAAGATGTGGTTCTTCTATAACATGTGCTTGCATGTACAAGATTATTTATCTTGTTTCCTTTTCTTGCAGTTTGCTTCAGAAAATGGTTACAATAGACTGTTACTAGGGCTATGCACATCAAGGATTGCTTGCCATGTTATAACAGCAACTGTGAAGGTCTGTCATGAGTTAGTCATATCTTGATTGTTTTTATTTATTAAAGCTGAGGATTTATTTTTTATGGCAAATATGCAATATTTTGTTGCTGGAATCTAAAAATATTCTCAAGATGGGCACTTATTTGTGATATCCAAGTAAGATGTAGGGTACTGATATTGAAAATGTGCCATATGCTTGATGCATTACATTGACTTATCCATTCTAATTGAACCATGTTATTCTTTAACCATTTATCTTTAATGTTTTTTTAAGAACTAAAATCATGTGTTTTAAATCTATCTGTTTTTTTGTACATTCATTTTCATTGAAATAAATTAACAATATTTCTCATATGAAAAAAATATAAAAAGTTTTTATGCTGTTGTTAATTGTGATCACCTTGAATATAGTTATTTTAGTGGAGTCATATTGGTGGTCTAGGAGACATTATTCTGTAAAAACTGGAAAAATTTAGTTTGAGCTGATTTTGATTGTTAGTGCAGTTTGCAGACAGGCCACTGAAAACTGTCAGCTAATGGTGGCATTAGAACAATTAAATTTTTAGGCAAAAGAATGAATCAATCAATGTGATTTGTGGCAGATTCATTTATTCATCAAATGTTCTTTACTTATTCCTTTTTTCAACTGGATTGGCAGGTATCATTTGATAACTGCAGTTTAGTTTTTCTCGTGTCTTAGTTGTGATGTTTTGGTCTATTTTCTTTAACAGGGTCGAGGCTATTCTTTACCCGCAGATATACAATATGCTGATGCTAGGTGGGAGATCCCTGTAGTGCTTCCACTTCGTGACTGTCTTGCTCAAGAGCTCAACATGCTTTGCCAACTTGACTGGTATGTAACTTCTGCCAGTATCAGTTTATTCCCATGCCATCCTTTTTTTTTTTTCTGCAGAATATCCTTTTTCTAAATTCAAATTAAATCATTATATTTTTATCCTTTTGTTGTTTAAACACTTTTTGAGGAATTCTGTTTTGATATGTCTTTGAATGAAATAATCTAGTTTCTTGCTGAATGATGGATCTGATCTCTTGGCAGGGCAGTCTAAAAACTGTGGAGTTACTTAATCAAACTCACTCTGGTATCAATGGCTTGGTATCATCATTTGTGAAAATACTCCAGGTAGAAATTTATTCTGGAATTTGCAGATTCTGGGCATAAATTCAATGTGTCTTTGGTGGCTTTTTTAAGTGAAATGACCTTAAGGAAAGAAGAGTTCACATGTATCATGCACATTTACCTGCAAAAATAGAGAGGAGTATTAGAGTTCCCTTTTTTATTTGCTTGAATGGACCTGTTGGTATACAGGATTAGGATGGTTCACAAGCAGGCAGAGGCTGCCTCCATTTGCAGCCTGGTGCTTCTGTGGAACAAAAAGATGGATGGAAACGATTTGCATAGAGGTCCTGCTGCCGAGATATGTAGTAGTAGTTTTCCTGTTTTCTTCTTGGAATTTTAAAGGATTGGTTTAGGCATTTGAGATAAATCTAGTTGCTGTTGTGTTTATTTGCTTGGAGATAGTTTTACTTGTTACAAATTCTATCTTCTAGCATGTTTCAAATTACTCATGTCTTGGAGCCTTAATTATTCAATTTGCAAGCCACTAATAGATCTTTATTTTCAGGAAGAAAATCCTTCTCGGGAGAGCACAATTATGCGGACAGCTGGAAAGCTGACTCCATTTCACTTCAACAAGATTCCAGAACTAAATGACTCTAGTGTTCCTTTAGCATCCCAGAGACGCCAGAAGAGATTTAATCTCAAGCCAAATGAATCCATTTCCTCGGAGTCATTCTGTTCTTTGTGCTATAGCCCACTCAACCAATCAGACTTGACAAGTTTGAGCAGTCATGACAATTGCAAAAATTCTGATATTTTTGTTGCTGCCTGTTGCTCAAGTTGCCGATTTCAGATATTTCCCAAAGATCCCTCGTCAATGGAGAAATTTTATTCACTTCTACCTGAGCCATTAGTTGCAAGAGCAAAGCATGTGAGAAATGGTGATTCCAGTCTTCTAAGGTGAGAATTAACATTTATAACCATCACTGCAACTCAAATATGAGGTCCATTTTACCTTTAGATGTTTCTCAAAGGTCTCCATCCATCTCTGAGTCACTGCTATCAGCAATAAATGTTATTGCTCTTCTATGATAGTTATGTAGCATCCTATGACCTTCCAAAATTTATAACTCCCGTTTCTTTTTTCCTACTTACAGGGAGCAAATACAAGACTTCTTGCTTTCAGATAGTGAAGATGACGCTTGAATTGTCGGCCTATTTTGAGGTCCTCTTTTCTGGAGTTGCGCACTACAAAGTTTTTGATAGATTATGATAATTTCAGAAGGGTTTTATCCTGCAGCCAGCATCCAGCAATGATAAAAACTGCTCTGTTGCCGATTGGTTGCCTGAAGAATTTACACCCAAAATACTCTAATTTGAGCCAGTGCGCGTTATTTGCAATTGCATTAGATAATTTATTCAAAGAGTAAACAATATAAGGACTTAGGTATTTTGTATTTAATAGAGAGGCTCTAAGGATTGGCCAAATTATTTTTTGCTAAATATTTTGTGCGGTAGAATATTGATAAAAATAAATTAAATCATGTCATAACTCTTGCCAAATGTTTCCTCGATTGTGTTTGCTTGTGCGAGTCCTCTTGAAACTCCTTTTTTTCGCGTAAACCCCATTAAATAATACTGAAAAATATCTTTTTGCTTTCACTTTAATTGTAAAAATGCCGTTCTTCTAATTTTCTGAATGCTAGTTTTCCTCACTCCAAGAAATTCTAGAAAAGGAGCACTTTTTTTCTCAACCCGCCACAATCTACGGATTTATTGGTGATAAGAGCTTTGTTAATTGATAAACATGAAATTTTTGCTTCTTGTTTCATGTAATTCTACCCACAACTTTCACTCCACTTTGTAAGGGTGTCACAGTATTCTATCAACATCTCATTTTATCTCTTTATTTTCCACGATTTGTTGCTCAATCTTCTCAAACTTTGTATTAGTTATCTTAGAATCCAATTTTGTTAATCTTGTTTTGATATGCAGGCAACCAAAAGATAAATGCATGCGTAAAATTCATTGCAAGATTCTTCTCCTACTCATGTCAAACCCTCTGCAACTTCTTGGATTGTATGGGTGTCTAAAGAGTTTTCTGAGAGAGAAAACATAAGGGTGGGTTAGATTTATATTTTTACCTTTATTGTAATTACAAGAATAAGGGATTTTAAAAGATTAATGAAAGGGTGCTAATAATTCCACTCACTAAAAATAATTAAATCCCACGGAATTCTGTATTGGGAGCTTGTGTGAAATTTTAATAGAAACACACAAGAGACAAGATCATTAAACCACGCAGTAGCAAAGTCAAACAAATACAAAAATGAGAATATATTGGCCTTACATTAAGTTTGGTTTAATGAACAAAAGTTTAATGCACTGTGCAATGGTTTGCAGCAAGTAGTTCGGGTTTATATGTACTGAAGCTGTGAAGCCACATCATAAAGAAAGCAAACCCAAAGTTCATGAAGAAACTTGTGTAAAGAATTCCTCCAGTTGGTTCTCGCTCAACACCACACCAAGTTTGTTAGTATAAACAGCATGTATCAGATCAGGTTCAACATTTACTGAAACTTCATCAGCCCTGATTTCATTGTACTCATTTAAGTTGTGCGCAGTCTTATCTGCACATCATACGCAGGAAACAACCAAAATAAAATCCAAATTTAGAAAACTTCTGCCAATGACTTCACAGAAGTTCAGTAGTAACCACAAAAATCAAATGAGCTAACGCAGAGCCAAACAGATGTGTGGCCGGGGATGGAGAAGACGGATGAGAAGAGCGGAAAATTTAGTTATTGAAAAACATTGTGGATTTAACCAGTCAAAACCACCATAAATTAGTGATTGAAAAACTTCAGTGGATTTTACTGGTTAATACCACCATAAATATCTTTCTCATTCATAATCAATCAGGGGCTCCAAATTTTATTCTTTCAGTTAGCCCTTAATCAATTTATCCCCATCATGAATTACATGGGAGTCTCACTATTGCATATGGATGAATGAATCCAAGCAAGCACAAAAGACACTAACTTTCAAGCTTTCTCCCCTTCTATGTATAATTCTTTCAAGTTGGGCAAATTCAACTGACCAATATCTCTTATTCCAATTTCCCACTATTTCCATCCAAATGGGATGATTCCCTTAAGCTCATATGTGGATGAAGATGATGATTCTAATGCCTTGTATGTGGTGCAAACCGCTCTTCAGCTTGATAATGTTTAACATGGGGACTTCTGCCTTAAATAGTCTAATTTTAATAATTTATTTAGAAGCAGCTCTGGCTACCGTCAATATCAATCAATGCTTTGTGTACAGTGAATCCGATGAAATGTAGTATGCAAGATTTAGGGATGTTAATTAACTTTGCACCAGATCTCACAACTGAAAACTTACCACTAGTAGCTTTAAACCACACAGCAAGATTTGTATAAGATTATAGTGTTTACCTTCAGCAACTATGGGTTCATATGCTGGAGGCTGGGCAATCCAGTTCCCAGCAGAATCTTTCATGTGCCTTCTATCAGATGCAAAGCAACGAAGGAATACTGGAGCATGCACAATTCGGAAGAACCTGATGCCAAGAAGAAATGTCCTTCGATGAAAATCTTATAATCTGATCCTTAGATTTTAGACTATGCCTATATTGATCAACAAGTGAAATATTGAGCTATCTACACAGATGAGAGAACTAAATTATCACTGAATGATAAAACCAGAGGGTCTGTCTGAGAATGGTACAAAGTCACATTGATAATTGTGAAATAAATAGCGTTTGGCAGAAATAATATTACAGCTTCATGAGAATGTTCGCAGAGTATAATTTGGGGCAGGATGGGGTGCAGTGCACGATAACTATAAAAAATTATAGTAAATAAATAAAAACAGCAAATTCAATATTGCAAACATAAAGATCTTTTAAATATTACATTAACGTAAATTAACCCCTGCCCATCCCTGATGATGTGAGGATTGGTCTCAGACCTCTATTAACACCCCAAGATATTCTACCAATTGAACCAACTGGTACACATAAATATTCTAATGATAATGAAAATCAAATAGACTAGTAAATTTAAGAAAGTAATATTATTTACCCAAAAAAGAAATGGAGCTCAGTGCATGATTCACTTAAAATATTCAACAGCCGCCTCAACCATCAAATGAAGTATGTCAAACAAGCTAAGAATGAGAGATGTAATGATTCTTGTGGGACTCTCCCAAGTAGTAGCACGGTAGTCTTCTCTAATGATCAGTTAAAATAAGTAACTGATAAATTCTCTAATGGGCTACAAGGTTGTTCTCAAAGAATTACAGCTAGATTGGAAAATGGGTTCTTATAGTTACAGATTTTGTTATGCTAAATTTTTGAGGAGCAGCAGAAGGATAGGCAAGATGTTTCAATTTATGATTTCATCTATAACACACAATTAAAAGCAAAGATTCTGTCAGATGCAGGTGCTCAAAACTTCTCTACAAGTAAAAGATATAGCTACCATTCAGGTCTACACCCTCCAGCAAACTCAGCATGAATACATTAGCCAAAAAAAAAAAGTGCTGTAGAAAATACATTACCTCTGATACTCGGAAAAGAGCTGAAAAGATGGTTGGATGGTTTCTGACACATAGGGAGCTAAAGGAGAAGGAAATGGAAGACTTGAATCCAAATCCCACACCAAACAAGGAGAGTCACCACCTTTTTTCCTCTGTAAATTCAATGCCATAGATGAAATGCAAAATAATCATTAGTAATCATTCTGCATCACCCGAAAAAGTAAAAGTACCATATCAACTAACTCGCTGCATAAAATATTTAGCTTTCACCTGAACGCAAATGACATGATAATCCCAGAGAACCACACCATCTGCCCTCTGGCTGGCCTTTTGATGCCACAGTGGAATCTAGAATATAATCATTAAAAAAAATAAATATATTAATAAACAAAAAATAAGAACAATCTTATACTAAACCCTACATAACATGACTAATTCCCAACACAGAGATACCTTTTTCCCAGTTCTTTTTGAACCCAGGAAATTGCCAGAACCATGTACTTAGCAAGTAAACAATTATACAAAAATTTTCTAAACAATAATAATAATAGTAGTAGTAGTAGTAATTCAGCTTGTAATTATCATCTTATAATCAACACTTCAATTAAAGACAAGTGGCTGAAGTTCATAAATAATTTGAAAGAAAAAAAAGAATTGATGCCTTTTTATCTTGATCAACTCAAAAGAAGCCTAAAATTGATAGAAGGAAAAGAAAACCTACATGCCTGTTTCTTTTCATTAGAAATGAACACTACAAACAGATCGGATCCGTCGGCCTCAGCTGTTCCATTGGCGCACAATTTCTTGCAGAGCAAGTAAACATTCTCCTCACTGGATGTAATTGAACAAACAATAATCACAATCTTTTTGAAAAGAAAAATTACTAACTAACTAATTAATTATTTATTTGTTTTCATTAATGTGATAAATACATTGAATTTTGAATCAAAACCGTACCAGTAATATGGAGTGTGCTGGAATTGCGAAGAGTCCAAGCTGCTGCTTAATTCCATTTTTTTTAATTTTTCTCTCCCCTCTAATTAAGGAGAGTCCCAGTCTCTGTCAGCTTCTGCCGATGATTTATTACGGTTGTTCCAGCTGAAACGACACCGTTCTAATCGCAGCATGAAACTTCTTTTGCCAGAGGCTGCACCGGCACAACAAGAGAAACGTATTCGGCCCAGTGCTTATTATGGCCTGAGCCCATGATATCTTTTAGATTATTATTATTATTATTATTGTTTTATTTGAATCGTCTCTTGGAACGTTTGACTCATAATTAAAAAGATTTTTTTTTTGTTTTATTCAAGATCATTAAGAAGAAATCTAAATATACTTATATTAATTTAGATTAATTATGAACTCTTTTTTTTTTCTACTAGTATAAATTATTAGATATCAAGTCTATATTATGATTTGAATATTCATACTATTAATTAGATAAATTACTTAATACAAAATAATTTATTTTTTATTTTAATTAAGGGATTAGATTCATTAATTAAGATAAAAATAATAGTTATGAAAATGGATTCCCGCTTGAGTTTTTAACAACTCTCATACCCAATTTATTATTTTAGGGCTAAATCTATTTTACCATTCACAAAAATCTGACAACTGTTTGCCGCTGGTCTAAATTTAAGTTAATTTTGGCCAATTGTTGAAACAATCTATCATTTATATAATTTGCCTCACCCCAAAGTCCTAAAAAATACCAGAAGCACCTTTTTTCCTGTACACTTTTTTCTAGGTCCAATTTTTCAAAGGCTTTAAGTTGACATAAAGCCCCAGTTGGAGAGAATCAATCAAAGGCTTCAATGTGAAAATAAGATGCTTTAGCAAGAGGAGGACTTGTTTATGTAAACCTTTAATCATATCTTTATGGATTATAAATTCATTATATTGTCGGAGCAAGTGTATTTGTTGTCGCGGTATGTATGTTTCCCATTAGATTACATCAAGTGATCCAAATTTGGACCAAAGCAACCTGCTAATGACAATAGCTCACGAGACTGTTAGAACAGGACATTGAAATTGTATTTCAGAGTATCAGGCTATTGTTTGAGGATCACTTCTCGTTTGCACATGGAGTCATCCCAAAATTCTATTATGAAAGGCCTGAGATGAAGTTTACAAGACTGGGTCTAAAAGATTAAAAAAGAATTATTTTCTTATGCATTTAGCAAAATTATTAATTTATCATGTAGCAAAATATTCACGTTGCTTAATTTTTTTTTATAATGTATTATCTTATCAATTTAGCCACATGATGGTCATAAGTCAGGTCAGGATTTTTTTTAATTTATCGAGGTTTTACAGTACTTATAATAATCAGAAATGACAAGCTAAGAATAAGTTTATCAACCAATGGATACCTACTTTCAAAAGTATCCATTGGTTGATGAATATTAATACTACTTCTGTCTAGTTGATTAATATTAACATTAATTTCTCCGGGAATCAGTTTTTGTTGATGAATATTAATGTTAATATTAATTCCTTTCTAAAGATCGGATATATTGTCTTGCTAACCAGTGAGATTTAATTGTTTGTACTCTGGATTATGCGGAAGCTTATTGTTTCTGTAACTGAAATTAATTAGTTTCTGTGAAAGGTGGCAATTTACAGCACCGTGTCCTGTATAATAAGCCCGTCCTAATTGTGTAAAGCTTCTGTCTTCCTTGCAAAATTTGAATTCCTAGTGTACTTCCTCTAATGCAATCTCGGCTGTGAGATTCGTTTGATTTTCTTCTCTTTTTTTTCCTTTTTCTTTAAAGCCAGAGATGTGATTAATTTGATTAGATCATATATATATATATATATATATGGTTACCTATTTATTATAAAATTTAAGTAGATAAGTTTTAGGGTGCATTTGGGATTAAGGTTGAACAGCTGTAGCTACAGTACTAAAGTGTTTGGTAAACATTAGTTACTGTAACTTGAAAGCTATGTTGATATGATTTTTTACTTGTATAATGGAAAATTTATTATATCTTTAATAATTTTATTAAAATTATTATTTAAAATTTACATTCACTGTATATTACTAACTTTTTTTTCATAATTACAATTTTTTTTCCATAACAGCTGTAACTTAAAAGTTATAGCACCTCAATCCCAAACGCATCCTTAGTTCAGTTATTAAAGTCTCTCAGTAAAATTATGGGTGTGGAGGGAATTGAGTTACCATTAAATTATAATTATTAAAGAAAAAAAAAAGAAAAAAAGAACAATGATTTTTAGACAGAAAAGTATGATTTAGTGCTGACAAAAACAACTGCACAACAGATCTGTTTTGTTATCTAATCTTCTGTCAGCCTTTAATTTCTTTAATTTTTTTTAAAAATTGTAGAATTTTAACTATTTCATTTATTCTCTAAAAGCGAGTATTTTTTCAGAGCCCTGGATATTATTTCTCTCCACAATACTCTTTCAGAAATCTTTAAAAGATTGATTTTTCAAGTGACTGAAGTAATAAAAAAAAAAAAAACTATTACTTTCCTGCACAAATAAGGATATGTATTGTTATGACCTTTCCCTACACAAATAAGGAATCGGGTATATCCAAGTCAGAATAGAATTTCCTTTTCCTAAATTTTGTAGACAAAGTAAAGCCCCTTATTTATATCAACACGATCATCGAAAAAGGAAAGCAAAAATAAATCCCAGCCTCATTATATTCGCTAGCTGCTTGTTACCAAAACCCTAAAACAGCAAAACAAAACCCAGGTCAGGTCATTGTTTGGGCATAATAAATATGGTACATCAAAGCATTGGAACGGATATACTTTCGGAGATTTTGTCCCGAGCAACATTGCAAACAGTTGGAAGATGCAGGCTTGTTTCAAAAGAATGCAATGATCTCACTTACCGATCTTATTTCATGCATCTTCACTGTCAGAGAACAAGAACCATCTCCGGGTTTCTTCTGGCTTCTATGATGTCACACAAGCATCCTGCTGAGTTTGTCTCAACGGATAACAATATTCCTAATATTGTGTCACTCAGATTCTTGCCTGGCTGTGCTCGAATTTTGGCCTGCACTAATCAAGGTCTATTGCTTTGTCTGAATAGCAGACCTAAATGTCATCGGATTCCTGAATATTATGTGTGCAAGCCTACCACTAAGGAGTGGCAACAAATACCTAATCCAAAGACTCGATACTTCGCTCGAAATGTGGCTATGATGGTACTTAGATTAGATCCTTTGCGATACAAGATAATTCGTTTATCAGAACCAAGCCACCTTCGAAATCTTAATCGAAAGCATGCATACGAACATTGCTTTTGCTGTGAGGTTTTTGATTCTGAAAGATGGGCTTGGAGGCAACTGGAAGAGATGTACTTCCCATATGATGAAGTATTGACGAGCAAGCCAGCAATTTCAGCATGCGGTGCATTTCACTGGCTGACTTCGGAGAAAAATATTTTGGCATTCAATGCAGATGATGAAACATGGACAATGTTATCGGTGCCTGATGCAGTTAATAATAAAAGCTACTATTTGCAGCTAGCGGGGTATCAAGGAAAACTTGCCTGCCTCCGTAAGGAAAGAGGAAGAGAGGATTGCTTTGAGTTGTGGGTGATGGAAGATTATTTTGGCAAAAAGCTATGGAATAAGAAACATACAGTGAGTACTAAACCGCTTCAAATTGAGGAACGTTTTGTTAGTCCCGAAGCTCTTTATAATGCTGAAAATGCTCTGGTAAGAAGTTATTATGACAGGGTATATTTTTACAAGTTTGCGGATGGAAGTTTTGATGCTGTAAAGTTGAAGAATGGCCACTATGATCAAGGAATTTTTCCATTCCAATCTGATTTCGAACCTAGTAATTTGAGAATTTGTCGACGATTCAAGAATCATCCAAGACAACGACCAAGAAGAAGCCTACAGAGATGCAATGAATTCATTCATCTGCTTGGCTTGGGCTGTCGAAGAGCATTGAATCCAACCCTCATGTTTATATTTTTGCTGCTTATCTTTACTCTATTTTGTTCTGTTCTTGATGAACAAGGTTTTAATGTTAATGTTTCGTTATAAAATTTTTGTGTTATGTGTTGAACATGTGATTGTTGAACATGTGCATGCATGTGGCAAACATTTCTTTATGGCAAACAATTGCATGTGACTAGCATGCAATTTTTTGACTCTTAGCATAAAGTTGTTGAGTAAGTGTGAAACAAAGGTAAGTGTAAGGAATCAACTTTTGACTTTTATGGTAAACAATGCATGTGACTGGCATGCAACTTTTTGACTCTTAGTATAAAGTTGTTGAGTAAGTGGGAAACAAAGGTAAGTGCGAGGAATCAACTTTTGACTTTTATGGCAAACAATTGCATGTGACTGGCATGCAACTTTTTGACTCTTAGTAAAAAGTTGTTGAGTAAGTGGGAAACAAAGGTAAGTGCGAGGAATCAACTTTTGACTTTGGCACCAAAGTGGAAAAGTTGAGTAGAAATTTATATTATTTTAATGCCCACCATTGTTGATTTTTTGGACATGGCTTGGCCTACAAATAGAGGCCTCATTTGCCCTCTTCATTCATCTCATTTTCTCTAATTCTAGTGAGAGTACCAAGAGGTGTAAGTTGAGAGTGTTAAGAGCTTTGAGTTCTAGTTCTAGTGTTTTGAGAGTTTGAGTGTATTGAAGTTGTGGGCTGTGAGACAAAATACTACAATACTTATAACTCATTTTCACTAGAAAAATATTTCCTTCTGTCTTCACCCGTGGATGTAGGCTAAAAGTCGAACAACGTAAATTCTGGTGTCTCTGTGTAATCATTATTTCTCAATTTCACTTTAATTGCATATCTGCTACATTGCCGAATTTCCAGAAAGTGGTATCAGAGCCTTTGGTTGCATTTGTGGAGTCAGATACTGTTCACGTATATGGTACTATTCACGCATACGATACTATTCACGTATACTAAACTATTCACGTAGAACAATAGAAGCGATCCAATAATTCTGCGGTGCAAAGCAGGGAATAATGGTATGAGTGGAAGTAATTGTGTGGGCTTGTACATGTCTAGGAAAGTTCTGTCACAAAGGCAATAAGAGCCTAAGGAGTATGATTTTAAGTGGGACCGCTGTGACCCCTCCAGTCTTTCCTCTTTCCTGATGTGCATTTTCACACTTGTGATTACTCATAACTATTCAAGAAGGTACACTAATTTGTGTACAATATTAACAAAATGGTAGCAAAGTTTGAGATTGAAAAGTTCAACAAGAGCAATTTCTCGTTGTGGAAAATGAAAATATGAGCAATCTTGAGGAAAAATAATTACTTAAAAGCAATTGGAGAAAGGCCGGCAGAAATCACTGATGACAAGTAGATTGAGATAGATGACAATACAATTGCTGATCTACACCTGGCACTTATAAATAGGGTGTTATCCAATGTGGCGGAAGAAAAGACAGCAAAGGGTATTTGGGATACTCTCACAAAACTATACGAGTTTAAGTCACTATACAACAAAATTTTCTCAAAGAGAAGACTTTATACTCTTCGAATGGCGGAAACCATAATGGTAACCGACCATATCAGCACTCTGAAAACTCTATTTTTAGCACTTACGACGTTGGGGTATAAAATAGAGGAAATTGAACGTGTAGAGCTTTTACTTCAAAGTCTATATGATCAACTCATTATCAACCTGACGAATAATATCCTCACAGAGTACCTAGTCTTTGATGATGTTGCAGCCTCTGTATTAGAAAGAAGAGAGTAGGCGCAAGAATAAGGAAGACATGTAAGCAAGTTCGCTGTAAGCGGAAGCGCTAACGATGGTGAGAGGGAGATCAGCAGAATGTGGTCCCGATGGGAGTCATAATCATGGTAGATCAAAGTTAAGAAGTAAGAAGAAGATTAAATATTACAAAGTGTGGCAAAATGGGGTATGTCAAGAAAGAGTATTGGAGTAACCAGAAGAGAAGAGAGGGTAAAGATCCTGAGTAATAAAATATTCAAGGGTGTGTAGCAAGTACCTTAGATGATAGCGACGTTTTATACAGCAAGGGAGCAATGGTTGCAGAAGGCAGAAAATAATTATATGACGTCTGGCTTATAGACTCAGCAGCTACCTAGCACATTACCTCTCGGAGAGAATAGTTCCACAAATATGAACCTATTTCAAGAGGATCTGTATATATGGTGATTACCATGTCTTGGAGATCGCTAGTGTTGGTACTGTCAAAATAAAAATGTTTAATGATACAATTCGCACTATTCAGAAGGTATGACATGTTAAACACCTTAAGAAAAATTTATTGTCTTTAGGACAAATAGATAGTCTTGGCTGCAAGATTCACGTGGAAAATGAAATCATAAAGATTGTCAAAGTTGTGCTTGTATTAATGAAGGCGGAAAATATCAGTGCCAATCTAATCATGCTTAAAGGGGAAACACTACAGGAAGTTAATGCGTGTGTCACATCAAATGGAGAAGAATCAACGATGATGTGGCATCTCAAACTTGGCCACATGTCGAAACAAGGTTTGAAGATTCTCTATGGATGAAAATTGCTTCTAGGGCTCAAATCGGTGAACTTACCGTTTTGCGAGCACTGTATTACAAGTAAGCAATATAGATTGAAGTTTAGTAGGTCTGACGCCAGAAGTAAATGCATTCTAAACTTGGTTCATTCAGATGTTTGAGAATTGCCAGATAAGTCCCTAAGAGGTGCAAAGTACATGTTGACTTTCATTGATGATTATTCCAGGAAATATTGGGTGTATCCAATCAAGAAAAAGTCAGATGTATTTCTAGTGTTCAAGGAGTACAAAGCACGGGTAGAACTTGAATTCGGGAAAACGATCAAGTGTTTGAGGACAGATAATGGTGGAAAGTATACAGACAACGAGTCTCTTACATATTATAGGAAAGAAGGTATTCAGAGACAGTTCATAATGGCATACACTCCTCAATAGAAAAAAATGGTTGAGCGGATGAATAGAACTCTTACATAAAAGATAAGAGCCATGTTGAGGACTGCTGGTCTACCAAACTCATTTTGGGCAGAAGCAGCCAGAACCGCCTATTATGTGGTGAATCGATCGTCATCTACAACAATTAGGTTGAAGACACCGATAGAGATGTGGACTGGGAAGCCAACTGATTATTGTTATTTACATGCATTTGGATGTCCTGTGTACATGATGTACAATGTCCAAGAAAGAACAAAGCTGGTCCAAAATCCAGGAGATGTATCTTCTTGAGATATGCTGATGGAGTGAAAGGGTATCATCTGTGGGATCCTAGTGCCCACAAGATTGTCATTAGCAGGGATGTTATTTTTGTAAAATATCAACTACAAAGAAAAGATGGGGATGATAGCACTATAAAAGAAAAGTCAGAGACTGTACTGGTATATGTGGAAAATAATCTGGAAAAAGAAGATTCAGATTCTTCTGAAGCAGCACCAGAGCTTGAGAAACAAGAACTAGTCGAGTCCGAGGCAATAGAAGTTCGTCGATTAACTCGAGAGAGACCACCACTGGTATGACACTCATAGTATGTTATAGAGATCAATGTTGCATACTGTCTTCTAGCAAAGGATTGAAAGCCATCAACTTTCCATGAAACTTTAAATAGCTTGGATGTTTCTTTGTGTATGATAACAATGTAAGAAGAAATTGAATCCCTACACAAGAATAAGACATGGAAACTTGTACTACTACCATATGGTAGAAAAGCCATTAGTAACAAATGGGTCTACAAGATCAAATAATAATGGCAATGATCAAGTAGAGAGGTATTGTGAAAGATTGGTGGTAAAATGATATGCTCTGTTTTGACTTCAACGAGATATTTTCTCCGGTAGTTCAACTTACAACAGTTAAAATAATCTTGGCAATGTGTGCTATATTTGATCTACATCTAGAGTAGATAAATGTGAAAACTACATTTTTTCATGGAGAACTTAAAGAAGATATTTATATGCTCTAACCAAAAGGTTTTGCTGAAACATTCAAGGAGAACTTGGTTTGCAAATTGAACAAATCTCTATACGGTCTGAAACAGACGCTGAGGTATTGGCATTAGAGATTTGATTCCTTCATCATGAGTCTTAAATACAACAGACTCAGTTCAGACCATTGTGTATACTACAAGAGGTGTGAGAGTAATGATTTTATCATTTTGCTGTTATATGTGGATGACATGTTAGTAGCAGGCCCTAACAAAGATCGAGTCCAAGAATTAAAGGCACAATTGGCTAGAGAGTTTGAAATGAAAGACTTGGGACTAGCAAACAAGATTGTAGGGATGCAAATTCATCGAGACAGACATAATAGGAAGATTTGGCTTTCTTAGAAGAATTACTTAAAGAAAATCTTGCAACTCTTCAACATGCAAGATTGTAAGCCAATTTCTACCACACTTCCTGTTAATTTCAAGTTATCCTCAAGTTTCTGTCTTAACAATGAAGGAGAGAGGAAAGAGATGTCTTGAGTACCGTATGCATCAGCAGTGGGAAGTTTGATGTTCGCTATTATATGCACTAGTTCAGATATTGCACAAACAGTGGGAGTGGTTAGTAGGTATATGACGAATCCAGGTGGAGAGCATTAGAAAACTGTAAAGAGAATTATGAGATACATCAGAGGATCCTCAGATGTCACAGTATGTTATAGAGGATCAGAGTTTATTGTCAGGGGCTATGTGGATTCAAATTTTGCAGAAGACCTTGATAAAACGAAATCTGCTACTAGCTATGTGTTACACTTGTAGGAGGAGATGTAAGCTGGGTTTTAAAATTGCAGACTGTTGTGGCTTTATTTACAACATAAGCAGAATACATGGCAGCAACATAAGATTGCAAGGAAGCTAGTTAGATACAGAGGTTATTGGAGGAGCTCGAGCACATATAAGGGAAAATTCATGTATTTTGTGATAGTCAAAGCGCCTTACACATTGCAAGGAATCCAGCCTTTCATTTCAGGACAAAGCACATATGGGTACAATACCACTTCGTTCAAGAAGTAACGGATGACAAAAGTGTGTATTTACAGAAAATCTATACCAAGGAGAGCCTCACAGTTGTTTTAACCAAGCTAATTAATGCTGATAAGTTTGTATAGAGTAGATCCTCTTGTGGCCTATCAGAGACGTAAGCAACATAACAATGACGAAGAAAAAAAGGATGGTGTGGAGACATGATTGGTCCTTAATTAAGTCTCCATGTGGGAGAATTGTTGAACATGTGCATGCATGTGGCAAACAATTGCATGTGACTAGTATGCAACTTTTTGACTCTTGATATAAAGTTGTTAAGTAAATGGGAAACAAAGGTAAATGAGAAAAATCAACTTTTGACTTGCCACCAAAGTGGAAAAGTTGAGTAGAAATTTATATTATTTTAATGCCACTACAACAAAAACATGTATTAGCGAGGGACATAATCCGTTGATAAATATAAAAATTCCTTCGGTAATACATATTACCAAGGGAAAATGTCCATCAAAGTCCGTCGTGAAAACGCCTGTCGTGAATACTGTAATTCCCACAGTGCCTCAGAAAAATGGATTATTACAGAGGGAAATATCCCTCACAGAGAGCAAATACTTCCGTCGGAATTTTTATTCAAACGATGAATAAAAATATTGCCTCGGGACATATTTTCTCGGTAACGGCATATTTCCAATGGAATATATCCGTCCGTAAAAATTTGTAACCCTTGCAAAAAGGAGACTCCAACCATATTTTGAACCCTCGGAATATTGGATAGTCCCTTGGAAATATAGAATTTTTTTGCCATTACGTTAATCAATTTGTACATGAATTATACAATCAAAGTGTAATAAAATTAAAACAATTACTAAAAGAAATCTAATAAGTTCATTATCAAAATAATAATCCAGCACATGTAACAAAGATAAATGTAATTCATTCATTGTTCAACTTCATATACATAAAATGATTATTCATCTTCATTTGGTCTTACACTTCAAGAAGTTGGATTATACATTCTTACTTCTCAAATATTCCATCAAATATTCTGCTCATCACTTTGCAATTTGTTCCTCATCTTCATAATCTACAATAAGATCCTGCATTATTGGAAACCATGTTGATAGTATTTAGTTATCAACATAATTGAAAACTATATTAATAGTATGCTAGTACTCTTTTAGCGTATAACAATTATCAAGCAAGCATAGGGAATTTCACAATTTTCCATAGCAACGGTAATAAACTATTCTAAATGTGTATCAATCATGTTCGATTACTCCAAATTTTCTTAAGTTAAATCCTCTTCGATTACTCCAAATTTACTTAAGTCAAATCCTCTGTAGAGGCACTGTCAAACTAATTCATGAGTGAATCTGGATTCTATTTTGATGCATGAGATCATAAAATAGTTAATGAACTATGCAAAATATGATTTTTAACTATGATAAATACACATGACCAGAATATGTAACAATAATTGTCCAGCACACATACCTTTAATTTCTACAAACGTGCTCCTTGATACAAGTGTAGAGTCCTCAATCTGCCTTAAAAAAATCTACATGCATAAACTTTAACCATCAATAAAATTTTTAAGTCATTTATCTGCGTCAAGTTTAAGGACATTTCAGGCACATACATCTTCATTTGGCTAAAATATGGAGCAAAATAAACAAACTAAAATTACCATATGCAGCTTTTAACATGTTCAAGAAATGTATATGTCAAAACCCCATCTGGCTATATATTTTACATATATTAATTAGGCCAAACGGAGGAAGAAGTATGCAACACTTTTAGCCTGCAAAAACTTCGTTACATTTATGTTTGCTTAAAACGTAAAAGAACTAACTTAAAAAAAAAATTGAAAAAGAAAAGAAGGAAATAAAACAATATAGATTGACATCTCACCTTTGCGTCAGTGATTAATATTAGAAAGTTGAACGCCTTCTTGAAATTCACTTTATCTCTGTAACAAGGGATTAGGCCATAATAATTTAATGTCATATACTTGAATTAAACATGAACTTAACCTGAACAGAAGTAACATTTGAAACTTCAATCACGAATCCTCAGCAATTTGCTTGAACATTTTACTTAGTTAATGCAAGGTTTCTCAATTTCAACAATAGGCCACTGTAATAATTGTTTCCCATATTTATCTTGCTAAAGTTTACTGGGAATTGCCAGCAAAATTAGTCCAAAAACAGAGTTTTTAAATATAAACTTCAAAAGCTAGTCAACAGTTCTAACTAGTTTAAATAGAATTTAAAGCCAAATTACATGTACTTCAGTCATAAACCATTAAAATGAATCAATAAGTAATCAAACTTTCAGCTTATATTCAATAAACCACGTGCGCACATTCAATTCATATGGCATTATCCCAATGAAATGAGCGCGAATGTAACATATATCTTCCTAGTGTAAGTATCAGTTTCAGGGATTGGGTATCCTCAGAAATCCACATCCCCTCCCCTCAAGTAATTACGACAGGGACAAGGAGGGTATGGGGACATAAGTAGAATCGGGGATGGAAATGAAAATGTCGATCCTCCCCTCCCCCCAAATTACCATCCCTAATAACAATAGGATTTTACAACTTCAAAATATCCTATTATACACTAGAAGCTATCAAACTAATGATGGTCATAATCTGAATATAAAAAATTGAAAAAATATCAAAATAAGAAAAATCACAAAAGATGTTGAAACCAGAATATCAGAGAAATCAAGAGCTTGATTTCTATGGGCTCATTATCGATAACCGAGATAAAGTTTTTCCTCTCAATTAAGCCTAGAACTCCTGCAGTCTTTGAAAATAAAATTTAATTTTTATTATCCAAGCTACAAACAAACAAAATCTTCATGTAAAATATAAATTTTGGATGTTTAAAAACTAACCTGTCACCAGGAGGTGATGATCCAGCCGTATAAGGAACAGAGACGGCAGCTCTCTTGATAGCAGAAACTAAAGCAACAATAATGGGAGGAGAAGAAGAATTAGCCCTCGAATTCATCCAAGTAGGTTTGAAAAAAGGGGGGAAAGAAACAAAATTAACAATACAAATAGTCCAAATCACAATTAGAATTCATCTAAATCAAAGCTATACATGCATTACGAAAGTATCAAAAAATTAATTGTTACAATAAAAGGCATGGGATTTTATTACATAGCGTTAGGTGCATCTTGATGTCATCTAGGACTTCAAATCAAACGCACTACCTTTAATTGGGCAATCCCAACTTCTGGCAGTTCTTTAAATCGCTCAGACCCGACATGATTTGCAACAAAACCATCGGAACTCCGCCACCGTCGATCTACGAAATTGATGGTATATTTTCATCATTCTCATCGGAGCAAATTAAGGGATTTTGATGGAGGTCAAGAATTTCATTTCTATAATTCACTTTCTTTACCTCAATTTGGAGACGATTTCCTTAAACAATTGCAAAATGTTTACTCGTGGATGTTGGGGGGAATCACAAAGTGGTGAGCTAAAGCATGATATGGGTGTCATCGTTCGATATTAAAATCAAAAATAAAAAAATAAAAAAATTTCTATTTCCTAGGGCACAATGGTGTCGTTGCTCCAAATTTTGGCGCTATAATACCCGCCAAAACAAATTCACTTTTCCGAGAGATTTTTGTTATTTTTTCCGAGGGAAATATTACCGTAGGTAATAATATGTGCATTTTTCTCTAATTACCTACGAAACTTTAAAGTCCCTCAGAATCAGGCTATTGACCTAGGGATTTTGAGGTCCCTCGAAAATAAAGGGTCGTTAATATACATTTTTGTTGTAGTGTGCCCACTATTGTTGATTTTTTGGACATGGCTTGACCTATAAATAGAGGTCTCATTTGCGCTCTTCATTCATCCCGTTTTCTCTAATTCTAGTGAGAGTGCCAAGAGGTGTAAGTTGAGAGTGTTGAGAACTTTGAGTTCTAGTTCTAGTGTTTTGAGAGTTTAGGTATATTGGAGTTTTGGATTGTGAGATAAAATATTACAATACTCATGGGCGGACCCAATTAAGGCTCAGGAGGGACTTCAGCCCCCCTGGACCATTAAGTTTTCTTTTAAATGTACCCCAAATCCCTTATGAATATGTTAGATAAAACAATTTGGACACATTTTTCATATATTAAAAGCCTTGTGGTTCAATGGTAAGAGTGTTATTTAATGATTTTAAAACCTTGGTTCAAATCTCATTAGTCACATTATTTTATTTTTTTAAATATTTTGTGGAAACTACTTCAAAAAATAATATTTTCACGCATTTAAAATACTACTTCAAAAAATGATATTTTCACGCATTTAAAAATAATAATTTATTACTATTATTATTTAGAATTTAAAAAAACTAATAAAATTTGAGTTTATAAGACTTAAAATGTATTCGAGTGAACATTAAAAAAATCTAAGTTAAATAAAATATTTTAAACTAAGCCCCCCCTCATTTTAGTTTCTGGGTCCGCCACTGACAATACTTATAACTCTTTTTCATTAGTAAAATATTTCTCTTCGCCCATAGATATAAGTTAAAAGCCGAACCACGTAAATTCTAGTGTCCATGTGTGATCATTATTTCTCAATTTCACTTTAGTTGCGTGTCTGCTGCACCGTTGAATTTCCAACATTATGTTGATTAAAAAAAAAATCCAAACTTTAACCTCTTTTTGCATTACTACAATTGGATAAGATCTCGATTTGCTTCCAAACGAAAAAGTTCAAATTTTATTCCAAAAAAAAAACCAAATAATCGGGAGCATGTTAAAAAAGAGGGACTAAACAATTACAGTGCAGTACTTGCCTGCACAAATAAGGATTATATTGTCAGGATAAAACATTTTCCCTCCCTGTCCCTGAGTCCTCAAATTAGATGCAAACAATTAAGAGCAGAGAGTTTGCTAACGATAACAGAGAGAAAGAGCTCTTCAGGAAAACATTAATGCAAACAATTGAAAGCATATAGTTTGCTAAGGATGAACTAAGCAATTGAGAGCATATATTCTTTTGCTTTGGCTTAAAACCCGGATTTGAAATTTTCAGTCTTGTGCAGTCATATTTTGTGATACATGATGAAATGTGCATAATTATCCAGTTCATCCTTTGCCAGAATTACAAAGATAATTGTGCCCTGTTTGTATCATATTTGCATTGCTGTTTCTACTGTCTGAATCTCAAAAATGCCAAAAAAAAAAAAAAAGGAAAACAATGTTCAGTCGGTTTATCACAAAATAATTTATGAAAACAATGAACCTGTTGCTTGATTAAAGGAGAATGCAAAATCAACGAAATCCCTTACTATTTTTTCTCTCTTCTCTTAGATTAAATAAGATTGCAATCAATATTTTAACTTTTGTCACTTGCTAATCATCTCTGCCCAATTTCTGTCTTATATGTTCATGTCTCACCCGGTTTTCAATCTTTGAACATAAGTCCAGAGCATATCAACAAAACACAGGAAAATCATTTAATAAAAATAATTCTATTAGCCAAGATCATTCCATTTGACAGTTCATATGCCATCAGTACCAGTGAAGTGATCTTTTGAATCTCTGCAATCATTCCTCGGTGCAAATTTTTCTTATCAGCAAAAGCTCAGAGAAATATCATGGATTTGAGTTGTTAATAAGTATTATGACAACTCAGAGAAAAACGGTACAGATTTGAAGAATGTAATAAACAGTTTCAGGGTTTTCGATGGCACAATATTAAGGGATGTACCATTTCATAATGCTTGTAACTTTAACTATAATGGACAGTGAGCTCAGAGAAACTTGATGTGTGGAAAATTGGCACAAAAACAATTAAGCTAGGTATATAAGGAAAACACAAAGAAATCAAAGATCCTTCTGCGTGGACTTGTAATCTTACCCGGCTTACCAATTTAGTTTATTTAGATTTGCATTGAAGGAAGAGCTATCTCACATCCATAATAAGGTTCAAATTTTTTGTACGCCGATTTATTGCTTAGCCATCTTATTATTATAAGCTATCTTGCTGAGAGTGTTGGTTAAAAAACATTTTGCAGTGGAAATATTTTGATCGCAATTATTATACAACATATATAATTATTATAATCTAGAAATTGTATTTGTACTTTTACTTTTTAGTAGTAATAATTTAGGTTCCGAAGTCACGATCAATTGCTACCAATGTTATTAGATCATGATCTGTCACCAACGATCTTTTAAGTTATAACTCAAGTTTGATCCGCACTTGACATGTGGTGCATTTATCATTAATAAACGCAACTAGCAATATAAAACTTTTTCTCTCAAAGTTAAAGAGAATTTTTTTTAATCTATTTTGTATATTGTAGCTTCTCGATTATTTTGTGGAAAAACAAGCATTTTTTTATTTTATCTCTTTCTAATTCTATTAAACAAAAAAATATTTGATTTAAATTAAAAGATAATATAAAGTCAAAAGTGGCAGAGCTTGTTATAGGAGCCCACCTTGTAAAATATCTTTCAACTTTCTCTTAAACCAAAAGCTGTCTTTCTAGAGTCATTCTTCTCACCAACTTGTTTGGACTTCCTTGGCTTCTTGGATGTTCTCTGAGTGGTGTTTTGGCTCATTCTTTTTGATGTGACAGAGAACAAAATCGAGTGCTTTATGCAAATATTGTTTCCCCAACAAAGCTGGAGTAATAGTAAATTCATGCATGATCTATCCCCATTCTCTTCAGTGTTTCTATCACTTTCATACTTAAATCTTTTCTTGAATCCTAAAATCTGAACATCAGAGCAGTGAGCAAGAATAAGGTTGGTGTTGTGCGCGGAATGCGGAATCAAGCGCACCGAATAATCTCAAAAAAATAAAGGACACAAGAATTACGTGGTTCGGCAATATGCCTACGTCCACGGGAGTAAGAGAAAAATAATTGTATTATTAACAAATTTGAGTAAAGAAACCTCATTTTCCCAGCACCCAAATACATCCAGTACTCTCACACACTCTCTCTAATTGCTCACACTCTCAGAACTCTCAAAAGTTTAGAAACTTATAAGCTTAACAAATTTTAGGGATGCTTAGAATGAATGATCGCTCCTCTATTTATAGTTGAGCCTTGCCATTTTCAAAGCAAAAGTTTTGAGCTCCTTTTAAATTGTCAAGGGTCGGTGCCAACTTTGGCCAATTTTTCAACATGTTTTGTCATTTCTCCAAAGCTTGCATGCTAGCTGTGTGTTTGTTGAAAAAGTTGGCTTTGGTTGCTGACTTTTCAATAATTCTCCATCTCGGCGAAGATTTGTCCAAATCTAAACCGACTATCAACGAACCATCATCCCCAAAGTGGTTGCATCTCTGTGACTGCCTACGTACCCAAAATTTAGGATCAAGGCAACCGTAGTTCAAAATTCTCCAAATTTAATGCATTCGAAGAATTTGAATTATTTTCAAGCAATGTTGAAACTTAATTCCAGAAATCATCTTTGTCAATATATCTAATGGGTTATCCTTGGTATTAATCTTTTTCAACAACACATCACCACCCTCGATAATTTCCCTCACATAATGATATTTCACATCTATGTGCTTCGTCCGAGCATGATATGTTTAATTCTTCGCGAGGAATATCGCACTTTGATTATCACAAAAGACTACAATGTTCTCTTGGATTACTCCTAAATCACCTAACAAGCCTTTCTAGATAACTTCCTTTACAGCTTCAGTTGCTGCCGTGTACTCTGCTTCCGTAGTGGACAGAGCAATTTTCGATTGTAAAATCAAGCTCCAGCTAATGGGACATCCACCCAATGTGAATACGTAGCTCGTTGTTGATCTTCGCTTATCTATGTTTCCGGCGAAATCAGAATTACAATACCCAACATATTGTTGACCATAATCCTCATTGAATAATAACCCAACATCAACTGTCCAATACAGATATCGGAGAATCCACTTCACTGCAAGCTAGTGATTTTTACTCAGATTGTGCATGTATCTACTAACCATGCTCACTGCTTGAGATATATCGGGCCTCGTGTATACTATAGTATACATAAGACTACTTACAACATTAGCATATGGAACACGAGCCATGTAATTGCGCTCCTCTTGAGATGTAGGACATGAAGAAGAGCTTAATTTGAAAGGAGGAGCTAGAGGTGTGCATACCGATTTAATTTTGTCATCCATATCGAATCTTTCTAGCACTTTCTTCAAATAAGACTTTTGAGTCAACCATACGCTCCTATTCTTCTTGTCTCTACAAATCTACATTCCAAGTATTATTTGTGCATCACCTAAGTCTTTTATCTCGAACTCAGAAGGCAACTGCTTCTTTAATCTTTCGATCTTATCTCTATTCTTCGAAACTATAAGCATTTCGTCGACATAGAGTAACAAATAGATGAAAGCTCCGTCTAGTAGTCTTTTAAAGTAAACACAATGCTTGTGTTCACTTTTGGTGAATTTCTACCCTTGTAAAAATTGATCAAATCTTTTGTACCACTACCTTGGCAATTGCTTCAGTCCGTACAAATATTTAATCAACCTACACACATGATTCTCTTTTCCAGCAACTTTGAAACCAAAAGGCTGAGTCATATAGATTTCTTCCTCCAAATCTACATGTAAGAACATCGTCTTAACATCTAATTGAGCCAACTCTAACTCATATGAATGGAAGTATATTTTACAACTGGAGAGAAAACTTCATTGTAGTCAATACCTTCTTTCTGAGCAAAACCTTTTGCAACGAGCCTTGTCTTGTATCGAGGAGGTGATTGATTCGAAGATCCTTTCTTCTTGGTGTAGACCCATTTATTGCCAATAGCTTTTTTCTCTTTTGGTAACTCCATAAGTTCCCAAGTCTGGTTTTGATAGAGAGATTTCATCTCTTCTTCCATAACTAAATTTCATTGGTCACTTTCACTACTTCGTAATGCTTCACTGAAAGCGTTGGGGATATCATCATCAATAACTGGAAGTGCATAGGCTACCATAATGTCTTTAGTAAGTTCTCCCAGTTTCTTTATCTCTCTTCTTGGCTTCCTTATTGCTATAAAATCATCATTATCTACATCATCAATTGTTTCTTCATTTTGTGGGACATAAGAAGAAATAACCTCTTATTCAACTCTAGGTGTCACTTCCATAGTTAAATCCTTCTCTGATGTAGAATTAATTGGTACATATGGAATTGCATTAAACTCCACCCGCTGCAATACCTCTGTGGTCTTGTTCTCCACCTTTTGAAAACTTGAAACTTTCATCATTGAAACTTCATTAAACGTGACATCTCTGCTACATACAAACATTTTGTCTTCGAGATCCCAAAGCTTGAAGCCCTTTATTCTATCTTTGAATCCCACAAACATAGTTTTTCTAGCACGAGGATCTAATTTACTATCTTTGACATGATAATAAGCATGACACCCGAATATACGAAGGGAATCATAATCTTGTGCATGCTTTCCAGACCACCTTTCCCTAGGAGTTTTACCTCCCATTGCAATAGAAGGCAACCGGTTAATTAAGTGACTTGCGTAGCTCACAGCCTCAGCCCAAAACTTTTGTCTAAACCAACATTAGATAACATACACCATACTTTCTCCAGTAAAGTATGATTCATATGCTCAGCCACACCGTTCTATTACGGAGTATGTCTCACCGTGAAATGTCTTTTAATACCCTCGTTCTGGCATACTTGCAAGAATGGATCATAAGTATATTCACCCCAATTATCAAACCGTAATACTTTGATCTTTCTACTAGTTTGAGTCTCTATCAATTTCTTCCATTTTATGAAAATCGCTAGAACCTTATCCTTTGCTCACATGGTGTACACCCACACACGTCTAGAGAAATCATCAACAAATGTAACAAAATAATGGCTTCCACCAATTGATGCAGTCTTGGTTGGTCCCCATACATCACTGTGAACATATTCAATGATCTCACGAGTATCATGATTAGCCGTACCAAACTTGACCCTTGTTTTCTTGCCTACTACACAATGCTCACATAAATTTAATTTACAGGTTTTGGTACCTTTTAAGAGTTTGTGCCTCATCAAAGTTTGCAAAGATTTCTCTCTAGCATGTCCTAGTCGTACATGCCATAGCTTAGTGGTGTCACTGTGCGCCTCAACAACATTTGCTTTATCAGTTGTACCTCTCTTCAAATAGTACAAATTGTGACGCCGAACTCCTTGTAGAATCACTATAGCCTCATGTGTAAACTTTATTGTGCCATCTTCAATGGTAACCTTGTAGCCTTTAGCTTCCAAAGCACCCACAGAAATTAGATAAAGCTGGAACAAATCTAACCTCTTTGAGTTCTCTGATCATTCCATTAAACATTTTGAGCCGAATTGTTCCTATCCCCATTGTGTGACAAGGATGATCATTCCCCATCATAACTGCACCAGATTCTAATTCGCTGAAATTCGTAATCTTAATGGGACACAAATGATAGGTTGCTCTAGTATCAAGTCACTCGAACTAGCCACGTATGCTGTAGGAGTAATACTTAGTGAATAATCAGAGTTTTCATCTTTCCGTGCCATGTTTGCTGATGCTGGTTTCTTCTCATCTCTCTTTTGAGCCTTTGGACAATCTTTCCTTCAATGACCCTTTTCATGACAAAAGGCACACTCGTCTCGATCTATATTCATGCTTCTCGATTTGGATCGAGAATTCTTTCTACCACGCTTCTTTTTTTTCTCTATCGCCCAATCTCTGCTCACCAAAGCTTCAGACGATGGTCGTTCAGAATTTTTATCATTATTCTGAATCTCCAAGTTAATTAATGTTGTGCAAACATCTTTGAAGATGATTACGCTTTTCTCATATATCAAAGTAGTCACAAAATGACTATATTCCTCTGGTAGTGAGTGTAACAGAATTATAGCCTTGATTTCATCTTTAATATTCTCATCAAGATTCTTCAAATCAATAAGTAATTTTTCAAATCTTGAGACATGATCGTGCATTGATACCCCAGGCTTCATTCGAAAGCCATATACTTGGCTCATTGCATGAAGACAATTTTCAGGACTTTTCAGCCGGCACTTCTCCTCCAATGTACGCCACAAAGTCATCGTACACTCCTCATCTTTCACCAAGTATTTCACCTCCTCGGTCAAACAAGATCTGATCTGACCACATGCTTTCTCTTTCGTACGATCCCAAATTTCTTCATCATAATACAAGTGTCTTTTATTTTTCAAAACAACATCGAGATCGATTTGAATAAGGGCATCTATAACTTCGCGCCTCCACATGCCGAAGTTGATTTTCCCATCAAACTTTTCAACATCGATCTTTTGGCCTCCTATAACAGGTGCCGAATAGCGATTTGAAAAATCTCGCCTCTCACCTGAAATGTCTCCTGAAATTGTCTCGGTAGATCTCTCCCCAATTCTGAAAGTTTCACCTACTACCATTTTCTCAACGAACTATTTCCACTTGAAAAACAGTCTCAATGATGTTAATTTCATGTGAATAAATGCACCAAGAAAGTTCCCAGGAGATTGGACGGGAACTCGGTCCCAATTAAAAACCAGAATCCGTAGACTCTTATCGCCTTGTTAACATAACTTTCCTAGACATGCAAAAATACACACTACTTACAATAGACTGTCTCCCAAGTACAAATGGTCGTCTCCACTGTATTCGTGAATAGTACTGTACGTGAACAGTACCGTATACGGGAATAATACCATATACCTGAACAATACCGTATCCCCCTAAGTACGAACCGTCGGCTCTGATACCACTTGTTGTGCACAGAATGAGGAATCAAGCGCACCGAATAATCACAAAAAAATAAAGGACATAAGAATTACGTGGTTCGACAATATGCATATGTTTACGGAAGTAAGAGAAAAATAATTGTATGATTAACAATTATTTGAGTACAAATTTGAGTAAAGAAACCTCATTTTCCCATAATCCAAATACACCTAGTACTCTCACACACTCTCCAATTGCTCACACTCTCAGAACACTCAAAAGTCTCAAAAGCTTAAAAACTTATAAGCTTAATAAATTTTAGGGATGCTTAGAATGAATAATCGCTCCTCTATTTATAGCTGAGTCTTGCCATTCATGCTTGCCATTTTCAAAGCAAAAGTCTTGAACTCCTTTCAAATTGTCAAGGGTTAGTGCCAACTTTGGCCAATGTTTCAACACGTTTTGTCATTTCTCCAAAGCTTGCATGCCAGCTGTGTATTTGTTGAAAAAGTTGGCTTTGGTTGCTGACTTTTCAACAGTTGGCTCCATCCTTACCCTGCCAAGCACTAGAATCTTGAACCCTTAGGAGACGCTTTCTTTAACTTTGTGAAGAAGTGTATTGCTTGGCCTTCCAGTAACTGGTCTCCTCCATACAATTTCCAACTATCGTTAGGGTCATCACGCCCATAAAAGTTCCAATCTCTAACCGAAATATCATGACCACCTTGATAAAGATGAGGGTTTTGAGTAATCTTATTGAGGAGATAGATCTCCAGTGCTTCTTGTTCAGTTGGATAAAACCTGAAGCCGACATGAAACATTGTGTTGATTTTTGGTGGGTAAAATGGAGCACTTGTTTTTCCTCCATTGTGTGGTATATTTGGATTCGAAATTTTTAGTCATATTTTTCTATACTCAATTAAATGGGCAATTATTAATATTGTTCATCCCTTGCTAAAATTACAAAGACAATTACTCCCTGTTTGATTCGCATTTGGATTTGCTATTTCTAAATAATGTTGAGTTGTTGTATTAAAAATTTCTTTTGAAAACAGAGAAACTTTATACTTTAAAAAAGAATGCAAAAAGAAAGACATTCTTTAGCAATTTTATCCCTTATCTTTGAATCTCAAAATTGTGAGGTAAATAAAATTGTAATTTCTACTTTAAGTTTTCTAAGTTCCTTTATCATCTTTGCCCACCCTCCCTCTTTTATCTTTTCATATTTCAATCAAATATCTTTGGAACATAATCTACAGGAATATCAATTGACCAAACAATTATTTGAAAGATTATAGAAAGAAAGAGATAATTTTCAGGTTATTTGCAGAGTGGAAGGGAAACATAACATTCTTTTACAATTCCACATGAAAGGCAAACTCGTTGCATATTCAAGTTGTCAGAGCATTGCTATCTAAAAATCATACAAAAGTGAAGGTAAGATTTCGAAATAGAATCATAAATTCATGAGCATTGCTTCCATTAGAGTCTCCTTCTTGCCGGTTAGAACATTCTTTTTATTTCACACAATGGCATCTTTTTAAAGAAAATGCTTCGGCCTATAATCTGTAATCTTTTGCAGTTACATTTGTTATACACACTGAAAAGATTCTTGATGCAGCTGATGAAAGACTGAATATTAATTTCAACCAGCAAGAAATGAACAGTTCGTTAATTGTTGTACTGTGGCATGCTTAACCCAGATGAAAAGCAGAGGCCATCAGAGAAAAAATCTGTTTGGGTTAAAAGATGAATCTCTGCTGCCAATTCTTCCATTGAGATGCTTAGCCTCAAGTACAATCTTAACAAGATTAAAATTGAAAGAATTAGAGGTGGAATTAGGAAGTTTGTTGGTGGGTAAATTGATGGAAGAATGAATGGCCGAAGAATTTGTTTCGGCGGGAAAGAAATCAGAAACTATTGGAGATGAAATTAAGAAGATGTTGGTGGGTAAATTGATTGGAGAATAATGAATGAAGAGATAAAAAAGCATAACTCCGTTACTTGGAAATCAAGTAGTATATGTGAAGACGGATATTAGGAGAATTTTTATAGGCCGTTTGTTTTCTAATTCGAATGGGTATAGGAAACTGGGTCCTGGTTATTCTCTTGCGTGCACATTAACTTTACTAATGGAGTAGTAATTCACTCAATTGGCGCTAAAATTTAAGCACCTTGAATGAAGGTGTTGCGACTTGTTTGGCAACAATTAGTTGCGTTGCTGGGACTTGGAAACTAAATTAAATTGATCCAACGACTGTAAGATAAAAATTTATAATTATTTTATTTTATTTTTATCAAAATTATTGTTAAAAAGTCACGATTACTACATACTATTAATTTTTATTTTTATTACTATTTTTTTCACAATAGTATGTGGCTTAAATATTATAATATCTCAAAACTAAATAGGATCTTGGCACAACTTTTTTTTTTCACAACAATACGTAATTTAAATATTATACTACCTCAATACTAAATAGGACCTTAGTGTTAAATGCTTACCGAGTAAATTAACACTGCATTTGTACTACGCATCTTCTTTGAGATAAGTCATCTGTTTATACTTGTATAACGATCTATATCCTATGGTGAAGCCATTTGTGGGCCAAATTTTTGGTAAAATTTCAAATAAGTCTTTCTAAATAGATTTATTCACAATGTTACCATTAACATTTTTAATAATATTTTAAATTTCTTTATAGTACTTTTAAGTTATTCATCTCAACCTCAACTCATTTCTCTCTACCAGAAAGCCTCTCTCACTCTTTACCCTCAAACTTTGATGATGAAAAAAAAATTAAAACACAATATTAAATGCTTAAATTTTATATTTTTTTAAAAATTAAAGAATCTGATTTGCTATATAATCATCTCAATTTCAATTTCAATTTAATATTTTGATTCATGGGAAAATTTTATGATCCTAATCTTTTATAATTTTCTCAATTAAGTGCTTAACATATTACCACGTAACTTAATTTTCATTTTTAATTTCTTGAAATTTAATTAAGAATAAATTCTTATTCACTCTTATTTTCTTTCCTTTGATAAAGCTTTCAATAAAATACGTTCATAATAAATTTCAACATACTAAAACCTTCACTAAAAATCATTTTAGCCCACCCTAAAAATAATAAAAATAAAATAATAACAATAATAGTGATATGCCTTCGCCCGGCCCGTCTATATCTGTAAAGAAACAAACGACAAACACACATATGAAGCAGAAGTGAAAGATGGTCCAATGCTGACTTCTGAATTTCATGTACAGTAACTCCTTCGACTAATACTTGTGCCAGAGTTGGAAGGTTGTTAGGACTTGCATTTAAAAACATAAATATTCGCAATTGATTATAGAGATCTTGGTTCGCCTGCAAGCCACAACAATTAGCTAACTAGTATATAGTTCTTTTTTTACGAAATTATTCAAGAAGAAAGAGAGCATAATTAATTAAATTGATTATGACAATACCATGCGATTTCACTTTTATTTACAAACTAACACAAATTATTAACGTAAATAACTCAGTGACGCACAATAGTTTTATTTAATTATTAAGAAGGACGAAGTACATGGGCAGTGGACACTAAAAAATATAATTTCTTGTTTATATCAAGAGATCTTAATGGTTGAATTAAACTAAAATGACAGTCACATTATTAAGTAATACATAATAACAATACCCATCCTTTCATTAAACATAATAGAGAAAAGTAATTTTACACTCACTTACTAACCAATGTAGTTGAGATTTCTCCCATATTGAGGGATAAAAATAAGATCAAGATTGTCAACTTTCACACCCTTCTCATCATCAGCAATACTCAATATGGATGGTGGGAGACCCTGTGACCATTCGGTCTTACCTGAAAGTTTAATATAGAAAATGGATCCATAAATAATACATATGTTAAAATATGAAATTGTAAATGTTATTCAGCTCAAATTGGCTTAAAAACCTGCGCAAGGAGAAGGAGTTTCCATGTTCTTCAAATCAGAAGAGATCGCCGGAGGAAGCTTAATCAAAACCCAAAAATAAGTAGAGCATGAGCGAGTTCTTATTTCTGGTTTGATCTGATATTTATAGATTCAAGAAGCCGACGTTACCAACTCTCGGATGATTGTGACGTAGCAAAACATCCGATAGTTAATTAAGATTAGGGGCCATGATTAAGCTGCTCGTGCGAAACGCAAGAGCTTGGGCCCACAAAATAAATAATTATTACTAATTAGAAGAGAAATCGATCGGAAACCAGATGGATCAGGCACTTCCTAAAAATTTTAATTTTATGAATTGTAATTACTCAAGCCTTTATGTGTGGAGTGCATGCAGTTTTAGCGCAGGGATACAGTAGTGGAGCTTTCAAAACGGTACAAGGGCTAATCAAGGTTGATATACTAACTCACAGAGGCCATTGATGACATACATAGAAAATTTTCTGTAATTGTTGCTCGACTCCCACACAACAGCTATATATATTACTAAGAAATGTTTGTTATTTTTCAATAAGGATTTCCTAAGATATTTTCTTCTTTAGTAGGATTCATATTTAATGAATAAGTAATTTTTTCTTTGGGATTTAACTTTTTTAAGGAGGAATATAACTAGTATAAGAAAAAGAATACTTTTACTGCAAGGAATAATAAATATATATAGGAAGGTTGGGTTTACTTGTTTGTATAGCACAACAATCAGTTCTCTGCAAGTAGACAATTTCTAGTTTGAGAGAAACCTTGTGTCTATCGAGCGATTGAGTGTTATTGGGGTTTTGGATGTGACAAAGAATACTAGAGTGATTGTAATAATTTTTCACACAGTAGATTTTTCTCTCGCTATTCTTGGTGGCCACAGTTTTTCTCCAGTATAGAAGTTTTTCACGTAAATTCTTGTGTTGTGTGATTGGTTTTACTCTCCATTTATTTTTTGTTTATTATTTGTTTGATATTTTTGCTTGTGGAATCATGGGTGGGATTAAAATTCCCTTACAAGTGGTATCAGAGTTGAGGCCACAACCCAGTTCAAAGATGTCAGGACTGAGGTTTTCAAAACCTATGAATGTAGAAATAGAAAATTTTGATGGAAGAATCAATTTTAGCTTGTGGCAAATTCAAATCAAGATATGTTTATTCAATATGGTTACACAAGGAAAGCAAGGGTGATGTAAACTTGTTCTCACTTGTGGAAACCTTTGGAGGTGTGTAGACAATTAAAGCACTTTAAAGAAGATTGTCAGAATAGAGCACGTTCAACAAATAGCTCTAAATTATAGATGGAGATACTGATAATATCAGCTAGTTGTGAGTCCTTTTTCTCCATGAGAGACTGGTTTAGCCTCTTTGACATGCCATGAAAGAGAATGTGTTATTGTTGGCGGGTCTATAAGATTTGCACATAAGGCATGGTTTGGAATTTATGCAAGGTGTGTTGTGGAATTTTTGTGTCGATCGCTGAAGACTCTCAAGGAAGCCAAACGTGAGAGTGAATATTTTCAACAAGGTGAGTGAAATGTGCCGAATATGTGTACTCTGGAGAAGTATGATGATTATCGGTGTAAAGAATTATGGTTGCTGGATAGAGGACAATATTTTACCCATGATGGAGTGAATCCCATAAGCTAGCTCCATGTGAGTGTAGTTTTGGTTGAGTAAAAAAGATGGAGATGACATAGTTGTATGGATACATGGTGGATCATGTTTTGTCATCTAATTGAAAAACTCAATAAGGTGGAGATTATTAGGAAATATGTCTTGTTTTTCAATAAGGATTTATTAGAATATTTCCTCTTTGGTAGGATTCCTATTTAAGGAATAAGTAATTTTTCCTTTGCGATTTGACTTATTTAAGGAGGAATATAACTAGTATAAGAAAAAGAATACATTTAGTACTCTGCAAGTAGACTGTTTCTAGTGTGAGAGAAATGGTGGGTCTTCCAAGAGATTAGTTGTTATTGGGGTTTTGGGTGTGAGAAAAAAATACTAGAATGGTTGCAATAATTTTTTACATGGTAGATTTTTCTCTCGTTGTTTTTGACGGCTAGTATAGGAGTTTTCCATGTAAATTCTTGTGTTGGGTGATTGATTTTATTCTCCATCTATTTTTTTTTTATTATTTGTTTGATATTTTTGCATGTGGGATCTTGGGTGGGATTAAAAGGTCCCTAACTGATATTACCGTAGTGATATAGCTTGGACAACTATTTTAGAGTTTAATTAATTGAGCAAGTATTTTTTTTTAACTTGATTTAGAGTCCTAATTAGTACGTTTTCAGTCTTGCTATTCATGCTTAGGTGGAATTCTATTTTAGAATGATATCTAGCTCATCAAAGTGTTCTCACATCCTATAATTCAGCTTCTGCTTTCATGTTCTGTTGCTTCCACCACCCCACTGCATCAAGTGGTCTAAATATCGTGCCTTTTGCTATTTTGTAGTTGAACTTTCTAGTATTCTTATTCCTCTAATATTTCTTATAGAATTTGCCTATGTGGTGTGGGCCCCATGGACACCCAATTATATCTTATCAGGAGTAACAGCGCATACTATATCAACCCTCTTTCTCATATATATAGGTATAGAAGATATAAGGCTTTCATATAATTCTCAATATCATCGGAGATAACCGTGGATTCTTTTTTTTTTTTTTTGATGGCTCAGCTGAAATATTAGATTGATACGCAAATTGATTGAGATACAAGAAACTTGTGCTTGTGCAGAGTCCCAAAAATCTAGAAGTACAATGTCTATATATCATAAATATTCTTTATGCTTGACTAGTTGTAGGCATTTGAAAAGTGCGTGATCTGTTGCATCAAAATTACATCTTCCCAGAATGAAGACAAACCTGCTCGATTGAAACTGGTGGGTTGGAGAAGGAGCCATTGAGAATGCGGTTAGCAACCCACAAGTTTGCTGCCTGTGAGTAGTGTATGCCATCCCAGCTAATGTGCTTTGATGGATGATGACATGGATTACCATAAACTGTTCCATTGACTGTAGCCTTCTTCCCGCAATCAATATGGTATCCATAGTAGCAACCACAGCAGAAATTCATTGGATCAACAAAACCTTGATTCTGTGCATTGCTAATAAGAGCATATTTAACCGAGTATACATCAACATAAGTGAAGGCTCCATAAGGAAGTTGCAGCCTTAGCTGGGAAACTTTGTCTTTAAGCTGCCTATTGAATTCCTGAGCCATCTCATTTTGAGGCTTTACACAACCACTTTGATCTAGATTATTAGGCTTCGATTTGTCATATATGACGCTATATGGCAAGCACCCAATTGGCCCTGTGTTATGTATCCAAAAGAATCTTTCCCCTTCCTTGTATAGTTGGTGCACTGCTTTGGAGAACTGGCTCAATAGATCAGGAATGGATGCCCGAACTTGCTCCTCATTCGTGTGCTGAAAACCATAGGCAAGATCATTCTGTCCGATATCAAAGGTATACAATGCCTTGGAGAAGTCCCTAGGCCTTGGGAGGTTGCTTTTGAAGGGTGGCGTTGTTCTGTTTGGACTGAGTTGATTATAAACAGCTGAGGTGCGAGACTTGAATTGTATAAATTGGGAAATTTGAATGCCAAGATGGAATGGACTAAAGCCACCAGGTCGAATAGATGAACCTCCAGTTGCAAAATTGGCACCATTCCTGAAGTTTGTGCCCACTGAATCCAGGTACGGACTCAGATATGGCAACTTCACTTTCTCAGCAATTAAATCAATGATGAGACGGCCGTCACAAAATCTTCCTGATGGGTGTCCAAAGAAAGATTCACCATTTGGTGAAGGAACTTGCGTCATTGCAGCTGAGATTCCTCCGGTGTCTGAATTTGAGTCACCGAAATTGTACACAGCGGGGAACCCACATCCCTTTAAACTGGCGCCACCCATTGTTGCCATTGGTCCTCCCATGAACGCAAAGATGGGAAGCAGGTATGCATAAAATAACCTTATATTGACAGGCTCCATGGTTGGTTGGCTAAGCGAAAGGAGCACTTGAAAGCACTCAGATAACCGTGGATTCTTGGTTTAAAGACAATACATGAAACCACTTCACGTGGGTGATCAATTATATAACTTTCATTTGTTGTAATTCTTACGGAAGTCAGAAAAGTTGAATGACCTACTACATCAACCGTATCAAGCGAAGATATTGGATATTTAATAATGCAGAAATTAAGAATTTTCATGGACAGCAGGTTCGGCTAATACATAGAATCAGTTAATTTTTGGTACCTTACAATGTGAAATTTTTGAAGATGCTGGCCGTTGAGGCTTTGTTTGTAATTTTGCAAGAAAATGGAAAGGGATGGGCTAAAGCTAAAAAATAAAAGTTAACAGCTGCCTAATTTCATTTTTAAGTGTTTTAATGTGGAATTTGATTTGGGAACTTTCTGTTAGTTATAGACACAGTCACACAGGGTAACAGTTATGGCATTCTTTATCAACTGGATATTAATAGCACCGAATACGAATGAGGATAATGCCTAATCACCCGATTAATCTTGCAGTCCGATTAGTCTTGCAGTCCAAAGCAAAAGCAACAGCATTACAAACAGTAGAAATATCAAGGATTCATTCACTCTATCTAAACGACAGATCATCTGATTACTAAACTATTAGATGTTGGTCATTTGATTACTGAACTATTAGATGTAGCGGAGGATTCAGAAATTTTGTATAGAAGGGGCTTGATACAAATACAATGATTCACTGTGGCGCATTCAATGGTGCGAGTGATTGATAGCAAAGACAAATGAGTGAGGCAGTGACGATAGCAGCACTAATTTTCTTTCCTTATAGCCTTTTTTCCTATGTCTAAAATCTAGATATGTCTAAATTTGGTGATAGTCCGAATGAGTCTGAATATAGATGTCAAAATGACATTTTTGTATTTCTTGTTTTAATATCCTATTATAAATGACATCTTTTTATTTTCATAAATAAAAAATATTTCAAACATATTTATTTGACATTTATGTCATTATAAGTCAAAACAAATAAAGGGATCAAGTTTTGTATTTTATTAGAAAATAAGCATATTTAAAAAAGATTTTTGGGATATAGTATTTATTTCCCATTCAAAGCTTTTTCAATTCGTATAAAAGTTTTTTATTTTATTTTATTAGTACAGCATATTCGTCATTAATAATAAAAAATAATGTTGATTTTTTTTTATTTTTGTTCATTTTAGAAAAGAAAAAACATTTCGATTTCATTTCATAACAACTTTCAAGGTGAGATTCTTAATAATTGTTGTTAGCTAAATATCAGCTAAATATTTGACAAAGTTTATTTTTACAAATTTTGCAACTTTAAAAAGTAGTTGTATATGTTTGATAAATCTTTATAAAATAATATTGTTGATACTATGAAAAAATTTTATTTTAGCAAAATTAATTATTTGTCAATTAAAGAATAATTTATTAATTTATTGATAAATGAAAGTTTTTTTTTTTTTTGTGTTTTTAAGACAAGTTTTATTGGTGCATGTACATACCTATAAAAGAGCACAAATCGTGCTTCCTCATGTTAACATTATCTAGCTACTATCCATAGCAGTATGGCTTTGGTAATAAAATTTTAATTATCAATATTTTTTTTCTAATTCAGTTTGTGTAATTATGTACCTATATATATCACTATTGCAAGCCTTTAATATCAAGAAATATTTGTACAATAGTATTCTCAAGTTTCAATGAATTATTTTCTAATTTTTAATTTCAATTCATTCTCCTTCATGGGTTTTCATTTGAAAGGAGAAAAAATTTCTATATTAACTAAAAAAAAAAAATGAAATCCAGCGCTTGCTTTGCACAAATTAAAGACGAGATTAAATTTAATTTAGGAACTAAGAAAAATAAATAACTTTACATGTATATTTTGCAGAGAGTTAGATTTAAACAATAAAAGCTTTACATCTTCTCCAAAAAAAAAAAAGCTTGACATGGATATTTTGCAAAAAGTTAGATTTAAACAATAAAGTAGCTTGCTAAGCTGTAGCTGCTACAGTGAGCGGGGTCCGTCCGATGCCACGTTACCAAACCAAAAATACCAGAATTTGGATCATTCTCGAACGGTGAGTTTTGTCCATGCATTTTCTCTGTCACTTTGCCTATATTTCCCATGCAGTATCTTTGTTTTTTGTTCAAGTTAATTGGGAAAACTTGTAATAAGCTCTTAATATTTTGAAGTGCTATCTATTACAAGCTTACTATAGCCACTGTTTGAATTAAGCTAAAGCTATGTTTAGTTACGGAGAAAATGAAGGAAAAATTCTGAATTTATTCATTAACTGTACGGTACAAGAATGAATCCAAGCAATTGTATTTATACTTGGACGGTTACATATAAGAATCTGTTTACTATATTTATCTAGAATCTTCATACACACACAGCTAATAGCTACTGAATCTATTATAACCCACTTGCCAAGTCACCATAACAGATTTGCTAACTTACTAGCTAAACCACCAAGCTTATCATGCTCTTCAATCACGCTCCATAATCTCTGTATCAGCATCACCATATATTCCAACATCCCCTCTCAAGCTAAATCGTCCAGGAAGAACCTTTAGCTTGCATCTAAAATGAAATTGACCTTAACTGAGTGCTTTTGTTAAAATGACTGCTGTTTGATCATCACTAGGAGCAAAACAAATATCAAGGTGCTAAGCTGAAACCTTTTCTCTGGTAAAATGACTATCCAGTTCAACATGTTTAGTCTTGGCATGATATACTGGATTGTTGGCCAGAGCAATGGCCCCTTGAATATTATCACACCACATGAGAGGCATAACATCTGATTTGAGCCGCAATTCAAGAGTAAAGCCTGGATCCATAAAACTTCTGATGTAGTTAAGGTTAAAGCCCCATACTCAGATTCATTGCTGGATCTAGAAAGAACATGTTATTTCTTACATGACTAGGAGACCAAATTAGGACCTTATAACGCAACATACCCAACAACAGATTTTCTGCCATCTCTATCACAAACCCAATCCACATCTGTGAAACAATTTAGCTGCATATTACCAATGTGATATAACTCTTAGCCAAAGTGAATGGTGCCTTTGAGATAGCTTAATAACCTCTTGCAGGGTTGCCAATGATCAGCAGAAGGATTAGAAAGAAACTGACTCAATTGATGACAGGAAATGCAATCTTTGGCCTACTAACTATAATGGAATTGCAGAGCTCCAACAATACTCCAGTATTGAGAAGCACTGTCAATAACAATGCGTGAATATTTCTTGTAAGATGATGAGAAGCAGCCATAGGTGTTGGATTCGTACGAGCTTAAGTTTGAGAAACAAACACACATGTCAAGGAATCCCGCAACTCTTGAGATGAAACACAATGAATGACAGAGGAGAGCAAATTCTCCTGAATTGAAGACATCATTCAGCTGAGAAGAAGTTGATCTGTCCTGATCGAAGCTGAGAAAGCAGGATTATCAATTCTTGATTCAGATCCTGCATTGAAGGGGCTATTAGCATCTGCATCTTGAACAAGATACTGATCGCGACGGTCATTTGCTCCAGTGATGAATCCTTCTATACCATTCCATTTGATTGAAGTAAGCACTTGTGTTCTCCAAATAAAAAAGTTGCTTTGATCGAGTTTTATTGGTATTACAAAGTTACAAGAGGTATTCTTTTGATTTGAAGCAGGAGCTGGCTCTGATACCATGTCTGAATTGGTGCCACAAATTCGCAAGCTGCTCCTAGGTAATCGTTGTTGTTCATTGGATTCCAGAAGAAATACTAAGTTAGGATTGAGGAGTTGCTGCAATTCCTCCTGATTATCCTATGTTTGGTTATTGAGAAAATGAAAGGAAATAGATTCTGAATTCATTCTTTAACCGCATAGTACAAGAATGAATCCAAGCAACTGTATTTATACTTTGATGGTTACATATAAGAATCTGTTTACGAGATTTATCTAGAATCTTCATACAAACGCCGCTAATAGCGACTGAATCTGTCATAACCAATTTCCCTAGTCAGCATAACTAATTCATAACTCGTTTGCCAAGCTACTAGCTAAGCCACCAATTTTATTATGCTCTTCATCATGCTCTGCAATCTCTGGATCAGCATTACCATACATTCCACCAGCCACTGATTGCTATAACCTTCTCTTATGGACGACCTTTGTGCTGCCTGATTATAATCATGAACATTAATTTTAATCAGAATCTCATTTACTTTCTCCTTTTGTTCTCTTAATTATTCTGTGCATATAATCATTTAAGATTACAGCTCAAACGCTGATTAGTTTGGAGGGTTTACTGCACTCTTTGCAATTTATAATTCTTTCTTAATTAGATGAAATAACGATTGGATTTTACTAAATCAGAGTTGCGGTTCTGCGAATGTTGTATTATACTGATTTATTGCCTAAATTTTTGTTTAAAAAATACAGAATCTTCAACATCTATTTGTTGGCCTATTAGCATATAAATTGAACCTAATCCAAAATCATATAAATTATGAATTATCTTATTAATGTTGCTTAATTTTTTAATAACGTGTTATCTTATCAATTAATCACATGTTGGTCCTAAGTCAAGACCTATTAATTTATTGAAGTTTTATGGTACTTGAAGTAAGAAATGACGAGCAAATAATAAGTTTATTAGTATGTATTAGTATGTAGAAAAATAATCAGTTAAGGTCAATTTCATTTTAGATGCAAGCTAAAGGTTCTTCCTGGACGATTTAACAGCATAATATTTATTTTTGAGTATTTTTTAATATATAACTTGTGAAATAAAGATCGAAGTAAATAATTTAAGAACATAATTTCTAAATAATAATTAAATTGGTTAAAACCTACAAGATTAGTTTAAAAGTTATCTTAGGATGATAGAATAAAAGTGTTTATATATACCACAAGATAATCACAAAATAATAAAGTGATACAATAGTTGTAACATATTCACCAATAAAATGAATTGTGCTAAATAATCCAAGTAAGAATCCCATAGTACATATAATAATATTTTATATTGGTATTAATTTTAAATTAATATTATTTAAATTTATTCATAATGTAATATTATGTTATATTTTTATTTTTATATTATTTAAGTACTTTTATTAGTTATATTAACTTATTAAATATTAATCAATTTTATATAGTAATTATTGATGGGTGTCGAAGCCAACAAAAATAAATTCCTACTCTAAATAAATTATGTATAGTGATTGAGCAGGGTCGTGTCCACAGAGATCGGTAATTAATTAAATCCTTTTGAAACGTAAAACGTAAAATAGGGGAATTGTTGACTATAATAAAAATCAAATTAAAATAATAAGAATGCAAATTAAAGTTGTAATTCAAATTGGAGAAAGCTCTGGTTGAAGGAATTAACTCAGTTTGATTCGACTACTGATCATTGATTCAAATATAGATTATTATTACTCATGAATAGACCAGTTATAGCTACTGAGACCCTCTAATAGCCAATCTCTCCTTAACTAGTCGATAACCAAGGTACGACCGTTGGTTATTTCCCTAATCAATAGACAACCCTAGATACGATCATAGAATTTAATCAATTGACAGCCTGAAAAACCAGAGAGACCCAAATCCTAATCAACACATATGATGATTCATTTAAATTAGATTGTTTATTCTCACAACACAACTCTCTGCTATGTTATTTGTCACAAGCATTAAATTCTTCATACGATGAATCCTTTAATTGACAATAGATTAAGTTGATAATTAAATAGTGGTCAATTACCTAATTAACAAACATAATCATGAAACTAATTCAGAGAATAAACAAATACCCAAAAAGCAATAAAACAATTAAAGCACAAGAAAGATCTCACAGTAGTGATGAATCAAAGCTTCATTAACCTTCAACCAGAAAAATGGGTTTAGTTCCTCATAGAGAGAAGAGAAAAATTAGATCTAGGGTTTCTTTTTTTCCAATCCAAAATTCCCCCCTTTTTCACAATAGATTCCTCCTTTAAATACTCTCTCTCTCTTCTCTTTTAGAGTTCTATTTAAAATAAAATACTAATATCTGAAATATTAAATTCGTAATTACAAAAATAACCAAAAATACAAAACACGTTAAACTAAAAACTGCAGGTCCGCAGTTGACAGCACGCGCCCACGCCTTATCAATAAAGTTCTTCTGCCGCTCATAATTTCTCCAAGAGAACAATCATCCTTAAAAATCATCTTGTAGCTCAATTTTATCACTAATCAATAGAATTGCACCTACAAAAGTAAAACACAAGTAAATCATTATTATTAAGTGCAAAACATCGATATTAAGGGAAGTAAACAATGCAAAACTAGTGCACAAATTGCACTCTAACAAATTCCCCCACACCAAGATGATGCTTGTCCTCAAGCATATAACTCAAGATTAATCCCAAATCTCCACTCAGTTCTCATCTCAACTCATCCAAAAACAATTTTAAGCAAGTATACCCCAAGAAATTAAGTCGATGAACATTCGAGAGACAAGGATTTTAAAGCATAGAATCTCATAAGATAGAATAAGAACATTCAACCACCAAGAAGATCCATTCAAAATTCAAGTGCAACAAGATTTAATAGCCCTCTCATTGACTTCACTCCATGCACTCAAAGTGTTTAGGGTGTCATTTATTCACTCAAATCAAATCAAAGAATGCTATTACCATAAGCTTGCTCATATATCACATCTCAATCCACAAAACATGAATAAAATGCAAAAATCTAAGGGTCTTAAAAGGGTTGTAATGGGGTTAAATGGGTTAAATGAAAAAGAAAGGTTTACGAAAGAAAAAGAGATCAAAATGAGAAGAATGAACTCATTGAATGAACTTATGATATCAAAATGCTTATTTCTACTCAAGTCACTAAGAATGTAAACATTTTTTTTTTCAAATTTTCTTTTTTCTTTTTTTTTTCTTTTTTTTTTCTTTTTTTTTTGTTGTTTTTTTTTTGAATCAAACAAAAGAAACGAACCTTGCACAATTTAATTCAAGCATAATGCTTGTTGATCTAATTGAGAAACTTTATTACAAGGTAGAAAAAGCAACAAAATATATCCACACAATGAGTCCAAAAATCTCCTTAAATTGAGGCTCAAAAAGAAGAAAAATGGTTAAGTAGACGGAGAGAATTAGATGGGTAATGGTTAAGGCTCAAACAAAGATAGCAAATAAAGGTCTTCGGGTAGAGAAAAAGGAAAATGCGAGAATAGAAAAATGGTAAATGGTTTGCCCTTATCATTTTAATGCATAAAATCTCGTAATGTGGCTTCAACATGCATAATAAAGCAAGTTCTAGAATAAACAAACTAGGATTGATATTCACATAACAAAAATAATTAGAGCAAAGTGGTTGCTCATAGGCTCAAATCCTCACAAAGTTGGTAAATTTGCCATCAAATCCTGTACACTCTTCAAATGAATCAACCATCAATAGTGGTGTAGAATGAGAAGAAGGTATGAGTGAGATATAAAAGGAAAGGTAAAAAGGATAATAAGCAAGAAAGATGTATGTAGTAAAAAAAATGAAAGATAAAATGTGGGTGATGAAAAAGTATGATAGAAAAAAAAATAGATGTAAATAATGTGAGATAGATGGGAAAAGAGTAGTGAGAGATAAAGGAAAAGAAAATTAATAATATATAAAGCATACTAACTCCAAAATCATTTAAGGATGAGTAGAGTGAAAAAAAAAAAAAAGTAGAGTGAAAACAATAATTCCAGACATCAATAATGCAAAAATCCCTCCCCCACACCAAGAACTTACATTGTCCCCAATGTAAGATAATCAAGGCTCACATAAAAATTAAAGCGTAAGGATAAAAGTTTAAGGGCAAAAAGAAACTTCCCTGAATTGTGAGCTTTGATCCACATAACGTCTATGGGCTTGGCGGAAATGGTGGGGTAAATCCCACACTCTTGAAGTATGCGGCCAAATTCTGCTCCATTTTGTTCAACTTGTGCTCCATTTTCTCTAACTGATTGCTCAAAGGTGGTGCGGATGTAGAAGGAATAGTTGGCGGGGCAACAGTGTCATCGTCAAACTCGTCATCAGAGGTAGCACCACTCCTAGCATAAAGCTTCTTCGGAAGTTGAGTGGGTCCTGGTTCAGTAAACTGAAATCTCCCCTCCTTGAATTCGACCACACCTGTTCTTTCAAACACAGACATATCCAAAAATTCCTTTTTGCAAGCAGGATGCAAATCATTATTGTCAGGATCAAGCACACATAGGTTTATAGCTAACAGAGTAATGTATGGACCAAGAAATAAAGTCCTATACCGTTTAAGCACACTTTGAAATTGATCCGCTAACCAAAAACCTAAATTAGGCCTCACATCATTTAACATGCACCAGATAAAATAAAATTCAGTTTTAGAGAAAATTCCTGAGTGATCTTTCTTGCCTAAAAAATTATATGCTAAGAATCGATGCACACATTTCAAAACACGATCACGTAAGAAAGAACTCTTTGATTTACTCGGGTCATAGGCATTGTGATCAACAGATAAATTACGCCAAAGACCATAAGGCTCAAAATTTTCGCTAAAGTCACAAGTTGTTCCTAAATATTCATCACTAGTAGAATAATCATCATCAATGAATCCTAAAGCTAGGTTAAAATCCGTGATAGAGTGTGAAAAATTTCGTCCCATTAACCTAAACTTAATGACATCCGGGGTATGCAAAGTAAAATCATTCGGCATAGTGAATTGAAAAGTAGCATAAAACTCCCTAATCAACTCAACATAACCCAAGCAATCAACATCAACAAACTTACGCAACCCAATCTTATCTATCAAAGAATCAAAATTATCTTTAACATTTAATTTTTCAAGAGTCGGGTAATGAATATACTTAACTGGAAGTATTTTGCGCGTGGAAATATATTTGTACCTCTCTTTCTCTTGTTGAGTCGCGAATGCGAGGCACCCTCCGAGATTGGATTCCGCAAGTGGCAAAACACTCATGCCTTTTCCATGCTTCGATCTTTGTCTCACGGCTTGGCGTGAATCTGAAATTATGTTCCATGGAACCGTAGTGGGAGCGGCAATCTTAGATTTCTTTGCGACGGGTGTCTTTTTCGACGACTTGGAAGTAGATGCTTTCCTCTCCGGCATTGTTACAATAATTGCACTCACGGATTTCGATTTACCCGGCTGGAATACAGGGCGTAGGCTGGTTGTGTTGCGCTTGCTGCTCGGCTGGAGCTTGTTGCGCGAGTTCGGGCTGGTTGTGCGCGCTGCTGAGGGTTGCTTTGTGGGTGCTGGTTCGTTGCTGTGTTGCGCGCGCGGGGCTGTTGCCCTCGAGAGCCAGTTCGCGTTGCGGGTCTACGTTGCAGATCTGTTGCGCTGCGCGCGGCGGCTGGGGCTGATTCGCGCTGCGCGCGCGGGCTGGGGATGCTGGAGCTTGCTGCTGGTTCTGGGCGTACTCGTCTGCTGCTGCTGGTTGCGCGGTGAAGGCTGGAGCTGATGCTGCTGGTTGCGGCTGGGGCTGATGCTGCTGTAAAACGATAATCAACAGTAATTTTTTGAATTAGGGATTTGTGAACAGTGATTTTCGATTTTTGGTTTTTTTTTGTTTTTTTTTGTTTTTATATATATATAAATAAATATATAAAAGAAAGAAAGGAACGAAAATAAATAAATAAACGATGATTTTCGATTTTTGGTTTTTTTTTTTTTTTTTTTAGTGATGAATCACTTTGAAACACTAAAAATTTCAGAAGTACTTTTCTAATAAGTACGTGGGCACGCCTTATCAAAAATTTTCTTCTGACCAAAATAAGCAAACACATTAAATTTCAGAAGTACTTTTCTAATAAGTACGTGGGCACGCCTTAAAACTTTGAGACATTAAAAATTACAGAAGTACTTATTAGCTAAGACGTGAGCACGCCTTATCAAAAATTTTCTTCTGACGAAAATAAGCAAACTCATTTTCATTTTTTTTTTCATTTTTTTTAAAGAAGATAAAACAAAAACCAAAATAAATAAATCATTTGGGTTGCCTCCCAAAAAGCGCATTTGTTTTATGTCTTTGGCTAGACACATTTATGCATCAATCTCCATAAATAGGATTCTCGAGAGCCAATTCCTCCACAATATTCACCGAAAAACCTTCGTAAAAATGTTTTAAACGATGACCATTAACCTTAAAGGCTTTATTAGAGATTGGACTCCGAATCTCAACTGCACCATGAGGAAAAACATTAGTAACAATAAAAGGTCCTACCCAACGAGAACGTAATTTACCAGGAAAAAGTTTAAGTTTAGAGTGAAAGAGAAGAACGTTTTGACCAATGGTGAACTCCTTTCTCAAAATCATTCTGTCATGAAATGTCTTCGTCTTTTCCTTGTAAAATCGCGAACTCTCGTAGGATTCATTTCTAATCTCCTCCAACTCTTGCAGCTGCAACTTCCTCTGCTTTCCCGCTTCATCCATCCGCATATTGCATTGCTTAACCGCCCAGTATGCTCTGTGCTCAAGTTCTACAGGTAAATGACAAGGCTTACCAAATACTAAACGATAAGGAGACATACCTATGGGAGTTTTGTAAGCGGTGCGATACGCCCATAATGCATCATCTAATCGCAAACTCCAATCCTTTCGATTTGGACTAACTGTCTTTTCAAGAATAGACTTGATTTCTCTGTTTGATATCTCAGCTTGTCCACTTGTCTGTGGATGATAGGCGGTAGACAGTCGGTGGGTAACATGATATCTTTTGAACAGAGCTTCCACCACTCGATTACAGAAATGAGTGCCTCTATCACTTATCATCGCGCTCGGTACACCAAACCTGGCAAAAATATTAGACTTGACAAAATCTACAACAACTTTAGCATTGTCAGTCCGGGTGGCCTTAGCCTCTACCCACTTAGAAACGTAATCCATTGCTAAAAGAATGTAAGAATTGCCAAAAGATGAGGGAAAAGGTCCCATAAAATCAATGCCCCACACATCGAATATTTCACATACAAGAATAGGGGTAAGTGGCATTTGATTTCTATGACTTAAATTACCAGTCTTTTGACAACTCTCACACGACTTACAAAACATATATGAATCACGAAATAAAGTAGGCCAAAATAAACCACATTCTAACACCTTGGATGCTGTCCTTTTGGGACCAAAATGACCACCACATGCATATGAGTGGCAAAATTGAAGAATAGAAGGAATTTCAAACTCAGATACGCACCTTCTGATGACTTGGTCAGAGCAATGTTTCCACAAGTAAGGGTCATCCCAAACATAGTATTTAGCATCGCTCTTAATTTTATCCTTTTGAGCCCTCGTCAGATCACTAGGTAGTGTTCTTGTAACTAAGTAATTGACAATGTCAGCGTACTAAGGAACCATACCTTGAGTTACAAAGAGATGCTCATCTGGAAAATCATCTTTCAAAGGTGCTGCTTCTTCACTCGTGGTCAATCTACTAAGGTGGTCTGCAACTAAGTTTTCTGTTCCTTTCTTGTCACGGATCTCCAAGTTAAATTCTTGAAGCAATAGGATCCAACGGATAAGTCTCGGTTTCGCTTCCTTCTTGGCGAGCAAATATCTGAGAGCTGCATGGTCAGAAAAAAACAATCACTTTAGTACCCAATAAATATGAATGGAATTTTTCTAAAGCAAAAACAATAGCTAAAAGTTCTTTTTCCGTTGTCGAGTAATTGCACTGAGCACTATCAAGTGTTCTTGATGCGTAATATATCACATGAGCAGCTCTTCCAACCCTTTGTCCGAGAACAGCACTAACAGCATAATTACTGGCGTCGCACATTATCTCAAAAGGGAGGCTCCAGTCTGGTGGCTGTATAATTGGAGCTGAAGTCAACAACTCCTTAAGTTTATCAAATGCTACCTTGCATGCTTCATTAAAATCAAACGTCACATCTTTCTGAAGAAGCTTGCATAAAGACTGAGCTATCTTCGAAAAATCCTTGATAAATCGTCTATAGAAACCTGCATGACCAAGGAAAGAACGAACTTCCCGCACACATGTGGGATAAGGTAAAGATTTAATAACATCTATTTTAGCTTTATCTACCTCAATTCCTCTAGCAGAGACTACATGACCCAAAATAATGCCTTGATCTACCATAAAATGACATTTTTCATAATTCAAGACAAGGTTTGTTTCAATGCATCTTTCAAGCACTTTCTTCAGATTATAGAGACAATCATCGAAAGAATCAGCATAGACTGTAAAATCGTCCATAAATACTTCTATATTGTTTTCTACATAGTCTGAAAAAATACTGACCATGCACCTCTGAAAAGTGGCGGGAGCGTTACAAAGACCAAATGGCATACGTCGGTACGCAAAGGTTCCAAAAGGACATGTGAAGGTAGTCTTCTCCTGATCCTCAGGCGCAACTGGTATCTGATGAAAACCTGAATAGCCATCAAGACAACAAAAGTGAGATTTTCCTGCCAACCTTTCAAGCATCTGATCAATAAAAGGAATAGGAAAATGATCCTTCCTAGTGAGTGAATTAAGCTTTCTAAAATCAATACAAACCCTCCACCAATTCTGAACTCGGGTAGGAACTAACTCACCATAAGAATTCTCAACAATTGTTATACCAGTTTTCTTTGGTACCACTTGTACCGGACTTACCCATTTGCTATCCGAAATTGGATAGATTATACCTGCATCAAGAAGTTTTAGAATTTCTTTCTTCACTACTTCCATCATGAGTGGATTCAAACGGCGTTGAGCTTGAATTGAAGGTTTGGCATCTTCCTCCAGCAGTATTCTATGCATGCACGTGGACGGACTTATCCTTTTAATATCTGCAATTGTCCACCCAATAGCCTTTTTGTAATCTCGTAGCACTCTAATAAGTTTCTCTTCCTCTAAAGTACTAAGCTTTGAAGAGATGATCACCGGAAGTGTCTCATCATCTCCTAAAAACATGTACTTTAGATGACTAGGCAATGGTTTAAGCTCTATTTTTGGTGCCTGCAAAATAGATGGAAGAAGTTTTGCATTAGATGAAGGTAATTCATTATTAGACATATGATGAGTTAAAGTTCTCAAAGAATTTAATTCATAAATTGTCTCTTGCAATACAGAATTTAAAACAAACTCATTTTCATCCTTTTGCAATCCTTTGAGGCCCAAACTGTTATTTAAAGCAGCTACCAATGAATCTTCAACATCCAAATAAAAAACTTCCTGCACTATAGGGTTAATAACATCCATAGAAAATACCGAATGTTCCTCACTGGGATATTTCATGGCATCATACATATTGAACTCTATAACCTCTCCATCAAACTCCATAGTAAGAGTCCCTTTATGTACATCCATTTTAGTTCTAGCAGTTTTAAGAAAAGGTCTTCCTAGCAAAATTGGGACAGAATTAGAGGAGTTATCATCTTCCATATCAAGTACATAAAAATCAGCAGGAAAAACCAACTCATTAACTTGTACTAAGACATCTTCTAATACCCCATCAGGATATGCATTAGACCTATCAGCTAGTTGAATTATCACGCCAGTTTCTTTTAATGCACCAATATTCAAAGACGAATAAATAGAACGAGGCATGACATTAATAGAAGCTCCTAGATCTAACATAGCCTTCTCAACTCTAACACTACCAATTTTGCAAGGGATAGTAAACATACCTGGATCCTTGCACTTGGGAGGTAATTTCTTTTGGAGAACTGCTGAAACATTCTCCCCCATATGAACTCTTTCATCTCCTCTTAATTTTCTCTTGGAGGTGCACAGTTCCTTAAGAAATTTAGCATATCGAGGTATTTGTTTTATAGCATCTAATAAGGGAATATTTACCTCAACCTTGCGAAATGTCTCAAGGATGTCTTTCTCTTGTTCCTCCTTCTTGGATTTTGCAAACCGGCTTGGAAAAGGAGGAGGTATCACAATAGGTAGGGGTTTCGCTCTGGTGGGTTGCGCATCCTGAGATTTAGGCATCAATTCATTCTTTTCAAGCTCATCTTCTACATGCTCTGTCACTTTCTTACTAGGCTCTTGCAACTCCTTCCCACTTCTAAGGATGACGGCACTGGCGTTTTGCTTTGGATTCACCTCAGTTTGTGAAGGCAATTTCCCAGATACTTGAGACTCTAGACGGCTCATCGTAGTTGCCAATTGACTCACTTGGTTTTCCAAGTTCTGAATGCTTGCTGTAGTTGCCTGCTGAAATTGTTGAGTGTTAGTCGCAAGTGATTTAACAATTTCTTCAAGAGATATACCTGACTTGGAGTTTGACTGTGGAGGTGTTGGTTGTCTTGGTGGATACTGTTGTGGGAATCCTGACGGCCTAACGCCATAGTTGAAGTTTGGATGATCCTTCCATCCCGGATTGTATGTTTGTGCATAAGGATCATACCTCCTCTGAGGCATGCCTGGAAATCCTCCAACTGCATTGGCTTGTTCAACGGGTTCTTCTTGAAGTGTAGGACACATATAAGTTGAATGACCCATATTGTAACAAATACCACAAGTCTTCACCTGTTGCACATTACCTACAACAAACTTTTCCACAAGAGAAGTGAGTTTATCTAAACGTTGTTCAACAGAAGAAATATTTACCTCATTCACATTCCTTAAGGTGGCATCTTGTCTGCTGCCAAATTGTTGTGCATTGGCAGCCATATTTGATATCAACTCCCTTGCTTGAGTAGGAGTCTTGTTCACCAACACACCTCCACTAGCAGCATCTATCATACTCCTATCCATCAATGATAGTCCTTCGTAAAAATATTGAATAAGAAGTTGATCAGAAATCTGATGCTGAGGACAACTGGCACACAATTGTTTGAATTGCTCCCAATACTCATACAAAGTCTCCCCAGGAAGTTGTCTGATCCCACAAATATCTTTTCTGATGTTGGCAGCTCTTGAAGCAGGAAAGTACTTCTCGAGGAACTGCTTCTTCAAACCATTCCACGTTGTAATCGATCCAGGAGGCAAGTAGTACAACCAATCTTTAGCTAGCCCATCTACAGAGAACGGAAAAGCACGCAGCTTAATCTGCTCTTTAGTCACGCCTTGTGGCCTCATACTTGAGCACACAACATGAAACTCCTTGAGATGTTTATGAGGATCTTCACCTGCAAAACCATGAAACTTGGGTAATAAGTGAATAAGACCAGACTTTAATTCAAAATTTACCTCCAAGTCTACATATTGAATGCAGAGTGGTTGTTGATTCAAGTCTGGTTCAGCTAACTCTCTAAGAGTTCTTTCTACAGGTGCAGGTCTATCCATCACTTGTTCTTCTGAATCGCTAGATGATTCAACTAAATCAGGCACCGTATCTGCTTCAGAAAGCAAAGGCGACGAGGATCGTTGCTTAGCTCGCTTAGTCTGCTGTCTCAGCTGGCGAGCTGTCTTCTCAATTTCAGGATCAAACGAAAGTGTACCTGTACGAGAAGAACGAACCATACACCAAGTAAAATGTAAAAAGGATTAAATAAATGACACCAATCCCTGGCAACGGCGCCAAAATTTGATGGGTGTCGAAGCCAACAAAAATAAATTCCTACTCTAAATAAATTACGTATAGTAATTGAGCAGGGTCGTGTCCACAGAGATCGGTAATTAATTAAATCCTTTTGAAACGTAAAACGTAAAATAGGGGAATTGTTGACTATAATAAAAATCAAATTAAAATAATAAGAATGCAAATTAAAGTTGTAATTCAAATTGGAGAAAGCTCTGGTTGAAGGAATTAACTCAGCTTGATTCGACTACTGATCATTGATTCAAATATAGATTATTATTACTCATGAATAGACCGGTTATAGCTACTGAGACCCTCTAATAGCCAATCTCTCCTTAACTAGTCGATAACCAAGGTACGACCGTTGGTTATTTCCCTAATCAATAGACAACCCTAGATACGATCATAGAATTTAATCAATTGACAGCCTGAAAAACCAGAGAGACCCAAATCCTAATCAACACATATGATGATTCATTTAAATTAGATTGTTTATTCTCACAACACAACTCTCTGCTATGTTATTTGTCACAAGCATTAAATTCTTCATACGATGAATCCTTTAATTGACAATAGATTAAGTTGATAATTAAATAGTGGTCAATTACCTAATTAACAAACATAATCATGAAACTAATTCAGAGAATAAACAAATACCCAAAAAGCAATAAAATAATTAAAGCACAAGAAAGATCTCACAGTAGTGATGAATCAAAGCTTCATTAACCTTCAACCAGAAAAATGGGTTTAGTTCCTCATAGAGAGAAGAGAAAAATTAGATCTAGGGTTTCTTTTTTTCCAATCCAAAATTCCCCCCTTTTTCACAATAGATTCCTCCTTTAAATACTCTCTCTCTCTTCTCTTTTAGAGTTCTATTTAAAATAAAATACTAATATCTGAAATATTAAATTTGTAATTACAAAAATAACCAAAAATACAAAACACGTTAAACTAAAAACTGCAGGTCCGCAGTTGACAGCACGCGCCCACGCCTTATCAATAAAGTTCTTCTGCCGCTCATAATTTCTCCAAGAGAACAATCATCCTTAAAAATCATCTTGTAGCTCAATTTTATCACCAATCAATAGAATTGCACCTACAAAAGTAAAACACAAGTAAATCATTATTATTAAGTGCAAAACATCGATATTAAGGGAAGTAAACAATGCAAAACTAGTGCATAAATTGCACTCTAACAATTATTATATAATTAAATAATATGTTATTCTAGTTATATTCTTAATATAATAAAAATTAAAATATGAATAATAAAATTATAAATTTATTAGTTTATATTAATAATTATAATGTAAAAATAAAAGAAAATAAAAATTAATATTGTATAATATTACGTTGAATTAAAAAGTTATATTTATTTATTATTATTTTAAAAAAACACACTAATGCGGCAGTTGCCACTAGGGATGGCAATTTAGTCCATTTAAATTGGATATCCATACATCCAATCCAATTGGATTGGATAATATCCATCCAAAACTTTTTGGATATGAATATGGATGTTTTAAAAAAATATCCAAGTAAAAGTTGGATGGGTATGGATATTTGATGGACATCCAATATCCAATTAATATCTTATTTAAAATTAAAAAATTAAAATCGTAAAACTAAAATGAAAAAAACAAAAACAAATGCCTAGAATCTAGTTAGCAAAACCTAAGATTATCACATCGCTTGCCGGCTGGTCTTCGCTGACCGACTCTCTTCTCCGACTCCGACGCCGCTGTCTGGGGGTTCCGTTTAGGTGTGCCGGCGCTGTACCAATGGTTGATCAGCCGTAACTGCAGCTTCCAGCTGTTCTTGACCGCTTTTCTGCCTCGTTCCAGCTGCAATCGTCTCTGTCGTCGCTGCCACCGCCGTCGTCCGTCCGCATGTTCGTTGTCTCCCGCGCAAGGTAAGTTTTGATTGCTGAATCTTAATAATGTAATAAGCTGGATTTAAACAAGTTGGAGATTTAAACAATAGAGCCACAGGTAGAGTAGCTTAGGAAAAACCTTTAATTCAATCAACTTTCCTCCATCTCTTTCTAACCACCCCATGGTGTCAACTACACCTTCCATTGACTCACAATTAATAATCACAAGATGTTGGAGTTGCAAAAGACTATTAACCATAGAATACGAAAACATATACTTCAGTCGATGACAACCATCCACGATCACCTTTGTTAAATTTTGACAACAATACATTCCCTGAAATTGATCGGGCCATAATTTTTTGATGTTTCTTAATTGCATGAGATTCAATTCCTCTAAGCTCGAAAGAATAACCTGCAAAGAAAACCCGTACATTTTTGTTCCTTTAAGTACTACCGTATAGTATAATACTCTTTTAATGATCGAAGATTAATCGTGATAATATATTAATCAATTAATTATTGAACAGAAAATTATCACCTTTGGAGCAGTATCATCATCAGCAATGATTTCGTTGAATCCCAAAGAAGTTATTGGTTTCTCCATGTCGGGTCCTATAAACAAACAAAAACAATATACATAATTAATCTTTGTCGTTGGTTTTTTTTTTTCAAAATAATTGAGGCGAACTCCATAAATCCGCCAATACTTAATTTCAACACTTACCAAAAATCATTTCCAGATCATCGCAAAAAGCCACTCCTACCTTTTGAAGCCGCAATAGGTTTTTGGCTATGGAGAATGAGAAAAGATGCTTCAATTTGTGACAGGCTTGTACTTCTATAATCCTTAAGTTGCTGAAAGATTGATCTTCTGTGAGTTGGCTGTCACATATTGTCTCCAACTTGTTCAAATCCAGCTGTAATTCTGTTTTATTTTTTATGAATTGTGTAGATTTATATATGTGCCTTCTCCACATACTGCTGAAGCACTTTCTACTGAGTTGGCTAAGTGTCTGTTGGATTGGAATGTAGATCGAAGGTTATCTACAATAACCATTGATAATTGTTCTACTAATGATGCTATGATTCCGCTTTTGTTGGCTAAGTTTTCTCCTGGTTCATTCTTATTAAATGGAAAATTATTGCATGTGAGATGTTGTGCTCATATTTTAAATTTAATTGTTAAGGATGGGTTAGATGTGATAGGAGATGGGATTGAAAAAGTTAGAAACAGTGTTAATTACTAGACATCATCACCTAAAAGGATAGAGTTGTTTGAGGATACGGCTAATCGCCAATTGAAGTTAAATTGTTCTAAGAGTTTAGTGCTTGATTGTAAAACTAGGTGGAATTCGACATATTTAATGCTTGAAGTTGCTTTGATTTATAAAGATGTTTTTACTCGTTTGAAGCATCGTGATAACCAATATAAGCACTTGCCTACTGAAGTAGAGTGGGAGTTAGCAAGAGTAGTATGTGAGCATTTGAAACCCTTCTATACTATGACTGAGATGTTTTCTGGCACTAAATACCTAACAGCTAACTTATTTTTTCCAATAATTTGTGAAATTAGATTATCATTGAATGCTTGGCTTAATTCTTCATGTGATGTGATAAAAAATATGGCGAAAAGTATGTTAGAAAAGTTTGGAAAATATTGGGATGAAATCCATGGTGTAATGGCTGTTGCTGTTGTATTGGATCCTAGATACAAAATGGTTCTAGTGGATTATTTCTTTCCTCAGATTTATGGTAGTGATGCATCAACTCATATTGATAGAATCCGTACTCTCTGTTCTAACTTATATTCAGAATATAAAAAAAAGAGTATGGTTGGATCGAATTTGGCTGAAGGATTTGGTGAGTCTAGTGTTGTTTGTAATTCTAATTCTAGTTCAGTTGTGATGGGTATGTGGGATGTTAAAAAATTTAATGCATTCAAAAGCCAACATATTCGTAAACGAGTTAAGTCAGAGTTAGATACTTACTTGGAAGAAGAGGATAAAACTACTCCAGACTTCGATATTTTAATGTGGTGGAAGGTGAATAGAAGTAGATATCCGATATTGTCTGAGATTGCTAGAGATTTGCTGGCTGTTCCGGTCTCCACAGTTGCTTCCGAATCTGCTTTTAGTGCGGGAGGTCGATGTTTAAGCCCACATCGTAGTAGACTTCATCCGAGTACAGTAGAGGCCTTAATGTGTACTCAGAATTGGATATGGGTTCAATTAAAAGGTATCAAATTCAGCTAACTTCTGCACTTATTCGATTTTGATAGTATTTGTTTTTTTTTTATATTTTACAATTTTTTTTAAAATTAGGTGAGATTCCTAAAGATAAAGTGATGAATGGGGAAGAAATAAATGGAGAAGTGACTGATAATGATGATGAAGAGGAGACCCAACCATGTTCTGAATAGTGTTTATTTTTCTTTTTTTGGTATGTACTTGATGCTTATTGTGATGCTCAATTATTAATATCATGGTTATACTTATTTATTTATTGCATCAATGGAAGCAGCTAGTAATATTTTCAATTTTTTTTAATTGAAATGTATTGTTCTTCTGAGATTAAGAAATAATAAGCATGTGAGCCCTTTGCACAATAGACTGCCTACTATCTATATTATATATTTATTTAATTAGGAAGTAAAGTGCTGAGAAATATACAATTGGAGTCTCTGTTTCAGAATTTCCTGTTTAGTTCATATCTGCTCTATTCATGCATCAAATGGCAGGTCTGGTTTTTTTCTGTCATTTTCTCATTTACTTCTTGTTATCAGTTGGTTGCAGTTCGAAAAATATTATCCCCAGGTAACTGTCACAACTGGCTGAACTTACACTATTAAGCTTCTTTCATTTTTCATTTGGCTCATTGTGCATTTAATATTATCTGTGTTTTGCTTGAATTTGCAGATTAATGATGATGATCTAGTTGGAGATTAATGATGTGTTAGAAGATTGGAAATTAATGATGCGTTAGAAGAATGAACTTTTTGTATTTAATTTGAAATTAATTTGTAATTTCATATTATAATTTTTTTAATTCATAGTTTTGATATTTGTTATGTTTATTATTTTTTATTTGATATTAGAATCTGATTTTAACTATTTTATATTATTTTTTATTTTATTTTTTTCTTATTTTTTATATAATAAAAATAAAATATTCATGGATATCCGTGGATATCCATGGATATCCATATCTTTATGGATAAAATCCATATCCATGTCCAATATTAAATACTGGATATGGATATGGATATATCCATCATGGATAATTATGGATTTGTATTTGGATGGATATTATCCATCCATAATTGGATATTTGCCATCCCTAGTTGCCACACTAGCACACCCCCTTTAATCCATTTTCTTTCCAATGGTATTGGTATTAAGCTAATGTGAATAATGTTTTAATACCCTATAATCCCATGTTCCAAACACACCCCAATTGTATAATTGGTGTTCTTCAAAACTCAGATTTAGTATCGCAAATTTGTTTAAAATTTGATCAATCAACATTCAATTTGTTCAAATTAAATTCTCAACAATCTTAATAAACCTTCGTCCACTTTTGTTCTCTCTCTCTATAGATATACTAACGCAGATTAGGACTAGCTTTCCTTATCGCTATTTAGATTGGTTGCAGTTTCCTTATTATTAGTAGGAAATTTTTTTCCCTTTTCCTAAATGTTTCAGGATAATTGCTAATAATATAAATAGATTTCTTTTGTAGCCTTTAGTAGCCGATTCTAGTTAACAATAATATTTCAGTCTCCAAAGGCGAGTTTCTGAATTTGTTAATTCTCGGCATTACGTGGAATCAACGTGCAGAAGCACAATCTTCGACAATGGACGAGGATTTTGCTACTAGTTGCTGTAAGCTTTTCTGTTCTTGCATACTAGCTTGCTGCTCTTTCTTCGGATTATGTTTGGCAATCTGGTTTAGTCTCCATATCTTTATTGGAAAAGAATACTCTGGTGGACCTCTAATGTTCAGAGTTGATTCATTGAGTGTACATCCATTCAAGTTGAACATCTCGAATAATTCTAGTCGTATAACAGCCAATTGGAGCGTTATATTCTCTGTTGGAAATCCTGAGAGTTGCAGGCGCCTGTATGGGTGTTATGTTCAGTCCCTGGCTATGGGAGATGTTAACGTTTCACTTTCGTACATGGAGCAAAATATATCCTCCATGGCTACTTTATATCCTAAGTATTTTGAGCACGAGCACACGACGCTGATTAATGCGACTGTTGATGTTGCCTTGGCGAGCATCAATTCCTCTGTTGCGGATGCCATTGTTGAAGAATGGACGTCAATCGGAGCTGTGAACTTTACGATCGAAGTTGACGCAATTGCGGAGACTGCAGACACCAGATATCGTCTCAAAGCCTCGTGTGAGGAAATAAAGGTTGATTTTTCACCAAACACGACGGCAGGGACGATGTTGGGTGGTTCAAGAAGATGCAATGCTCGTCTCAAAAAATTGGGTTCCATTGACTAGACAGGACTGTGAGATGTCATTTTATTTTTTTTCCTCTAGTCTGATTAATAATGAAAGAGAGAGTGTGACGTATTAATTCAACCTTGTGTTGTTAATAAATTTATTGCATCTTTTCATTAATTCAACCTATGTGACAATTGCCCCAGGCATTGTCATTATTTTTCGAGCTAATTGCTGCCCTTCTGAGTTCGAATCGTGAGCTGAAAATTAAAATTGATTTAAACTTTATCCATCCTTTATTAGATAAAAGAAATAAATAGATAAATAAAACCTGCGTGACTGTAGAAATGAATAAGATGAAAAGTAAATAGCTGCATAAACTGCCTCAGCTGCTTTGAATATTATGCCAAGATTACGCAAATGTGATAGTTAATTTTGACTCGGATGAAGTAAACAAGGGACTTTAACATAGACTCAATAACCTGGGGAATTTTTAGCAATAAAAAAAAAAAAAAAAAGGTGGGGGGAATTAAGATTCGTTTACCGCTCTTTCTGCCTGAACCTTAACCAAGAAATTAGTAACAAAAATAGCTTTTAGAAACCCTTTAATCTCTGAAATAACTGTGATTTAACCTAACAGAATGATTAGAATTTTCTAACTACATATATTAATCGACGAATCAAATTATCTGTACGTCATAAATATGTTAATATACACACACATATAGTGGGTTGAGCTGAAACGGTGCCGTTGCCGTTTCAAAATTCAAATTGCCTTCCAAGTTCCAAGATTCTAGTATTTAAAAGTTTAAGTATCTTATATTTTGATATAATACAATATTAATATATTAATAAATTAATAAAAATGGATAATTTAATGTACCAGCATCTCTCTAATTAGTTCAATCTTGGGTAAAAGCATACTAGACACCGACATTACATCAGAACACGGCAGTAGCTAATTGTTCTTAAAATAATCTACAAATTGTAAAGAACTTCAAAATGCAGTCAATCAATGCAGATTGTAGACAGTAAATAATGCAGTCCATGGGATAAAGTTCTTAATTAAACTCGATAGAAGAAAATGAAGAACATGTACTCATTGAATGGTAATATGATGATGTGGTAGTATAATAAATTTTCCTCCTAAAATACATAGAAATTCCCTCTATTATAATAAATATTCTTTCAATTAGTCATTTTATACAGAGAAAGAAGCATTGCAAAAAAAATAAACTTTCTTCTTCAAGGCCAAAATGCAATATCTAATTAGTGTGCCAACTTCTACTGATTAATATGCAACCATTCAAAAATGAATAGATAAAATCAAGAAGCCTATTTGCTTTTTCTTTTTCTTTTTTTTTTCCTTGGGAAAATATAAGTCATCAATCACAAAGCACAAGATGCAAACAACGTCATTCCATTACAAAACACATCAATATCCTTCAAAAAAATCAGCAGATTGTGTAGAGCTAAAAAATGCAGTCAATGCAAATTATATTACTGACTACTGAGGGAGGAGAAAGAAACTGAGCATAAACACGAATTGTGCGCTATGAGAATTTGAGAAATTCTGGAACATCATTGTTATTAAAAATATACGATTAAGGTTATTAGTAATGATCACACCGGCACACATATATACATCACTCAACGTACTTATCATCAATAATTTTAAACACAACAATTAAACCGTTGAACCTCTGTTCTGAACAACGCTGCAGTAATAATTTCACTGTCTCTGCAGCTTGGCTGAGCCTCTCCGAAGAAAGCTGAAATATTTGGGGAAAAAGAAGAGAAAATAGAGGAAAAATTGTTAGATATTTCGGCGCGAGTTAAAATATTAACAAAGATTGAAATTTCAGAAGCTCTCTGTTAGAGTGCAATTTATGCACTAGTTTTGCATTATTTACTTCCCTTAATATCAATGTTTTGCACTTAATAATAGTGATTTACTTATGTTTTACTTTTGTAGGTGCAATTCTATTGATTGATGATAAAATTGAGCTATAAGATGATGTTTAAGGATGATTGTTCTCTTGGAGAAATTATGAGCGTCAGAAGAACTTTGTTGATAAGGCGTGGGCGCGTGCTGTCAACTGCGGACCTGCAGTTTTTAGTTTAACGTGTTTTGTATTTTTGGTTATTTTTGTAATTACGAATTTAATATTTCAGATATTAGTATTTTATTTTAAATAGAATTCTAAAAGAGAGGAGAGAGAGAGTATTTAAGGGAGGAATCTATTGTGAAAAGGGGGGATTTTTGGATTGGAGAAAAAGAAAGAAACTCTAGATCTAATTTTTCTCTTCTCTCTATGAAGAACTAAACCCATTTTTCTGGTTGAAGGTTAATGAAGCTTTGATTCATCACTACTGTGAGATCTTTCTTGTGCTTTAATTGTTTTATTACTTTTTGGGTATTTGTTTATTCTCTGTATTATTTTCATGATTATGTTTGTTAATTAGGTAATTGGCCACTATTTAATTATCAACTTAATCTATTGTCAATTAAAGGATTCATCGTATGAAGAATTTAATGTTTGTGACAAATAACATAGCAGAGAGTTGTGTTGTGAGAATAAACAATCTAATTTAAATGAATCATCATATGTGTTGATTAGGATTTGGGTCTCTCTGGTTTTTCAGGCTGTCAATTGATTAAATCCTATGATCGTATCTAGGGTTGTCTATTGATTAGGGAAATAACCAACGGTCGTACCTTGGTTATCGACTAGTTAAGGAGAGATTGGCTATTAGAGGGTCTCAGTAGCTATAACCGGTCTATTCATGAGTAATAATAATCTATATTTGAATCAATGATCAGTAGTCGAATCAAGCTGAGTTAATTCCTTCAACCAGAGCTTTCTCCAATTTGAATTACAACTTTAATTTGCATTCTTATTATTTTAATTTGATTTTTATTATTGTCAACAATTCCCCTATTTTACGTTTTACGTTTCAAAAGGATTTAATTAATTACCGATCTCTGTGGACACGACCCTGCTCAATCACTATACACAATTTATTTAGAGTAGGAATTTATTTTTGTTGGCTTCGACTCCCATCACTCTCCTTTTATGTGAATAAGGTTCCATATGAAGATAACTGGGTAATTAAGAAAATATCTCATTATAATTTCCTTTTTCAAAAATCCTGAACCGTTTGGATTTTGAAACATGTATAACCCCAAGAACGGTTTTGTTTCCAAATAATATGTTTGAGTTTGTATTAACAAACTAATCATATATTAGAAATTATTTAGTACAAATTTGAACTAACTAACTAAACATTCAATGAGTTTTTGTTTGGTAAACATAACAGAACAGTAAACTATAAACGTTATAGCTGAATGAGAAATTAAAAATTACAAAGCAATCCATACCTAATTATCACTTGATTTAATCAACTCGTCATCAAGCATAATCCGAGGGATACGTGCAATCTTGGACCAATCTTCACCTGTTAGTGGTTTGCATCTTTCACAGAGCGCAGGGCATTCTTTAATGGACAATGTTTTCAAAGTAGTGAGGTGATGCATATCCTCCGGCAACGATGACAATTTTCGACAAGCAGAAATGAGAAGAGTTTCAAGAGCTTCGAGATCTTTCAGAGACCCTTGTAGTGCCATGAAGTTGGGACAATCCTCAATACCCAAGAACTGCAAAGTTTTAGTAGAACCTTGAAGAAGCCATTGAGGCAAATCCAATAATTGTTTTAGTCCCGAAACGAAAAGCTTCTGGAGGTGAGTCCTTGTATTATCACGATCATGATGACTTCCTTCCCCTTCCATTTCTATGTTCAGATTAAGATTAAGGTTTTCACAGTCAATCAAAATCAGAGTCTCTAATGAGCTGAGGCACTTCACTGCTGATGGCAATGAGATTAGACTAGGACAATCAACTAAAATTAATGATCGAAGGCCACTTAGTTGACCTATATGCTCGAACAAATATTCTAAATTCCAGCAATGAGAAATTATCAAACTGCGAAGAGAACTCAAGCACGCTATTCCACTCTCTTGCAAAGACTTCTGTTTTGTGGTTACCACAAACATTCTAAGACTAACAAGGTACCTTATATCCTTAGGCAACTCTTCTAACTTCAAACATCCGCGAAGTATAAGTGTTTGTAAACTCTGTAGCTCACAAATGGAGTTTGGAAGTTTCTTGATTTGACAATATCTTGATAGATCAAGATATCTCATGTGCTTCAAATTACCTATCTCTCTTGGCAAAACCTCAATAGTCGAGTCATCTAAATCTAACACTCTCAGGAACTGCGACTTTGAGATGCATGACGTGAAAAATGATTCGCTTGTATTCTCATCATTAATTGAAAACAAAATGGTTCTTACACGACGTAAATCAGATAAAAGGCTTGAAAAATCATTTCTTGATGCACTAGCACTAACAAATGACAAATGATGGACTCTTTTGGGAATAGATTGACAATCAGAGTTCCGCATTAGGAATTCACCTTTGGCCACTAGCAGTGCAAGATCATGGATGAGGTTGTGCATTTTAAAAGTGAATAACTCAAATCCTTCAAGCATCTGATCATTAGTAAAATCTTTTGTGAAGCCAGAAAGTAGTTATATTCTGTTAACATGAATGAGGTGGCATGCTGAGCTGGCATGAGTTCTTTTGGCTGTTAAAACTGTTAGTTAAGAATAACAATTGACGTTTCTCTTTCGTAGTTGAGGTGTTATAAAAGGGCAGCAAAAGGATATTCTTCAAAACGAACGTTTGAGAGATTCTTTGAGTAAGATATAGAGCTTATATGATGAGTTAATATCTCTGTAATCTCATAACCTGTTGTCATCCATTTTCATTCTAATAAAAGCTTAGAGCAGTACTATTTTATCCATGGATGTAGGCTTTTTGTGGCTGAACCACGTTACATCTTCTTGCCATTATCTTTCTTATTCTTGGTGATTGTGGTTTCATAGATTGATCTTAAGGTTAGATTCTTTTATTGATTGCATGCTTTGATCTCTTGAAAAGAAGCTTGAAGCATTCGGCAAGGTCCTAACAAATTGGTATCAGAGCCAGAAGGACACTTTGTTCTTGATCTGGCATAATGGGTAGCACAAGATTCGATCTTGAAAAATTTAATGGTGAGAATGACTTCTACCTGTGGAGTCTTAAGATGAGAGCCATTCTGATTCAGCAGGGCTTGGATAGTGCCCTCGATGATGAAGAAGAATCAAAGTCCAAAAGGGAAAAGGAAGGAGGATCTTCAAGTTTTGGTGGAGACTCAAGAACAATAACAACAAAGCTCACAGCACTATCATTCTACACTTGTCTGATGAAGTGCTGAGAGAAGTAGCCAAAGAGAGGACAGCCTCTGGTTTATGGGCTAAACTGGAAGAACTCTTCTTGAAGAAATCTTTGGCTAAAAGATTATACATGAAGAGGAAGCTCTACACGTTTTCAATGAAGGAATGGACAACCATGAAAGACTACCTTGATGAGTTCAATAAATTGATACTCGATCTTGAAAACGTTAATGTCATGCTTGAAGATGAAGATAGAGCTCTTATTTTGTTGAGCTCTTTGCCTGACTCCTATGAACATTTCGTGGATACCTTGCTCTATGGAAGACATACTCTCACATTGAAGGATGTCAAGAATGCTCTTGAATCCAAAGACTTAAAGAAAAGATCAGATTTCAAGGATCAAGCTACAGGAGATGGATTAGTTGTCAAAGCAAAATCAGAAAAGAAAGTATACAAAGATAAGAAGAACAAAAATCAGAAAGAAAAAGATGACAGGAAAAAGAAGAAAAGAAAATGCTACTTCTGTCAAAGGGAAGGACATTACATCAAGAACTGTTTCGAGAAAAAGAAACTTGAAAAGCTGCAAAAGGAGACAAATGGAAAAGCAGCAGTTGCATCTGAAGATGAAGAGGATGCTGAAGGTGCAGATGTCCTCATTGCTGTAGAAAGACAACCCACAGTAGAATGGATTCTTGATTCTGGATGTTCCTTTCACATGTGCCCAAATAAAGAATTCTTCAAGACCTTCGAGAGCATAGATGGTGGAAAAGTTTTGCTGGGAAACAACCTTGCTTGCAAAGTCACTAGAATGGGAACTATCAACATTCAAATGTTTGATGAAGAAACCAGGGAGCTTAAACAAGTAAGGTATGTCCCTGAACTAAAAAGAAACCTGATTTCTCTTGGGATGATGGATGAAATGGGGTGTAGCATTAAGGCTGAAAATGGGAAAATTGAGGTCCTAAATAAAGGTGAAGTCATAATGAAGGGTGTTAGAAGAAATGGTTTGTATGTGTTAGTTGGGTCAGTGCCTCAGCTTGGAGTAAATGCTAACATAAGTAGTGATAAAACCAAGCTCTGGCACATGAGACTTGGACATATGAGTCAGAAAGGTATGAAAGAGCTGGAGAAACAAGGTTTGTTTGGTCATGATTAGATTTCTCAGCTGGAATTCTGTGAAAAGTGTGTGTTTGGTACAGCCACTAGACTTAAGTTTAACACAGGCAAGCAGACCCTGGACTACATCCATTCTGACATTTGGGGACCCTTCCAAGTTTCATCTCATGGTGGAGCTAGATACTTTATCACCTTCATAGATGACTTCTCAAGGAAGCTTTGGGTTTACATCTTGAAGCATAAGAGTGAAGCCCTAGATAAGTTCAAGGAATGGATAACACTAATGGAGAATCAAATAGGGAGGAAAGTAAAAAGACTCAGAACTGATAACGGGCTAGAATACTGCAGTAATGAATTTGATGAGTTCTGTAAAAGGCTGGGCATTGCAAGGCACAAGACAGTAAGGTATACTCCTCAGTAAAATGGACTTGCTGAAAGGATGAATAGGACCTTGATTGAAAAGGTCGGATGCATGCTGTTAAGCTCAAATCTCTCCAAACATTTTTGGGCTGAAGCTGCTGTTACGGCTGCATATCTCGTTAACAGAAGTCCATCATCAGCTCTGGAGTTCAAAACACCTCAGGAAGTCTGGTCTGGGAAGCCACCTGATCTCAGCAATCTAAAAGTCTTTAGTTGCCCTGCTTATGCACACATTAAACAGGGCAAACTGGAACCAAGGGCTGTGAAAGGTTATTTTATAGGGTACCCTGAGGGCATTAAAGGGTACAAAATATGGAGCATAAATGGGAAACCCACCAGGACCTTTATTAGCAGGGATGTTGTCTTTGATGAGGAAGCCCTGACACAGTCAAGGGTTGAAACTGAAATCATCAATACAAGCTCTGAAAAGAATGGAGTTGTTGAGCTGGAGGTGGAGTCACTAAAAGAAGCAAAACAACATCCAAAGCAAACACATTCTGAACTGGAAGGATATCAGCTGGCAAAGGATAGAATAAAAAGAACCATTAAAATGCCTGAAAAATATGGAGTTGCAGATCTTATATCCTATGCTTTGGCAGTAGCTGAAACTGAAACAAGTGATGAACCAGCAACCTACAAGCAAGTTATGAGAACCAAGGATAAAAGAAAGTGGGTAGCTGTCATGGAAGAAGAAATGGCCTCACTTAGAAAGAATAAGACCTGGACTTTAGTAAAGAAACCAGTTGACCAGAAGCTAGTAGGCTGTAAATGGATATATAAGATAAAGGAAAGAGTCTCAGAAGCTGAACCAGCCAGGTACAAGGCAAGACTTGTAGCAAAGGGGTTCACCCAAAGAGAGGGAGTTGATTTTAATGAAGTATTCTCCTCTGTGGTCAAACATAACTCAATAAGAATCTTATTGTCAATAACAGCATACAATGACTTGGAGTTGGATCAAATGGACGTGAAGACTGCCTTTTTACATGGAGATCTCAGTGAGAAGATACTAATGGAAGAGCCAGAGGGTTTTGTTGAGGATGGATCAGAGGACATGGCCTGTTTACTAAATAAGAGTCTATATGGATTGAAGCAATCACCTAGGCAATGGTATTTGAAATTTGATGAGTTTATGATCACACATGGCTACAACAGAAGTAAATTTGATAGTTGTGTGTATTTTAAAACTCTACCATCTGGAAGCTTTATCTACCTTCTACTCTATGTGGATGACATGCTCCTGGCATGTAAACAAAGAGAAGAGCTGGAGTATCTTAAAGATGAATTGAGCTCTGAGTTTGAAATGAAGGACCTAGGTCCAGCCACCAAAATATTGGGAATGCACATAATCAGAGATAGGATTTCTAAAACTCTTTTCTTATTTCAGACAGGATATGTGGAGAAGATTCTCAGTAGATTTGGAATGAAAGAATCCAAACCAGTCTTAACTCCCTGGGTGCTCAGTTCAGACTCTCAAAATAGGAAGAGCCAGAAGAGAATGCAGAGGTAGAACACATGAAGAATATACCATACTCAAGTGTGGTTGGTTGTATTATGTATGCCATGGTCTGCACCAGACCTGATTTGGCCTATGGAATTGGAGTGCTGAGCAGATTCATGTCAAATCCTGGAAAACATCATTGGAATGCAGCTAAGTAGATGTTGAGGTATCTAAAGGGTACTGATGGTCATGATATAGTATATGGAAGGGTTGACAAGAGCTCAAATCAAGTTCAAGGATATGTTGATTCAGACTTTGCAGGTGATCTGGATAAAAGGAGGTCAATCACTGGATATGTTTACACTTTGTGTGGTGGAGCAGTCAGCTGGAAGGCTTCTTTACAGTCAGTAGTTGCTTTGTCAACTACTGAGGCAGAATACATAGCACTCTCAGAAGCAGTGAAAGAAGCAATATGGTTAAAAGGGTTAGTTACAGAGTTAGGACTGGAGCAAGGATCAGTCAATATCAGCTGTGACAGCTCTAGTGCCATTCAGTTAAGCAAGAACCCAAAATACCACGAGAGGACAAAACATGTGGATATAAATTACATTTTATCAGAGATGAGATTGCACAAGAAGTAGTAAATGTAATCAAAATTGCTTCAGAGTGTAACCCTGCAGACATGCTTACGAAGCCTCTGCCATCAGTCAAGTTCAAAGAACCTTTGAATTTGATTGGCATGGTTAGTCAGTAGATCAAGTTGTAGTAGATTGATTCAGTGACTGAAGGAAGCTTTAACAGAATAAAACTAGGTGGAGATTTGTGAAGCCAGAAAGTAGTTATATTCTGTTAACATGAATGAGGTGGCATGCTGAGCTGGCATGAGTTCTTTTGGCTGTTAAAACTATTAGTTAAGAATAACAGTTGACGTTTCTCTTTCGTAGCTGAGGTGTTATAAAAGGGCAGCAAAAGGATATTCTTCAAAACGAACGTGTGAGAGATTCTTTGAGTAAGATATAGAGCTTATATGATGAGTTAATATCTCTATAATCTCATAACCTATTGTCATCCATTTTCATTCTAATAAAAGCTTAGAGCAGTACTGTTTCATCCGTGGATGTAGGCTTTTTGTGGCCAAACCACGTTACATCTTCTTGCCATTATCTTTCTTGTTCTTGGTGATTGTGGTTTCATAGATTGATCTTAAGGTTAGATTCTTTTATTGATTGCATGCTTTGATTCTCTTGCAAAGAAGCTTGAAGCATTCGGCAAGGTCCTAACATCTTTGAAGAAAGATCTTGACAGTAATTCCTTCAAGTATCGCATACCAATATTTTCTGGTTCTTCATTCTCATTGGGGGATTGAAGAAGACCATGTGCCATCCAAAATTGAATCAAAAAAATACTTGTAAATTCCTAATCCTTGGGAAAGATAGAACAGTAAGCAAAACATTGTCTCAGGTGAGGCGATAATTGATCGTAGCTTAACCGCAGAGCTGGTAAAATGTCATTTGCCGTTTGCTTTAACTTCCATATGTCATTATCCCTCACATACTCCCAATAATGTTCATCTGTTGTGCCATATAATAGACTTCCTAGTGTTCTCACTGCCAGAGGATTTCCTCTACATTTTTCCACAATTTTTTCCCCGATTTTTATGAGGTTTGGATGTTTCTTTTGCCTTTCTCCAAATGCATATTTCATAAACAAGGACAAGCAGTCCTTGTATGGCAGCTCTTGTAAGTTGTAATCAGTAATACCTCTTGTCGTGCCCATTATTGAAGGAACCTTGTTGCTACGTGTGGTTACCAGAATTTTGCTTCCCTTAGCACCTCCCCACAATAAACTTTTCAATTCATCCCATACTTTGGGATCTTCGTTTCATACATCATCCATAACAAGCAAGTATTTCTTACCATTCAAATGATCTCGCAAGATTCGTTGCAATTGCTCTGTTTCCAAGTCACCTTGGTTTTGACCAGTTATCGACTTGATAATCTTTGTCATAATTTGTCTCTCACCAAAATCCTCAGAAACACATATCCAGATTTTCAACTCAAAATGCTCTTCTACCCTTTGATCATTGTACACCAATTTTGCAAGTGCAGTTTTGCCCAGACCTCCAATTCCCACAATAGGAATAACAGACACCTTTTCACTTTCGCCATCGCTTGTTTGCATCAGTAGTTCAATAATCTTTTCTCTATCTTCATCTCTTCCGATAATATCTGATGGACGTACAAACGAGTGAGAAGGTTCCCTCTTTTGCACAGCTTGCCCTTTACGATCATCAAGTCCTAGAGTGAGATTAAACTTATGCATCATGTTTGCAATCTCATTAAACCTCTCTCTGATTTTCTTGATTTGATGACCCATTCTACATCGAAAAGCTATCGGATTTGAGCTCCCAAAAAAGTTACGCAAATTCCTTCCAATGCTTCTTTGCTTCATGACCTACCTTCGTAGAGCTTGCACCTCGAAGTCATCCAGCAAATCTTCTGCATCATAACAGGCATCCTTAAGCTTTTCCAGCCAATCTCTTAACTGGTGATTATGGACTTGCTTTTCCTCGGCATCCAAAACCACACATTTGACAACGGTTAGGGTTTCCTTTAGCTTTTCTGCGTCATTTTTGACACAATAGAACAATAAAAGTTCTTCGAAAGCACGAGACCCTAATTTTTCCATAAGTTTTTCAAGCGCCAAAAATGATTCCACCATTGTTCCTGAAATTGAAGAAACAGAGTCATGGAATATTATTTGAATGTATTTTTTTTCCATTTATATTATTCTTGTTGCTGTTGAATAAATTCAACCAAAATTTTAAAATACAAGGTGGTGGTAAATGGACCAACGAATCCCTAGTGGGAACTCAACAACTCCTTGTCCAATAATATATAATTAGGTTGAGGTAGACATTTCCTTCACTCATGTGGACGGAGTAAGAAAAATTCTTGAGGGCTAGCTCCTAGAATAATATTGTTCCTTTTACATTCGCATCTTATCAAGTGTATGTTTCAACTAATTATGATTATGTTCATACACATGTGGCAAATATTGAATAAATACCAAAAACCTTCTCGTGGAATAAATATCTTTGAATTATTAGTGAGGTTTAGAAATCTGTTGATAGACTTAATTTGTCAGTAGCTAAATTAATTTCTAATTATAATAGTGCATATGAGTTCTGAAAAAAGTGGTAATAGTGAATGTGTCAATATAGCTGAACATCAATTTTAAGGAAGTTGAAGGACCATTGACATTAATGCAGTAAAATAAATTTTCGGGGACTAAATTATATAATGACGAGATGTGAAAACTAAAATTTTATGGGTTAATGAATTTATAAAGGTTAGTCCTAATAAATTTAATACGACTAATTTAAATACTAATAAAACCACCCATATGAGTTACTGTAGGATTTTATTTTTTAAAATTAAAGTGTGCGCTTTTATATTTCTCAAAGTGAAAGTTTAAATTTAATAGATTTATGATGAGTTTACTATTTATATAAATATAACAAGATATTTTAATAGACTTAACAGAAAGTAATTAATAACTAAAATAATTTTCTCTTTATTTTTTCAAAATTATTTTCTTGTGAACCCCACTTATCTTAAGGTTGATCTGCCTGTACATGATTGACGAATTCGAACTCTTGACACAAGAGTCTTATGTTTCATCCACTGTTTTTTTTTTGTTTTTTTAATTCTTCCGGAAATAAGTTAATTATATCATATGCTGTCAGTTGTCATTCAATCTACTAGTATGCATGTACATATTTGTTCTATCTAGAAATTGGCGATTATGACCCATAAATTGAAAAGTATTCAACTGGGCTAGTCCGTTATCAATGACTTACAAAAGACACTGGTGGCATTGTTAGAAGGGTTTGAGGATTCAAATATTAGAAATATTTGTGTAAGCCATGGTGTCTGCCAACCACTCATACTCTAGTAAATGGAGAGTTGTGTGTTCTATGATGAGATGACAAGTTTTTTAAATATTAAATTTGATGGGTCTCATCGTAATAAGTTGATTTAACTATTTCTAGTCAGACACTATTACTTCAAACGGAGGAGTTTATGCTTAAAACATATTTTGAACAATTTCCATACCTTTATGTAATAAAATTTTAAAACATAATTTATTTTAAATTGTCATTTAATACTAAAATAGCATGAATCAAGCCTACTTTTCTTTCCTATCTTTACTCTTATAAGATTAAATATTCAACATCTCAAACTCAAATGTTATTAACGATGTAGGATGGTTGCTTAGGATGAGCTGGATACACATTGAAAGTTATAACTTGAACTACAGGTGTTCGTTTTGGGCATATAATGTAACTTATCGAAGTTTACGACAAGATGAATCAAAACTAGAACCACATATACAAGCACAATCTATGGAGGATATTATATAGATGGCCAGAGGTGCAACCTTGCAAGCCATTCAGGAAGTTTGCAACTTGAGAATGAAGGTGATAAAGGTAGCAATTAAAGGTCTTGGGCTTTCCATTGACGATATAAGTAGGAAGAGAGATCAACATCTTAGAGATAATAGCAAAGAAATACTTTAAGGAGTCAAGAGTGAAGAACAATCTCAAAATTCTAACCATGGGAAGATACCGCAAGGATATAATCACAAAATAATGCCTTAGGGCACCAATCGCAGTGTAATGCCTCAATATTTAGGTCTTGTAAGACGAATACCCGTGCATTCATGAGGCCGTAGGAAGCGCTTCGCAGGAAGACGAGTTTGTCGATTATGAAAGAAGGTGCGGAAAGAATTCAGATTATAAGATCAATGTAGATCCTCTAGATTTCTATGGTGGATGCATATTGAAGAATTTTTAGATTGGATAACATAAGTAGAGAATTTCTTCATGTATATGCAGATCGCTTAATAGAAGTGGGTTGGCATTCGCTTGGTAGCAACATATAGAGAATTGAATAAGAATTGCAAGAAAGCTAATGATCATATCGTGGGCTAAAATGCAGAGGATAATGGAAGAGTATTTCTTGCCAGCATAGTACAAATGCCAAAAATAATATAAATGAGTCGATATTTAGAACAATTGCAAAGTATATTCGCGGATTGGAATAAAAGCTTCAAGATGAGATCATAAAGCCACTCTAGAATATAGGCATGATGGTCGCAAGGGCAAAGAAATAAGAAGAATGAAAACAGATTGCTGTTTTTGAAACTCAGCATCATTAAGTCCATGGTCTGCAGAATAAGTCGATTAATGGTGGGGTTGAGAACAAGCAAAAGTCATGGCTGGAAGTAGTCAATCACAACAACCACAACAGTAACAAACAAGGTAGCAGCTACCTAGACAGTAGTAGCCATCCTAACAGTAGCAGTACCAACAATAGTCTCAGAATGATCTATATGCAAAGCCTATGCTAAACAGGTGTTTGAGATATAGGGCACCAGGGCATCGATCAAATGAATGTCATAGTAAAGTTTTGAATTTGGTAAAAGCTAAAGCCAACAAGATAGAGACAAACACTATTAAGAATAGAGATGACAAAGAAACAGTAAGAGTTAAGTATAGATGAAGGAGAGATGTTGAATTATATTGTGCATAAGATTTTATTAGCAACGAAGCTTGATAAATATAACCAACGTAATAAGATTTTTAGGAACATGGCACCATTAGTGATAACGTGTGCGAAATGATAATCGATAGTGACAATAGTGAGAACATAGTTTAAAGGCACTGGTTGACATGATAGAACTTTTAACAGAAAAACATCTAGTACTTTACAACATAAGTTAGATAAAGAAAAAGACAGAAACACAAGTAATAGAGGTTTGTCGTGTTTTATTCTTTATTGGGAAGATTTATAAAAATGATGTGGTGTGACATGGTGGATGTAGATGCTTGTTATCTTTTACTTGGTAGACCTTGGCAGTTTAATGTTGATGTAATTCATAGAAGAAGGGATAATATATATAAATTTTAGTAAAATAGCAAAAAGGTTTGTTAAGGACCTTTAAAAGAACTAGAAGAAGAATTCTAAGGCTGAAGAGAAGAACTTTCTAGCCATTGTAAAGAGTCCTTTGGAGGATGATTGTGATAGTTGCCAGAAGTTGGAAAAAAGAGGAAGAATTTAAGGTAAAGACTATTCATGACAAAGTGCAACCTTTATTAACCGAGTTTACTAATATCACACCCTCTGAAATGTCAAATGGCTTATCGCCTTTATGAGATATATACCATTATATGGACCTAGTTTTTGATACAAGTATACCTAACTTGCCTCACTATCATATGAGTCCTCACAAGCACGCAATCTTACAAGCACGGGTTAATAAGTTGTTGCAAAAAAGATTCATTTATGAAAGTATGAGTCTATATGTTGTACCAACTTTGTTGGTTCCATGGGAGCTGGCGCATGTATGTGAATAGCAAGCAGATCAACCAGATTACTATAAAGTATAGATTTTCTATTTCAGTGTTTTAAGATTTACTAGATTAGTTAGATGATGCCTGGATTTTCTCAAAGATAGATTTACGCAACATGTATCATCAGATAAGGATTAGGCTTGGAGATGAACAAAAAATAATGCTGAAAATAAAAGAAGGATTGTATAAGTAGTTCGTGATGCAATTCAAGTTATCGAATGCGCCAAGAATTTTCAAACATTTTTCCTGTAAATTTATTGTGATATATTTTAATAATATTTGATTTATTCTATTAATGTTAGGACACATATTTGAGAATCCTTATAGAGTTCTTGTGGAAGAATAAACTTTACATTAACCAGAACAAATGTAGCTTTCTTCAAATTAATGTGGAGTTTTTAAGATTCATAGTTGGTATAAAAGGACTTAGAGCTATTGAGTCGATGATACAAGCTATTATAGGATGGCCTATACCTAAAACCATGGGTAAAGTTAGGAGTTTTTATGGGCTGGTGATATCTTATAGGAGATTCATTCACATTTTTAACACCAAAGCTGCACCAATTACGGAGTGCTTGAAGAAAGAAAGTTCAAATAAAGGGAAGAGCAAGAGGCGAGTTTTTTTTTTTTTTTATTAAAGGGGAAGTTGTATACTACTCTTGTGGTGACCGTATCAAACTTTAACAAGTTATTTAAAGTTGAGTGTAATGCTTCTAGTAAGGGTATAAGGACTATCTTTTAGGGTTGGCAAAAGTCCAGGTCGGGTCCGGGTTTGGGGCTGCCCGAGACCGGCCCGCATGATACACATAGTTGTTCGGACCCGGACCATGCCTGGATTTTTCATATGTGAGCAGGGCGTAGCCCAACACTATCTGGGCACGGGTTTTTTATTCAGGTTTCCTCTGCCCGCATAAATTGAATTAAAAGGGGAAAAATCTTGTAATAAATTGTTACAACATCTTAATTATTTCAACCTACTTTGTAAAATTTAAATAAATAAAATTCATTCATTTCATTCAATCTCTAACTAAATTCATTCATTTCATTCTCCATCAAAAACTTAAATTAAGTAGCATAATAATTACAATTGACACATAAAATATCAATTATCAATATAATATATGAAAATTTCAAAATATCAAACAACTAAGAACAAACTAACAAGACGGTTGTTGCACAAACATGGATGTGATGTGGAGGTGTTGTGCACGGTGAGTTACAAGGAAGATCTAAGAAGTGGGAAAAGAGAGAGAAAAAAAAAGGAAGAATAAGAATAAGAAATAATTTCTATTAATTTATTCTTGGATTGAGATTTAAGGTTTCTTTGTGTGTTTGAAGAGGAGGGGCGAGGGTTGTTGCTGCTGGGCGTTGGCTACTTGGCTTGGAGAGTTGAAGATGAGGGAGTTGACTTAGAGTGTTGAAGGCGTGGGAGCGGCGGCTTTGTGAGTGCAAGTTTATGAGAGATTTAGGGTTTGTAAATGTAATGTGATATACATATACATATGATTCCTTGTTAGTGATGACAGAGTCTTTCAGCCCAGGACTTATTTCGTCTGAGGCCTGTTGTTTCTTTCATACTCATTGATCCATTGTGGTGGAAAAATGAGTTGATTTTGCCTATAAGTCCCGGGCTGAAAGACTTTGCCATCACCAGCAAGGAATCTGGTAATAGGTTTTCCAGAGCTGCTCATAGAGAACATATAGGTTTGGACTTTATAGGTCATGGAGTGGTGAATTGCCAAGGCAGATTCATCAGGTTTTATGGTTAATCCATTTACCTAGATTAATACCTTAATGGCATCTGTGAGGATGGCTTGTGTATATCAAGGGTGAAGTTTGGTTCAACTTGGAGAACAAGATGACCTTGGTTGAGTCCTGCCTTAACAGCACATAATATATGTATAATAAACGTATTCGTATATCCCTCATTGATGAGCATAAGAGTGTAATAAGTGTGATGTGATATAAAGTAGGTAATGAGTTGTAAAGTAGATTTCTTAGTGATAAGGATCAATAATGCAAATAGTGTGTAATAGTGGATCCCTTGAGCCTATAAAAGGGAACCCTTGGTTTATGTCTAGGCATCGAGTCTTGGAGTGCAATCTTCTATTTGTAAATCTCTCATTCCTCTTAATAGAAGTAACCTTCAATTGTTGGTTATAATTAAATTGGTATAAGAGCCAAATTTTCTAAAAGGAAACCCTTAGGTGTGCAACAATATTATGCTCTGTGGTTGCCGAAATACTTCAGATCCTCCACATTAGAAAATTGTTGGATACTGAGCTACCTGTCCAAAAAAAAAAATTCCATTCTAAAACACTACAGAGTGAATTCTGTAAGGTGTGGCGCCCTCTTGAAAATGCTAGGATTACTATGTGTTTAGGGCTTATAACCCCAAAGAAAACTCTTTGATTTCTTTTAGCTATGGAAAACCAAAACAGTAATAGATCAGGAAACCAACCAATTTCTGACCAACCATCCACCTCGGCCATCAGAGTCCCAACTGATAGCTCACCCTCCATAAACTTCGATTATAAAACCCAAGAGGATGAAAGCAATGAGAGAGCGGTTTAGTCCTTCAGACTTGATCCGTTAGATCCTTATAGATATTACCATATTAGCCATACTCTAAACCATCTTGGAGCCATAATCCCCATTAGACAGCCCAAACTAAAAACCATCTACAAATCCTCAGAAATCACTGTCCAGTCCATCTCCTCTAGTTCAAAAGAAACGTACCTACCTATAATCTCTACCAATGAGGTTACAAGGTACAAGATGCAGGGATACAAGGGACTGCACCTTGGAGCCATCCAGATAGGAATACAACCATTGTTCTTAGCTGGAAAAGACATCACATGTTTCATTGCCATTCTAGATACTAGATGGCAAACTTTTGAGAAAGCCTTGATTACTGTTGTTGAAGCAGGACTCAACCAAAGTCATGTTGTTCTCCAAGTTGAACCAAACTTCACCCTTGATATACACAAGCCTTTCCTCACAGATGTCATTAAGGTATTAATCCAAGTAAATGGATTAACCATGAAACCTGATGAATCTGCCTTGGCAATTCACCACTCCATGACTTATAAAGTCCAAACCCATATGTTCTCTATGAGCAGCTCTGGAAAACCTATTACCAGATTCCTTGCTGGTGATGGCAGAGTTTTTCAGCCCAGGACTTATAGGCAAAATCAACTCATTTTTCCACCACAATGGATCAATGAGTATGAAAGAAACAACAGGCCTCAGCAGATCCATGAGGCTCCAAAGATTAGCAGGTTGCAAGAAGGAAGGGTATCAGTCTCTTTCCCAACAGAGACTAAAGCCCTCTACCCATGTAAAAAATGCCAACTTGAAGGAAAGCATCCCTCCTTGTGCACACACATGCCAAGGAGAACAACCTCTTGCAGAATCATGAGTCCAGTAACCATGATCAGTACCCCAGACCTTGATAATGAATTTGTCAGGGATATTCCTGGTTGTATATACTCAGCCAAGTGGGTAATACAAAAGAGCAACCCAACTGAGTTCGGTCCAATCGAAAAAGCACTCAACTGGTCAAACATCAATACTGTGGAGCAAAATCAGGCGCTAGGAGACATCATGATCACCCAACAGCAAATACTTGCTGACTTAGCTGCCATAAGAAAATGGCTAAAAAAGACCAGAAAAACTCACAAGATAACTACCCAGCAGTTTTCACAACTCTATGAAAATAGCAGACCTATTAATATGATAGTGATGACAGGTGCTGCAGATAAAGATGAAATAGAGAAAACAAAAGAGTGCTATACCAAGAAGGTATCTAGGCACTGGAAAAGCAAGTCTACAAAGCCATGGCATATTTGGGAAGAAAATGCATCTGGCAACTGTCAGAAAGCCTTTTGGAGAAGCTATGCTCCTCCTCCCCAATACCCATGGCCCCAAAAGGGCACATGATGGGAAGAAGAAGGGGATCATGAAAAAGAAATAAGTATCTCTTCATATGATACTTCAGAAAACCAGTTCCCTTTTATACCTATTCTTATGCAAAGAACCAATCCTACAACGCAGTTCTACACGGATACTAGAGTAAAATTTACTGCCTCAACACATGAACATGGTCAGACTTCTGATCCTAGCAGACAAGTACCAACCCAGAATCCGTCAGGAACAACGCAGTTTACTGCCCCAGAATTTACTGCTCAACCAGCAGCATCTAGAGTAGAATCTTCCAATCCATCTGAACAAGTACCAACTATAGAAGAAGTGTCACAAAGAGAAGAATGAGACACCAGAGTACAACTTGGGCACTCAACAACTGGGAAAATGTTCTGGAACATTGACGGAATGAAGCCAAAAAAAAGATTGGCTTATTTTGAGAAAATGGTGGCTTGGTACGAAGGCGAATGTCAAAGAGCCCCTCAACTAAGTAGGAGACCAGCTGCTATGAGGCTTATAGTAGGATTCATTGGCTCGTTGAGAAGATAGTGGGGAAGAAAACTCACGAGAGAAGAAAGACAACACATACTGAACATGGATGACCCTTATGGAAGCCTTCTAGAAAATCTATCCTTAGATTTCTTAGGGCAATTCACAAGAGAAGAAGAGGTTGCAGAAAAGCAATTTCTCCAAAACAAGTGCTGTGATGTCAGAAAGATTGAAGAATAATACCTAGAGCAGAAAAGGCTATACTATACCTTTCACAAAAACTCGGACACCATTTACAGAGCGTTCGTGCTGAACATGCCAGGACCAGTTGCAGAAATGATGGAGGCAAAGCAAAAAGCTGATGCAATTGTTGATTTATCAGTGCTCAGCATAGCCCAACTCTATCAGATGGCGATGGAATTAATCCAGAGCCATTACAGATCACAATATCTAAGGAAGCACATGAAGCACATTGAAAAATCATCTTTGCAGAAATTTTACAATGAGGAACCAAATAAATTTGGTTGCCAACATACAGATAAAATGTGTTCTTATAGTACTGGCAAACGGAGAAAAGAGAAAAGGCCCTGGAAACCCTACAAAGGAAAGAAGTACCGCTTCATCAAAAGGTAGAAATAGAATAAGGGCTCTGGCAGGTGTTTCATCTGTGGCAAGAAAGGTCACTATGCAAAGCAATGCAAATCCAAGAAGCGACTTCCAATAAAACTCCTCCAAATGATTCAGCAGGAAGATTTTGATGACGAAATCTACACTTGGTCAGATAGTCTGCTTGGAGCTGTCTATACCTTGGATGGAAACCCACTTTCAAACACTGAGGGAGAAGAGACCACTACCAGTAACTAAAGCAGTTCGGAAGAAGAAGACTCTATACTGGTAGTCAAAAAACCTTTATAAGTAGATCTAGCTATGCAATCAGCATCTCTCTTCAGACCACACATTAAAATCATCCTCAAACCAACAGAAGATACTCAGGTAGCAATGTGCTCGTTCATCAAAGAGGCTTGTGTTCCTAAAGAATTTTATATTCCTACAAGAGTTTCTTTTGGATCAGCAAGCAGTAGGGACTTCTACAGCAAAAAGAGCACACGACCAATAGAGATCCAACCCTTCATGATTAGGCATGGATTTTTTGCCTTTGATTATTCTGGAGAAGATATCTTATTGGGAACAGACTTTTTAAGTCTTGTTGCCCCTTTTGCATTCTTTCCAGAAGGATTCTCTTACACCGTCCATAATCCTATGGATGGTAACACTCATGTTTTCCAAGTTCCTTGGGTCGAAAAATACTCTATTTTTGGAGAGGGTGGAAAGATAAAAAATTACCCTATCTATAAATATGAAATCCAGATCAAAGAGCTCTTAGAATATTGTGCAGAAGTTCCTAATCAGTTATGGGCTAGAGAACAACATTTTGTGTCTCTACCTTACAACTATGGATGGATCATGCCTCACTAGACAGCCTCTCATCCAGGCATGCCTATGATGAAGAACTGTGCAAAACAGATATCCAAGCCCTTATGGATCTGAAGCTGATTAGGCCCTCTAAGTCTCATTGGGCCAACCCAGCATTTTATGTCAACAAGCATTCAGAACAAATGCGTGGGAAAAAGTGATTGGTGATAGACTACAGGAAGCTAAATGATTGCTTGTAAGACATAAAGTACCCCATTTCACGGAGGACACACATTTTGAAGCGCATAGCTAGAGCAAATGTATTTTCAAAGTTTGACATGAAGTCAGGCTTTTGGCAGATTGGAATCAAGGAAGAAGAAAGATATAAAACATCATTTATGGTCCCCCATGGGCATTATGAGTGAAACGTGATGCCTTTCGGTCTAAAGAATGCACCGTCAGAATTCCAGAATAGAATGGATGAGGTGTATAAATTCATCTCAGGATTCTGCCTTATCTATATTGACGATGCCCTTATCTTCAGCAACAGAGAAGAAGAACATGTTAAACATCTATCTCAATTCAAAGCCCTAACCTATAAGCATAGGTTAGCTCTGTCAGAATAAAAAATGAAGATGGGCCTTAATGAGGTAGATTTTTTGGGACTACACATCAAACAGGGATACATCATTCATTAGCCACACATTGCTGAGAAAATATCCCAATTCCCAGACTAGTTATCAACAAGAAAGCAGATCCAGTAATTTCTCGAGATAATCAACTATGCAACAGACTATGTGCAGAACCTGTCAAAGATGACGAGTCAGATAGCCAAGCACTTAAAAAAAGGTGCCCCACAGTGGTCGGAAGAAGCGACAAAAGCCGTGATGGACTTAAAGCAAAAGTGCCAGTCACTTCCACTATTAAAGATACCTAACAATGGACAGCTCATCTTACAGATAGATGCTAGTGACCATTATTGGGGAGAACTGCTGATAGAAGAATCCGAGGGAAACAGGAAAGTATGTGGCTATAAATCTGGCCAGTTCAATAATGCTCAGAGTCACTACCCTTCATCAAAGAAAGAGGTCTTAGTAGTCATCAAAGGGATTAAGAAGTTCCAATTATTTCTTTCATTAACCCCTTTTGTAATTGAAACAGATTACAAGTACCTCTAGGGATTACTAAGAAGAAAAAAATGAGAAATCCCATATCCACAGCTTGCAAGGTGGTCTGAGTCTCTCTCGAGATTCAAATTCGAAGTAAGACACATCAAAGGAAAATCCAATACTGTTGCGGATTTCCTTTCCATATCAATCAACATGATCAAAAGAAAAAGCCTTCCAAAGAGGTGGGAAGAATGCAGCTCTAGTGCTCATGAGACTAGAGCACACTTTCTCAAAGATCTCAACACTTTCATTGCGTGGCTTCCTTCGGAAGTACAAGAAGAAATCTTTGAGAAAGTCATCAATTACAGGAGAGATCCAGAAGATCAAGCTCTAACATGGCGGGTATGGCAGCTCATGGCCATGCAAGAACATAGACCTGCTCACAACAAGAAATGTCAAAGAGCTTTTGATCCACATCATAATCCTGACTAGATGCACGAAATAGTCTTCAAAATAGGTTATACATTCCATTATGTAATAGATGAGAACTCCAACTGGGGACATTATGTTATTTGTGACATAACCCCTCAGGCCTATTACATAACCTGGTATTGGCTAAACATCTACCCTGTGGCAATACTGTTCGAGCCAAATCTTATTCATACCAGTCGGAGATATGGAAAGAGAAAGTGGTTTGACCGGATGTTCGCCCCAATCTTTGAAGATATCCTGACACTCAAATTGATTAATGGATATCACATCACTCATACTACAATAGTGATTGTGAAGCTAACGGATATCTGGGGAAGATACAAACAGCCTATAGTATATATAGTACAGTATGATCACTCCCAAAAAGACATCGACTCCATGTGGACAGGCTACTTGACTGCAAGAAAAGCTCTCGCAAAAGTATATGGGACTATTCCCATGTATATTACTCACAGTCCTATTTCCCCACAAGTCTGTAGTACTCCAGATCTTTACTACAGGGAAGAGATCAGAAACCTCAAGCTTCATCACGACAAAGAACAAGCAGCAGACGTACAGCAGAGGTACAACGACTTCCTTATCAGGCATGACAGGCCAAGAGAAGTCAATTATACTCCAGATATTGACAGATGAAGGAACGAGCTTGAAGAAATGGCTGGTTGGCTAGACCTTCAAGAATGGCCCCAACCAGAACTTAACCCACAACCAGATAATGTAGTCGAACCAGATTGGCAGCAACTAACAGTTGACATGGAAGTAGCATCCAAAGAAAGGTGGAACCGTAGGTCAGGAATGAGTACGCCGACAAGTGGTAACTCTGGGTTGTAGCGGAAGCTTAGTGGACCCTACAGTGGAAGCAGTGGTGATAATAATATGCGTATAATAAGCGTATTCGTATATCCCTCAGAGATGAGGATAAGAGTGTAATAAGTGTGATGTTATATAAAGTAAGTAATGAGTTGTAAAGTAGATTCTTTAGTGATAAGGATCAATAATGCAAATAGTGTGTAATAGTAGATCCCTTGAGCCTATAAAAGGGAACCTTTGGTTTATGTCTAGGAATCGAGTCTTGGAGTGCAATCTTGTATTTGTAAATCTCTCATTCTTCTTAATAGAAGTAACATTCGATTGTTGGTTATAATTAAATAAGTGTTTTTTTTTTTTGGACAGGTAACTCAGTATCCAACAACTTTTTGATGTAGAGGATCCGAAGTATTTCGGCAACCACATAGCATAATATTGTTGCACACCCAGGGGTTTCCTTTTGGGAAATTTGGCTCTGATACCAATTTAATTATAACCAACAATCGAAAGTTACTTCTATTAAAAGGAATAAGAGATTTACAAATACAAGATTGCACTCCAAGACTCGATGCATAGACATAAACCAAGGGTTCCCTTTTATAGGCTCAAGGGATCCACTATTACACACTATTTGCATTATTGATCCTTATCACTAAGGAATCTACTTTACAACTCATTACCTACTTTATATCACATCACACTTATTACACTCTTATCCTCATCTCTGAGGGATATACGAATACGCTTATTATACATATATTATTATCACCACTACTTCTACTGCAGGGTCCACTAAGCTTCCGCTACAACCCAAAGTTACCACTTGTCAGCGTACTCATTCTTGACCTACGGTTCCACCTTTCTTCGGATGCTGCTTCCATGTCAACTGCCAGTTGCTGCCAATCCAGTTCGACTACATTATCTGGTTGTGGGTTAAGTTCTTGTTGGTGTCATTCTCGAAGGTCTAGCAAATCAGCCATTTCTTCACACTCGTTCCTCCATCTGTCAATATCTGGAGTATCCAGATAATTGACTTCTCTTGGCCTGCCATGCCTGATAAAGTAGTCGTTGTACCTTTGTTGTATGTCTGCTGCTTGTTCTTCGTCGTTATGAAATTTGAGGTTTCTGATCTCTTCCCTGTAGTAAAGATCTAGAGTACTATAGACTTGTGGGAAAATAGGACTGTGCGTAATATACATGGGAATAGTCCCATATACTTCTGCGAGAGCTTTTCTTACAGTCCAGCAGCCTGTCCACATGGAGTCGATGTCTTCTTGGGAGTGGTCATGTTGTACTACTTGTACCATAGGCTGTTTGTATCTTCCCCAGATATCTGTTAGCTTCACAATCACTATTGTAGTATAAGTGATGTGATATCCATTAATCAATTTGAGTGTGAGGATATCTTCAAAGATTGGGGTGAACATCCGGTCAAACCACCTTCCCTTTTCGTATCTCCGACTGGTGTGAATAAGATTTGGCTCGAACAGTATTGCCACAGGGTAGATGTTCAGCCAATACCAGCAGGTTATGTAATAAGCCTGAGGGGTTATGTCACAAATAACATAATGTCCCTAGTTGGAGTTCTCATCTATTACATAATGGAATGTACAAGTTATTTTGAAAACTGTTTCGTGCATCTGGTCAAGATTATGATGTGGATCAAAAGCTCTTTGACATTTCTTGTTGTGAGCAAGTCTATGTTCTTGCATGGCCATGAGCTGCCATACCCGCCATGTTAGAGCTTGATCTTCTGGATCTCTCCTGTGATTGATGACTTTCTCAAAGATTTCTTCTTGTACTTCCTAAGGAAGCCACACAATGAAAGTGTTGAGATCTTTGAGAAAGTGTGCTCTAGTCTCATGAGCACTAGAGCTACCTTCTTCCCACCTCTTTGGAAGGCTTCTTCTTTTGATCATGTTGATTGGTCTAGAAAGGAAATCCGCAACAGTGTTGGATTCTCCTTTGATGTGTCTTACTTCGAATTTGAATTTCAAGAGAGATTCAGACCACCTTACAAGCTGTGGATCTGGGATTTCTCATTCTTTTCTTCTTAGTAATCCCTGGAGGTACTTGTAATCTGTTTCAATTACAAAGGGGGTTAATGAAAGAAAGAATTAGAATTTATTAATCCCTTTGACGACTTCTAAGACCTCTTTCTTTGATGAAGGGTAGTGACTCTGAGCATCATTGAACTGGCCAGATTTATAGCCACATACTTTCCTATTTCCCTCGGATTCTTCTATCAGCAGTGCTCCCCAATAATGATCACTAGCATTTGTCTGCAAGATGAGCTGTCCATTGTCAGGTATCTTTAATGGTGGAAGTGACTGGCAATTTTCCTTTAAGTCTATCAAGGCTTTTGTCGCTTCTTCCAACCACTGTGGGGCACCTTTCTTTAAGTGCTTGGATATCTAACTCGTCATCTTTGATAGGTTCTGCACATGGTCTATTGTATAGTTGATTATCTCGAGAAATTGCTGGATCTGCTTTCTTGTTGACGGCTGGTCTGGGAATTGGGATATTTTCTCAGCCATGTGTGGCTGAAGAATGATGTATCCCTGTTTGATGTGTAGTCCCAAAAAATCCTACCTCATTAAAACCTATCTTTATTTTTTATTCTGACAGAGCTAACTCATGCTTATAGGTTAGGGCTTTGAATTGAGATAGATGTTTAACATGTTTTTTTTCACTGTTGTTGAAGATAAGGGCATCGTCAATGTAGATAAAGCAGAATCCTGAGATGGATTTATACACCTCATTCATTCTATTCTAGAATTCTGACGGTGCATTCTTTAGACCGAAAATGCTATTTTATACCTATCTTCTTCCTTGATTCCAATCTGCCAAAAGCCTGACTTCATGTCAAACTTTGAAAATACCTTTGCTCCAGCTATGCGCTTCAAAAGGTGTTTCCTCCGTGGAATGGGGTACCTTATGTCTTGCAAGCAATCATTCAGCTTCTTGTAGTCTATCACCAATCGCTTTTTCCCACGCATTTGTTCTGAATGCTTGTTGACATAAAATGATGGGCTAGCCCAATGAGACTTAGAGGGCCTAATCAGCTTCAGATCCATAAGCCTTAAACATACAGCAATCCTAATCTTTTCAAGAGGGCGCCACACCTTACAGAATTCACTCTGTAGTGTTTTAGAATGGAAGTTTTTTTTTTTTTGGACAGGTAGCTATCCAACAACTTTCTGATGTGGAGGATCCGAAGTATTTCGGCAACCACAAAGCATAATATTGTTGCACACCCAGGGGTTTCCTTTTGGGAAATTTGGCTCTGATACCAATTTAATTATAACCAACAATCGAAGATTACTTCTATTAAGAGGAATGAGAGATTTACAAATACAAGATTGCACTCCAAGACTCGATGCCTAGACATAAACCAAAGGGTTCCCTTTTATAGGCTCAAGGGATCCACTATTACACACTATTTGCATTATTGATCCTTATCACTAAGAAATCTACTTTACAACTCATTACCTATTTTATATCACATCACACTTATTACACTCTTATCATCATCTCTGGGGGATATACGAATACGCTTATTATACATATATTATTATTATTATTATTATTATTATATATATATATATATATTATTTTATTTTTTAAAATTAAAAAATTTTAACCGGGCACTGATCCGGGTTCTGGGTTTTTATGGTTATACCCGAATCCGTGTCCAAAATTATCCGGGTTTTGATTTTCAAAATCCGGGACCGGTTTCTTCATTAATGCGGGCCGAGTAAAACCCGGACCATATGAGCCGAATCCGGTCCATATCCGGGCCAAGCGGGTTTTTTTGCAACCTCTACTGTCCTTTCTCAGAAAGGCTAAACAATTAATTATTTGAGTGAGGAATTGAATGAAGCACAATAGAAGTGATCTATGTATGACCATGAATTTTTGCAGTCTTTAAAATATTGAAGTCATTTGAGCATTACTTGATTCAAAAGGAGTTCGTGCTTTACACTAACCATCAAGCATTAAAGTACTTTAACAGCCAAAAAAATATGAGCCAGATGCATGCGAGATGGATGAGCTATAAGTATAAGTTTCTTTTTGTTATGAAACACAAATCTAAGTAGCCGAATAAAGTTGTGAATGCTCTAAGTAGGCGAGCAACTTTACTAGCAACACTCATCAATGAAGTTATTGTTTCGCATATTTGGGATTGGTGCATCAATCATTAAAATATGAAAGACTTTCTCATTCAAGATGGATATTTGTTTAATGATAAACAATTGTGTGTGCCTTGTAGTTCTTTGAGGGAGCACATTATCCATGAGCTGCATAAAGTGCTTGTCAAAAAGTGATGCTATTGGTTGCAATTGAATAAAGATGTTCACAGGATTGTGCAGAGGTGTCAGATTTGTCAAGAAGGCAAGGGACAATTGCAGAATAGGAGATTAAACACACATTACATGTTTCAGAGAATATTTGGTTAGATTTATCCATGAACTTTATGTTGAGGTTGCCTTGTACAAGAATTGGTTAAGACTCTATACTAGTTATTGTTGACAGATTGTCAAAGATAACGCATTTTATTACTTGCAAGAAGACTAAAGATGCTTTTTTTGTGGCACATATTTTCTTTCAAAAAGTGATGCATTTGCATGGTATTCCAAAGACTATTACTTCTGACATGGATGCAAAGTTCATCAGCAAGTTTTAGCTTTATCTGTGAGATATGTTCGGGACATAGTTGTAGTTTAGTAGTGCTTCCCATCCCCAGAGAAACGTACAAACAAAAGTGGTCAATCAAACTTTGGCTAATATGTTGTGCTATGTTTATGGCGATAAACAACAAAACTGGGAAATCGTGTTGCCTCAAGTTGAGTTTTCTTACAATAGCACGGCGAATGATCTGCTAGCAAGGCTGCTTTTGAGGTTGTCTACACTTGTTCCCCAAGTCATGTCTATGATCTAACTACTATACCAACAGTAGCTAGAGGTAGTAAAGCAGTGGATAATGTGATAGAAAAGACTCTGCAGATTCATGTTGATGTGTGAGCTCATTTAAAGACTGCCAATGTCGAGTACAAGGCTGATGCAGACAAGCACCAACGCAAGAAAGTGTTTTAGGAAGGTGATTTGGTGATGGCACATCTGTAACATACTCATTTTCCTGGCATTTGCACGAAATTAGAGAAGTGGAAGTATAGTCCATTTTGTGTGGCTAAGAAGATTAACGATAATCTTATATGCTCTAGCTGCCAAACAATTAGAATATCTCCCACACTTTTGACATGGCTGATTTGTTTGTATATCATCCAAATGATGAGTAGTTGTACTAGCCTAACTCGAGGATGAGTTCTTTTCCAAGTGAGGGGGATTGATGTAAGATGGTTGCGTAGGATAAGCAAGGTACTTTTCGAAGGTCATAACTTGGAATACAAGTATTCATTGTAGGTATATAATATACCCTTTCGAAACTTACGATAAGACAAATCAAACCAAAACTGCACATGTTATTTTGCCCTAGTTATTTCACAGTTTTAAGTTATTTTTCCTATTACTTTTAGGATTTTTATTTTATATTTAAATATCGAATTTGGACACAATTTTTTTTGTTCTCCTTATTTGGATTATTAGAATTTTATTATAAAATAATATTTTAGATTTGATTATTTTAGTAAATTTGTGATATTAAGGTTTAGTATAAAAAAAAAGGGCACAAAACCATAGTTTTGTTCATTTAGAATTTTTTAATAAAATTTTCATAATTCAAAAACCTAATTTCTCTTATCTATTAATCTTTTATTTTTCTGCATTATCATTAAAAGAAGCACATGATAACCTAATACTAACTGTAGAGCGGACGTACCTCCGGAGTACCTACGAAGACCTGAAATAAGAGTCATTATTTACAATGCAACGTGTCATGATAAAAAATTACACGTGGCATAATAGTTTACACTAGCGAAGAGCATTAAATACAACTGAAATGCCTTGACAAAATTCTCCCTACCCTTAGAGTTCTCATACATTCTACTAAATATTTTACTTGGACATTGGATTCTCGCATGTACAAAATAATAATGTATCTTCAATAGGTATATGAGTAACAAAATTTTCATGACGTTGCCCTTAACAGTAAACTATACTAGGGTTATGGTAGTAATAAAAAAATTATCATAATAAGATGGACGAGGCCACAAATATTCATAATATACCCATAATAAATATCATTAATTTTTATAAGTTGTTTTTCTCACTACTTTCTATTAAATCTTCTTTATCAATTAAAACTTATCTCTGCAATAGTCTTATTAACAAATCCTCCATTGTTTGCAGTGGCTTGCTTCTTCTTTTTTTTATCATATCAACTTCAAGCAAAAATAATAAGTCTTTTATTTATATTAATTACTACCAATATAATTAAGTTGGTGATCTTTTGATATTTGTTTTGTGATCCTTTCATTTCTAGTGGAAACTAGGGATGGCAATGGAGTGGGGTGGGGTGGGGGTGAGGAGGCCTACCACATTCCCCACCCCATTAAAAATTTTGTCTTCATACCCCACCCCATTCCCCAATAAATTTAGTGGGGTGGGCATTGTGAATCCCCACGTGGGGAATGATTTCCCCATCCCCACCCCGTTCCCCATTTATTTATTTTATAATAGATATAAATACATGATTTCAATAAATTAAAAACTAAAGGCTTAAATAAAATTATTACCATATTATAAAGTATTTAAATTATTTTAAAAAATCTCCAAATGTTTGAAATAATATCTTGAAATGATATCAAAATTGAAAAATGTTTGAAGAGAGCAGTATCTTAAGACAAAAGAGAAAACATAACAATGTTTTAGGTTGAATAAAAATTATATTGTAGGGTTTTCTTTTAGTTATAGCCCATTTATGTCAAGTAAAAATAAAAAGAAAATTTATTAACATACATTGTAACTGATACTGAAGAGAAAACAATATCAGTTAAAAAGAAAATCATTACCATATTATAAAGTATTTAAATTATTTTAAAAAAAATCTCCAAATGTTTGAAATAATATCTTGAAATGATATCAAAATTGAAAAATGTTTGAAGAGAGCAGTATCTTAAGACAGAAGAGAACACATAACAATGTTTTAGATTGAATAAAAATTATATTGTAAGGTTTTCTTTTAGTTATAGCTCATTTATGTCAAGTAAAAATAAAAAGAAAATTTATTAACATACATTGTAACTGATGAAACAAAAATTATTAAATAAAAATTAAAAAATATTTATATATAATGGGGATTGGGGTGGGGATGGGGTAGAGAGTACAAAACCAAACTTCACCCCATTAAGAATTTGGGGATTATTTTTCCCTCATTCCCCATGGCATTCCCCAAAAAGTATTCAAAATTCACCCTATTTGGGGTGGAGTCCTATGGGGCCCCAAACCCATGGAGAATTTTGCCATCTCTAGTAGAAACTCATTTACTAAAGTTTCATCAAGATCATATACATATAAGATTAAGCCAAATTTTAAAAGGCCTTTTTTTTTATAAGAAAAATTTAAAGAGATTTTACTCCAACGGAAGCTTCAAAATATAAGAATCACAAAGGACTGGAAGACAACTGGGGAGAGGAGAGAGAGAGAAAAGAGAAAAAATGGTGGAAAAAAAACTTTAGGGAGAGAAACGAACATAATATTTGGCAAAAATAATAATTTAATTAAGAAAATCTTGTAATAAAATTTTTTATTGAGAAATGAATGCAGAGTGTATTTTAGTTGGTTCAAATATCCTCATCCTAATATGTGTTCAAAGCCCAAGATTGTGCAAATAGCCTCACTATATATATATATATATATATATATATATATATATATATATATAAAAAAAAAAAGAAAAAGAAAAAGGAGTTATATTTTCGGGTGGTCCCCTGGACACAAGTGAGAGCGCACATGTCTCTTCACCCGTATTGTATTTTTCTACAAAGAGTCTACTATTCAAAGCTACGATCCAATTGTTACTGTGCACTTAAAATCCCGCTACAGTGAACAGTGCAACTTTCCAGAGTTTACTGTGCACTTAAAATCCCGCTACAGTGAACAATTTAAAGATTTTGTATATAAACCGAGAGGAAGACTTAGACTCCTCAGGTTTTACTCCTTTTTCTTTTTCTTTTTTTTTTTTTTTTTTTTTTTTTTTTTTTTTTTTTTTTAAGTAAATAATCAAATAATTATTTACAATGCTTTATCGGAGAGAAAATGCCGAAACAGTCATCAACAGTCATCTTCATTATCGTCTCCGAGAGAAATAAAAGGCTCTTCATCATCATCAACATCTTCATCTTCATCTTCAGAGGAATCTGCAGCTGAGGACTTTGATCGAGAGGCGAGGAGCTGTTCCATGGCTTTGAAATACTCATCTTCCGTTTTGGCGCTTGCCAAAAGAGACTGGGCTTTGGATTTTTGGGTTAGGAAGGTCTGTTGGGCTTTAGAGGCTTCCGGGGTTGGTTGTAGGAGGTTTTTAGAGGAGAGCCAATCTTTGATTGTGTTGACAGTCAATTTGGACTGTTCATCAAATTTTGACCACCATTTGACTTTAAAGGTTCTTTGAAGGATGACTTGGGAATCTTGGTTGTGGAAACGTAGGTTCCACGAACAAACCCAAGGAAGAAAGAAATTTGCACAAAAGCAAAGAAAGGGGGGAAATCTTTTTTCTGAGACAGAGGGTAAATAATGGGCTTTGAAGAGGTTTAGGCAATTTGTAGCGTTTGGTGATAAGATTTGTGGAATTGGGCCAAAATGATTCCACCAATGTTGAAACCAATTTGGAAGGCTTTGAACGGTTATCTTTGTGTTGAAGAAAAATAACCAAGAGTGGGATTTTTTAGGGTTTTGGATAAAGAAGGTGTTATACCATGCTTGTTGGTAATCCCAGTAGGAAAAAGTCCGACAATGTGGTAAACGGGTTTCAAAATTTAGAGGGAAGGTTTTACAATTGTGGAGTAGGTCACCCCACTGATTAGGGCTCAAAACTTTGAGGATTGTGGCCGTTGAATAAGCCGGTTCTGGATGGGCTTTGTCAAGAAAGAAATGTTTGAATTTAACTGATTCAGTTATTTCCAAAATGCTTTGATAATAAGACTGGGGTTTTGTCAAATCCCATGGTTTGAAAAACCAGCCTTTGGGAAAAAACTTTGAAATGCTTTGAAAAGGAACATCCACCCCTCCGGAGTGTAACCGTTGACCACGGCGAACCTCCTATAGAAATTAGAGCTTCACCTTACAAAATCCCCAAACCAAATGATACTGATAGTAATTTAAGTAGTATTATCCAGCAGAATAATTTCTGCAGTACTAACTTAAATAATTTCTGCAGTACCCGAAAATTGGTTTCAACATTGGTGGAATCATTTTGGCCCAATTCCACAAATCGATCCTATTTCCTTCTGGTATCAGAGCCAAGGGGAGGATAGTGTAAAGCAGTTTATAGTTCTGTGTTTAAAGACTTGTGTTTTATTTTGAAGTTTTGTTGTGTGGTGAATCCTTACTGGTAGTAAGTCCCGCCATAGGATAAGGACATCCGTTTAGGGCTGTAAAACCATACCTGTAGCCATTCTGACAAGACCATAGATAGACCATAGGTTTCTATTCATGGATCCTATACACTGTAGAACATCATCCTTTTCTAGCTCTTCTTCCGGGAAGACTAGTGAGTCAAAGCATGTTGTGAGTTCAGAAGAATTCTTTATTGAGAACTTTGATAAAGCAATTGATTGTTGGGAACTTCCAAAAATTTCTAAAGAAAAGATTTACAAAACAAAAAAGCTTGATTTTTTAAAGAGTGATTATATTATAAAGACTGAAGAACGTGACATAACCCTTTCAAATCCTTTTGAAACAATTCAATTGTTTTCTGAGCATTCTTTAAAGAAATTAAAAGAAAAGAATTTCAATTATGTTCACATCGGTCTTATTCAGGTCGGAATAAAACCCTTAACCAAAGAAGGCTTGGACACTTCTATCCTTGCTGTCCTAAGAGATGGGCGATTCATCTCTTTTGATGATTCCTTGCTAAGTAGCATCGAATCCAGTCTGTGTAAAGGTCCAATTTCATTTGATTGTTATCCAAACATAACAATTTCACTTAAAGACAAAAATATTTTGAAAAGCATGATTTTACAAATCAAAACCCACAATTATAATATGATTGAGGGTTCCATCCCAGTTGCCTTAATATTTAAAATCTCGTATAAGGCAATGATCACTGCATTCAGTACACAACATAAATTCCAGTCAAAGAGAGATGAGACTCTTCTCTTGCAGACTGATTTGTCTAGAGCCAACACTGTAATTCCAAAACCTATTCAATGGAAAGATGTCCATCTTCCAGAAGAATGGATTCTTGAAGGAGCCGCTCCACCAGCGATTCCAAAACAACTTGAGCCCAATACAGAGTTGCAAAATGTGACTCAGTATTCCGATGGTAAAGTCAAACTATCGTTCAGAAGATCTACCTCATCCAGATTTTCTGATAAAGCTTCATGCTCAAGTATTCCTTCCTTAGAAAGGAAATTTACAAAAGTCCCTTCAGTAATAAATCTTCCTTTTCAAAGTCAACCTAGGTTCTCTACTTCAGATGTACCTAGTACCTCCATCCGATCAGTTGATTACACCACTAGTGTTCCACATCCAATCTACACTAGTAGTCAACATATTCAAAGTCAGGAAGAGAAGGAACCTTCTCCTCCAACATCCCCTACATTTTCTGCTGTCACAGAAAATGTCATTAATGTCATCGAAAAAGAATTTGAATTGGATAAAACTCTTTTACATAATGATTTCTATTCTGATTTAAACAAAGAGAAAAGACTTTGGTTTTTCAAACATTTTTTAAATCAAAGAAAAGAAATCCAACAAACTTATTATGAATTTGTGAATCTTCACCAAGTTCATATATTGTTTTTTGATTGGTTTGAGATATATTCTTCTGATAACAACATCGCTTACCCCTTCAAAGAGTCAAACCCTATTACTATTAGGAAAAAGACCACTGAATGGAAACTCTCCGATAGTAATAGAACTGTCGATTCTGAACATCCACCCCTCCGGAGTGTAACCGTTGACCACGGCGAACCTCCTATAGAAATTAGAGCTTCACCTTACAAAATCCCCAAACCAAATGATACTGATAGTAATTTAAGTAGTATTATCCAGCAGAATAATTTCTGCAGTACTAACTTAAATACTATAGGAAAACAGTTGACTAGAATAGAAAACCAATTTCAACAGTCAACCATATCTGTTTCTCCTAGTCAAAAGCCTATCCCTTCAAAATCAGATTCTGATAAAAAGCTTAAGGAACCTATTTTCAAACCCTTCCAGGTTTCGAAAACTAGCCAAAAGCTTGTCCATGAATCAAAATCGGATTTTGCCAAAGCCATTAGAGAACAACTAGATAGGATAGAAGCTGCTTCTTCCTCATCTAGTAAGGTTCAAATAGCTCCTGATACTCCTCAATCTAGCAAGATTGGAGTATTAGAACAAGACCAGGTTTCTATTGCCTCTTCTGACTTAGAAGCCTTTACCGAAGAACCTGTTTCTAAAGCCAATAAAATCCATTGGGAACTTGCTATCCCTACTTCCAAATCTCCACCTGATTTGACTATAGACAACAGGCCTAGTGCATTAAATCAAGCTCGATATAATGCATCCTCTGTCTATGAGTGGAATATAGATGGAATGTCTGAGTATAACATTTTAGGTGTATTGCAGCAAATGACCATGGCAGCCAATGCCTATAAAACCCAATCAGGAACTTCTGACAAAGCCATTGCAGAAATCCTAATTGCCGGTTTTACTGGTCAACTCAAAGGATGGTGGGATCATCTTCTCACTAAATTGCAGCAATTAGACATTTTTAATGCCATCCAAACTGATGAGAATGGTGCTCCCATTCTTGATGAGTTTAATAACCCTATTCAGGATGCAGTTGCTACCCTGATTTTAACCATTTCCCTTCACTTCATAGGTGACCCTTCTCACCTTAGAGACAAAAACGCCGAGTTACTACACAACTTAAGATGTAGGAAACTCAGTGATTTCCAAGAATACAAAACCACTTTCTTTACTAGACTCTTCCTTAGGGATGATGCAAATCATGTAACTTGGAAGGAAAAATTCCTTGCAGGTTTACCTACCCTATTGGGAGAAAAGGTTAGAAATTCCATCAAAGCTCTCTATGACAATCGTATTCCTTATGACGAGCTCACTTATGGTGAACTAGTCAGTTTTGTCAATAAAGAAGGTTTAAAGATCTGTCAAGATTTGAAATTACAGAAACGTCTGAAGCAGGAGCTTAGGAGATCTAAGCAAGAATTAGGCGGTTTTTGTAAACAATTCAATTATGACCCCTTTAAAGCTTCTACTTCCAAAGATTGTAATGGTAAGTGTTCTACAAAACCTTACAAGAAATATTACAAATCTAAAAGCCATAGGAAACCCTTTCACGAGTTTAGAAAACTTCCTTATAAGAAACCTTCGAGGCCTTATAAGAAACATAGTTTCTCTAAAAAGAAAGAGTTTAAAGCCAAACCTAAAACCCCATTCAACTTCAAAGATGCCACTTGTTTCAAATGTGGTATGAAAGGTCATACTGCAAAGTTTTGTAGAATGAACAAGAGACTCCAAGAGCTTGACCTCAATGAGGACATCCTTTCCAAAATAGCCCCTCTTCTTGTAGAGTCTTCTGACTCTGAGTCTTCCATGTCAGGAGACAGTGATCCTCTTCAGGTCGATGAGTTATTTGACTCAGATACCTCTGCATCGAGCAGTAGCGATTCTGATTCGGATTCCTATTTAAAGAAAATCAATGTTTTGACTAAAGACCAAGAAATTTTTCTTGAACTTGTAAAGCATATTTCAGATCCAAATCTTCAAAAAGAATATCTTGATAAACTTTTGAAAACCATGGATTCTGACAAAGCCGGAACCTCAACTGAGATTTCTAAGGTTCCAATTATTAAGAAGAATTCTTATGATCTTACTCAAATTTTGGATAAAAAGAAAACAAAAAAGGCAGTTCCTAATATCCAAGATCTTCAGAAAGAGATAAAAGAAATCAAATGTGAAATCAGAGATTTAAAAGAAAAACAAAAAAGTGATTCTGAGACTATCCAACTTCTTTTACAAAAACAATTGCAAGAAAATTCAGACAATGAATCCAATCCTGATGATGGTGAGGATATTAAAGTAGAAAACATAGAGTCTGTACCCAATGATTTTCTATTTGTTTTAAAGCAAATCACCACAAGAAAGTATTTAATTAAAGTCACTCTCATCTTTTCTGATGATTTTGCTATGGACGCCATTGCCCTTTTTGACACTGGCGCTGATTTAAATTGCATCAGGGAAGATATCGTCCCCAAAAGATTTCATGAAAAAACAAAAGAAAGACTTTCTGCCGCTAATAATTCAAAATTGAATGTTAGTTCCAAAGTTGAAGCCTCGGTTTATAATAATAAAATTGAATTTAAAACTTCTTTTGTTCTTACAAATGATATACACCATGCTATCATTTTAGGAACCCCTTTTATAAATCTTATAACCCCGTATGCTGTCAATTATGATGGTATATATTTCAAAGCAAAATCCAAAGACCTTGTTTTCTCGTTTATTGAAAAACCCAAAACAAGGAATTTGAATATTGTCAAAGCTTGTTCTGTTTACCAAAACAAGATTAATGCCATTCTTAAGTCCAAACAGGATGATTTATTTTGCTTACAAAAAGATTTAAATTTCCAAAGAATTGAGAATCAACTTCAAAATGATTCTATACAAAGAAAAATCCTTGATTTCAAAAGCCTTATTGAAAAAGAAATATGTGCTGATTTACCATCTGCTTTTTGGAAAAGGAAACAACATTTGGTAGATCTGCCTTATGAAAATTCTTTTGATGAAAAACAAATACCCACCAAAGCACGTCCAATCCAAATGAACATGGAGTTGGAACAACATTGTAAAGATGAGATTAATGATCTTGAAAATAAAGGACTTATTGTAAAATCAAGATCACCTTGGTCTTGTGCCGCTTTTTATGTCAACAAAAATTCTGAAATTGAAAGAGGCGTTCCTAGACTTGTGATAAATTATAAGCCCTTAAATAAAGCCTTAAAATGGATTAGGTACCCCATACCTAATAAAAAGGATTTGCTCCAAAAATTGTGTTCTGCTCTTATTTTTTCAAAATTTGACATGAAGTCTGGTTTTTGGCAAATACAAATCCATCCTGGTATGATCAGAATGGTAAAATCCATCTTCTAGAGAAAGAATGTTTTGAAAATGGGTTTTATTAAACCAATCGGAGGTTTTCTTTGAAGGTGTTGGCTGAGAAAGCACAATTTGAGAAGATGAGCTTTCAGCAGAGACAACAACATTTTGGGAAGAGGGTTTTGTAATTTCAATTTCTTTTTTAGGAGAAATTTGGCTTTGAGAAAGGTTTTGGAGGGCGAGCATGAGCTCAGGTGATTTTGTAATGGAACTCATCCATTGCTTTACTTGGTCATCAGAAGAAATAGATTTGTATTGGGCTCCATGTTCTTCAACCATTTCAATCCAAGATTTAATGGGCATGGCAGAAGAAAGTAATTTTTCTTTAGAAGGGGTTGACTGGGGTTCTTTGGAAGGTTCATGGGAACCAGTGTCTTTGAGAACTGCTTTACCTTTATTCTTCTTTGGCGGCATTATCTGTTTTGAAGAAATTCCCGAGTTAGAAAATCAGGAACAGAATTTTTGTCACCTTTAATAAACTCAATATCAAAATCAAAAACACTTAAAATAGCTTGCCATCGTGCAAAAATCTGTTTTGATGCAATGTTTTGAACATCCTTTTCTAAAACATGTTTTGCAGCTTTGCAATCGATTCTAAGTAAAAATTTTTGATTTAATAAATCACTTTGGAATTTTGTAATGCATAAAACAATGGAAAGGATTTCTTTTTTGATAGTAGAATAGTTTTTCTGGCAGTCATTCCAATGAGCAGAAACATATTGAACTATCTGTTCTTTATCATTATCCCTTTGTTTCAAAATTCCTCCATAACCTATGTCAGATGCATCGGTTTCAACAATTTTAGGCAATGCAGGATTTGCAAGAAATAAACAAGGAATGTTTTTTACAGATTGCTTTATTAATCTAACCACTTTGGTATGCTCTTCTGTCCATGCAACAGGATTCTTTTTTAACCTATCATGCAAAGGTTTAGACATCCTATTGATATTAGGGCAGAAATCAAGAACATAATTTAAACTACCAAGAAATCTTTGTAATTGGGTTTTGTCAAGAATTTTGTCTGGGAATTTATCCGCAAACAAAAGTGATCTCTCAATAGGGGTAATAGTGCCTTTGGAAATATGGTGACCAAGGAACCTGACTTTTGTTTGAAATAATGAAATCTTTGTACTTGAAAGAGCCAGGCCAGCCTTTTTTGTAACAAGATGAAAAGTCTTTAAATGTTTGAAGTGTTGATCAATACTTTGAGAAAAAATCAACACATCATCAATATAAACTATACAAAACTCGGAGTAGGGGTTATAAATGTCATTCATGATTCTTTGAAATTCCGAGGGTGCATTCTTTAAACCAAAGGGCATAACAGTCCATTCGTACTGTCCAAATGGAACAGTAAAAGCTGTTTTGTAACGGTCTTTAGGATTACATTTCTTTCTTGACAAAGCCCATCCAGAACCGGCTTATTCAACGGCCACAATCCTCAAAGTTTTGAGCCCTAATCAGTGGGGTGACCTACTCCACAATTGTAAAACCTTCCCTCTAAATTTTGAAACCCGTTTACCACATTGTCGGACTTTTTCCTACTGGGATTACCAACAAGCATGGTATAACACCTTCTTTATCCAAAACCCTAAAAAATCCCACTCTTGGTTATTTTTCTTCAACACAAAGATAACCGTTATATATATATATATATATATATATATCCCTGCCTGTAAATTAATTAGATAAAAAAATTTTAAGCAATATATTTCTCTACATTCTAATGAATTGTAAAGTTTTAAACCTTGAAATTTATGTCTTTTTATTAATATTATTATTACTTTTTATTAATTATTTATTAAAAAAATAATTCTCGCTCCACCCACATAAACTGGTGGAATCACAATTCACAAACCTCTTGTACTACCACTGAGTGATTTTACCAATTAATATCCCACTAGATTTTAAATGAATTGCAAAGTTTTAAACCTTAAAAGTTATCTCATTTTACATGTATGATTCTGGCAAGTAAAGGAATAAATTAGTATGTGCATTCGTATAACTGATGATGTACATGATTATCTCTTCATTATTGCTATAACTTAACCATATATAAAACTATCGCTGAATCATATAAACAAATCTATCAGTTTGAAGGAGTCGTACCTTTCTTGTAATGCTCCCACCAATCACCAATTGTCTATGATGATTCGACGGAGCTCAAGGTGTCTGCGATGATTCTGCTATCAATTGGCTGGAGCAAAGAGAAATGAGGGCCCTTGTAGAATGTAGATGTGCTGAAATGGAATTGTTTTGCGCTGAAGAAGGACAAATTAATCACTATGAACTTTAATATAACAAAAAGAATTGGTAATTAGAGTATTATAGTGTGCTGTGTATACAATATTCTTTCCCCCAAGAGGTTAATCAAAAAGAAAAAAGTAGACCAGCTAAAGACTAAAGCATATATTCTTTCCCCTAATTATGATAATGTAATATTCATAGTCCTCGAACCAAGCAACCAAACTAGAAACTTGCAATTGATGATAACCCTCGTTAAAGGATTATTCATTTTTTCATAAACAAGAAATACATAATTGATTCCTTGGCTATCGGATCATATGCTATATGGCAAAAAGCCACTTACGCTTTTAAGGTTTACTTAAATGATTACGTAGACCCTTTTGGTTTCATAAATAATCACATAAATCCCTTTTCGATGATAATATTCTTTGATTATAACAATACAAATAAATATAAATATAGTAATAAGATAAAAATAATAAATAAATAGCATATGATACAAATAAAATATTACAACAACTATATTTAATAAAATAACATATATAATGATAATTATTTTTAATATTAAGCTATTATTAGTCTATCCCAACAGTTTTTTATTAATACTAAATTCTATTAAACTAAAGATTTACTTTAAGATTTATACGATGTAGATGTAATTAAAAAAAAATAGTAAGAAAAATAATATAAATTTTATAAATTAATGTGAGGGTTGGGTAAAATCATTTTAATATTATTATTCAAAATAATTTATAAATTTTAACTTATTTTATATGTAATATTATTTCAGTTCCACTTTATATTTATTATAAAAAATTTATTCAAAATCAATTATTGGGTTGTTGTAATTAAAAGATATAATTATTTTAATATTAAACAAAACGGGTCTATATGATTATTTATGAAACTAAAAGGATCTATATAACCATTTAAATATATCTTGAGAATGTAGGTGGCTTTTTCCTATGTTATATCTTATATCTCATCTAACTGGCAATGAATCCTCATCCTTATTATAAAATTCTTTTTTTTTTTTTTTGTTTAAATTATAATCTTGATATAGCACTATTTCTTATTATTATTTTTTATTAAAAGCCATTACATGCTTAATCATGGGTACAAACAGCGAAAGAAAAACCAATACAGTGTTCCTAACAACGTGTCTGAATCATAAAATTGTCATTATCATCACAAAACGGGTCTATATGATTATTTATGCTTAATCATGGGCACAAAGCTACGTGATTGAAGGAATGCATACACTTGTGTACAAACCAGAAAAACCCCCTTCCCCAAATTAAGACCAAATCCTTCTCTAGGGGAGCCTCGGATGTTATAACAGTTTAGAGATTTCATCCGCCAGTCTCAATATATAAGCTTGCACATTGAAAAATGCAGGCACTTGAGGAGGCGAACCACAAAACAGCATCAACCGGCGAGTAAAACAACAGCAGCAGCAAATAATGGCAGAGAACAGCAAAAATTAGAAGCAAAAAAACAGCAAATAAAACAGCAGCAAACAATATTAATAAACATACAGCAACCAGTGAGTACAAAACAGCAAAAATCAACAGTAAAAGCAGTAAAATACAGCAAATAAAACAGCAACAAAAGCAGCAAAAACAGCGGAAGGAAACAGCAAAAATCAGCAGCAAAAAAGGAGCAAATCAAAAGGTAGCAAACAATAGTAATAAACAGCAGCTATCAGCGAGTGAAACAGCAGAAACCAGCAAAATTCAGCAGCAAAAGTAGTATTAAAAAACAAAAAAGCAAATAAGACAGTAGCAGAAAATAGCTAAAACCAGTATCAACAGCAGCACAAAACTCAAACAGCCCAGAATCAAAATAAGGCCATTACATACCTGGATATAACCATCCCACAGAGCATTCTCTGCGGTTACAATTCTCTTTTCTGAATACTAACCAAAGCCGCTGAAATTTGGTCCAGACAACATCTCATGTACAATTCAAAATTACATCTTTAAGGTCTTTATGCAAGATTCAATATGTGGTTTCGCTTTTATACTGTGTCCCGGTATTCAACCTAGGTTTACTGCACCCAAATTACACATAATTTTCTCATAAAACAGGACCCAACTTATGGTTTCAACTGGACACAATTATGCTTGATTCTTAGCATGTATCTAATGGTTTCAACATGTACGGGTATAATTTTCAAGCTCACAGGCATTTAAAGAAACAAAAAAGGAAATCTCCTTCAAGCTTATAGAAATCATGATAGAAACCCGCATATAGTCTAGAGCAAATTGCCTTCAAATAAAATCACATATGGCTTGCAGATGTCGGCTTTACAATCCAGCAAATATAAATTGTTAATTGGCTAGCCAAACAAGAGTAACATAAATTGGTTAACTGACTGATAGTTATCTAACTGAGTCAAAAAGACAAAAATATCTCATAAACTTTAGATGTGTATAGTTCCTGCATCTGCATCGGTACAAATACTACTTCTTCAATAGCCAATCTATAAATATAACACGTACTAAGCAGTAAAATTTCTTGATCTTGATGGATGCCAGGTTTCTAGAAGATCTTCAACTTTATATGGATGTATGCACTTAGAAAGTTTCTTTAAATTCAAATAAGAAATAAAGATTGGCAGAACGTTCAAGAACTGGGGAACATTATTTAAAGAGAATATTGACTCACATTACTTCGTCATCGAAAAATAAGAAAGCATTTCATGAAACTAAACATATCCTGCTTTAAACTCATTTACAAAAATGGAAAACTTTCACCTTCCTTCAAATGCAGCATACATCCTTCCTTTGCTGTCAACTTATGTCACCGTAACCTTTAAATTTATTGTCTAAACACTTGCCGACACATGCATAAACACTAGTTGATGCATGCGAAAACACTACTAGGATCTAAAGGAAACAGAGAAAATTGAGGATTCTTTACTGATTTGGGAGTGTTCAATAAATAAACTAATAATACATTCAGTGAGAGTAAATGATGGCGCATCCACTAGCGATAAGAACTTGATACATGTAGCACATCCCAACACCAACCTATTCCTATTAACTGCAAAAACCAAGATGAAAGTACCTGATATTTCACCAAATCATTTGATAAATGACTTTTCACTTCAGTTGTCATTAGGAAAGCTGTTTATTAAAGAGCATCCAAAGGAAAGCACAACCTCATAGATAAGAGCAGCGCAAAAAAGGTAATTTTCAACAATAAAAGCCCAAGTGTTCACAATATGGGGACAAAGAATACCATTTCTTTGTAAACTCAAATGCATAAACCAATAAAAAAGTAATCTTCAAAACACGGCAGAGTCAACTCAGGAGATAACATGCAGTGTTTCTTAGCTGGAGGTGGAGTTATTGGCGGCGGCGGCAGAACAAAGCTGAGCTTGGCCTTGTTGCCGCGAATACTCTTGGCGGCTTCAGCATAATCTCTTGCGGCTTCTTCGGTGGTGTTGAAAGTGCCGAGGCAAAAGCGGACGCCCCTGTAAGGGCCTCAAATTTCAGCTGCCCATTTCCCCCATGGCATCCGCTTTATTCCTCTATACACGCTCTTGCAAACTCGGTAGGTCCTCTTCTCCTTCCCCTCATCATGAGCAGCTCTATTGCTTGAATCTTCAGCCTTCGCCGGTGATGAAAGCTGCCGCAAGCTCAGGACAACAATTTTGAGAGATTTTGTTGAAATCGATCAAGTGAAAATTAAATTACGGTGGTAGAATCTCAAAGAAACGGTGAAAAATTAATTCTTGCCACGAGACTTGGTCCAATTTGACAGCCCTTGAACTCATAATTAATTTAAGACATTGAAAATAAAACAATGCTGGCGGAGAACAACAAAACTCAACTCAAATCATGAACTCATAATTAAAAACATAATAAGACATTGAAAATAAATAAGCAAAAGACCAGTAACAATGTAACGGAGTTGATTTGTGATGAACTTTTGCAGCCAAGCGGAGGAAAGCAAGGGCGGAAATGGGAACCATCTCCTCTCCCGCCTCCTCTACCCCCAACAGTTTAGCGATTTCATCCGCTGCCCTCAACATACATCCTTGCACACTGAAAAATAGGCACTTGAGGAGGAGAACAACAAAACAGATTCTTCTGAAGTTGAAAAAAAAATAAATAAATAAATATATAATAATGATTAATTTGATTAAGGGTACTTTTGGGATTGAGGTTGGGCAGCTGTAGTTTAAAAGTTATAGTATTAAAGTGTTTGGTAAATATTAACTGTTGTAGTTTTTAAGCTACGTTGATATGATTTTTCACTTGTATAATATAAAATTTATTATATCTTTAATAATTTTATCAAAATTATTATTTAAAATTTATATTTACTATATATTATTAACTTTTGTTTCATAATTACAGTTTTTTTTTCACAGCAACTGTAACTTAAAAGCTATAGCATCTCAATTCCAAACGCACCTTAACGAAGAAATCATTAAATTTTAATCAAAAAGAAGTTGCGCACCATTTTTTTGCTCACTATTAAGAGTCGAGAGTCTCTCTCTGTATCAGCTGATCTTGTTCTATCACTCATAATCATTTATTTATAGAGTAGGTGGAGCTGAAATGGCGCCGGTTCAAAATTCACATTGCCATCCAAGGTCCAATCTTCTTTAATCTTCTCGTATCAACTTTAATTTATCATTTTAATTAGATAAAAATGAAGAATTGAATGGTAATATGATAATGTGATAGTGTCGATTGACTTCACATAAAAAACTTTTTATTGTACAGAATTTTTATACTAAAATACATACGAGTTCTACGTTCTATTATAATAAGTATTCTTCAAATTAGTCATTTTATATTGAGAAAGAAGCATCGCAAGAACATGAATTTCCTTCTTCAAGTGTCTTATAAAAAATTTTAAAAAAACCTCAAGAAACATGCTCACTAATTTCACCTCAAGGCCAAAATGCAATATATAATTAGTAGGCCAACTGCTACTGATGAACACGTGATTCATATCATAAAAGGTCACCATTCAAAAGGAAGCCTATCCGTTTCCATTTTTTTCTGGGAAAATGTAAGTCATCAATTACAAAGCACAAAATACAGGCACCACCATTCCATTACACAACACATCAATATTCTTAAAAAAAAAATGCAAATTATGTAGAGCTAAGCAACGCAATTAATCAATGCAAATTATATTACTGACTACCGAAGGAGGAGAAAGAATAGACTATAAATTACATAAATTGTGCGTCATGAGAATTTCAGAAATTCTACAACATTAGTGGTATTATATTTAAGGTTATCAGTCATGGTCATACAGGCACGCATATACTTATGATAAGTAATGAATATATAATACTTGCAATTTTAAACACAACATTAAAACGGTTGAACCTCTGTTCCGAACAACACTACAGTAATAATTTCACTGTCTCTATAGCTTCGCTGAACCTCTCCGAAGAAAGCTGCAATATTTGGGGAAAAAGAAAAGAAAAGAAGAGAAAATAGAGGATAAATTGTTAGATGCTTTGACGCGAGTTAAAATATTAACCAAAATTGAAATTTCAGAAGCTCTTTTTTTATGTGAATAAGGTTCCACACGAAGATAACTGACTAATTAAGAAAATCCCATTATAACTTCCGTTCTGAAAACTCCTGAACCGTTTGGATTTAGAAACAGATATAACCCCAAGAACGGTTCGGTTTCCAAATAATATGCTTGAGTTTGTATTAACAAACTAATCATTTATTAGAAGAAAAGAAATCAGTGCAAATTTGAACTAACTAACTAATTAACATTCAACAAGTTTCTGTTCGGTAAACAGAACAAAACATTAAACTATAAACGGTATAGCTAGCTGAGAAATTCAAAAGTAAAAACTTGAATGAAAAGAGGAAAAACAAAGGAGAGATTAATCCATACCTAAATATCACTTGATTTAATTATCTCGTCATCAAGCTTAATGTGAGCGACATGGGCAATCTTGTGCCAATCTTCACCTGTTAGCAGTTTGCATCTATCACTCAGTGCAGGACAGCCTTTAATCCTCAATGTTTTCAAGTGAAGCATATCCTCCGGCAACGATGACAATTTTGGACAATTCCCAATGACAAGACCCTCAAGTGCTTCGAAATTTCTCAGTGACTCTGGTAGTGCCGTGAAGTTGGGACAATTTGCAATAAATAAGTTTTGTAAAGTTCTAGCAGAAACTTGAAGAAGCCATTGTGGCAATTCCAATAACGGTGTTACTCCGGCAATGAGAAGTTTCCGAAGGTGAGGCCTTGTGGTATTGCGAGCTTGATGACTTCCTTCCCCTTCCAATTGCATGCTCAAATTAAGACTAAGGCTTTCACACACACCAAACATTAGAGTCTCCAATGAGCTGAGGTATTTCATGGCGGGTGGCAATGAGATTAGACGGGGACAATCAGCAATTAATAATGATCGAAGGACACTTAGTTGATCTATATCGTCGAACAAATATTCCAAATTCCTGCAATGAGAGATTATCAAACAACGAAGAGAAACCAAGCACCCTATTCCACTGTCCTGCAAAGACTTCTGCTTTGTGGTTACCTCAAACACTCTGAGACTAACAAGGTACCTTATGTCTTTAGGCAACTCTTCTAGCTCCAGACATTCTTCAAGATTCAGTGTTTGTAAACTTTGCAGCTTGCAAATGGCATTTGGAAGTTTCTTGATTTTATAATTTCTTGATAGGTCAAGATATCTCATATGCTTCAAATTACCTATCTCTCTTGGCAAAGCCTCAATAGCAGAGCCACTTAAATTTAGCACTCTCAGGAACTGTGACTTTGAGATGCATGATCTAACAAATGATTGGCTTACCTTCTCATCATTAATTGAAAAGAAAATGGTTCTCACACGACCTAGATCAGATAAAAAGCTTGAAAAATCTTTTCTTGATGCATTAGCACCCACAAATGACAAATGGCGGACTCTTTTCGGAATAGATTGACAGTCAGAGTTCACTATTAGGAATTCACCTTTGGCCACTAGCTGTGCAAGATCATGGATGAGGTCGTGCATTTTGAAAGTGAACATCTCAAATCCTCGTACCAAATCGTGGAAGAAAGATCTTGAACATAGTTGCTTCAAGGACCGCATGCCAATATCATCTAGTTCATCATTTTCATTAAGTGGATGGAGAAGTCCTTGAGCCATCCAAAATTGAACCAAATAAACACTTGAAAATTGATAATCCTTTGGAAAGATACAACAATAAGCAACACATTGTTTCAAGCGAGGCGGTAGTTGATCATAACTGAACCTCAGAACAGGTAAAATGTCATTTGCCTTTTGCTCTAACTTCCATATCTCGTTATCCCTCACATATTCCCAATCATGTTCATCCGTTGAGCAATATAATAGACTTCCTAGTGTTCTGACTGCCAGAGGAATTCCGCCACATTTTTTCACAATTTCTTCCCCGATTTTTACCAGGTTTGAATGTTTATCTCGCTCTTCTTTAAATGCACATTTCATAAACAAAGACAAGCAATCCTCGAACGGTAGACCTTGTAAGTTGTAGCCCGTAGTACCTCCCCTCGTGCCCATGATTGAAGCAACCTTATTGCTACGTGTGGTTACCAGAATTTTGCTTCCCTTAGCACCCCCCGACAATAAGCTTTTCAATTTATCCCATACTTTGGGATCTTCGTTCCATACATCGTCCATAACAAGTAAATATCTCTTACCATTCAAACAAACTCGCAAGATTCGTTGCAATTGCTCTATATCCAAGTCACCTTGGTTTTGACCAGTTATCGACTTGATAATCTTTGTCATAATTTGTCTCTCACCAAAATCCTCAGAAACACATATCCAGATTTTCAACTCAAAATGCTCTTCTACCCTTTGGTCATTGAACACCAACTGTGCGAGAGCAGTTTTGCCCAGACCTCCAATTCCCACAATAGGAATAACAGACACAGTTTCACTTTCGCCAGAACTTGCTTGCATCAGAGCTTCAATAACTTTTTCTCTATCTTTATCTCTTCCAATAATATCTGATGGACGCACAAACGAGTGAGTAGATTCCCTCTCTTCATGCACAATTCGCCAACTACAATCATCAAGTCGTGCAGTGAGATCAAACTTATGCATCATGTTTGCAATCTCATCAAACCTCTCTCTGACTTTCTTGATTTGTTGACACATTCTAAAACGAAAAGCTATCGGATTTGAGCTTCCAAAAAAGTTACGTAACTTTCTTCCGATGCTTCTTTGCGTCATGACTTGTCTTCGTAGATCTTCCACCTCAAATTCATCCAACACATCTTCTGCATCATAACAAGCATCCTTAAGCTTTTCCAGCCAATCTCTTAACTGGTGGATATGGACTTGCTTTTCCTCAGCATCTAAAACCACACTTTTGACAGTGGTTAAGGTCTCCTTTAGCTTTTCTGCGTCATTTTTGACACAGTAGAGTGCTCAAAGTTCTTGGAAAGCACGGGATCCTAATTTTTCCGTAAGTTTTTCAAGCGGCAAAAATGATTCCACCATTGTTCCTAAAACTGAAAAGACAGAGTCACGAAATATTATTTGGTTGCATTTTTTACCATTTATAGTATTCTATAAATTCAACCAAAATTTTAACACAAACGGGTGCCATAGACCAATGGCTTGAGTCCCAAGTGGGGACTCAACAATTCCTCCTCCTATTATATACAATTAGATGGAGGTAGATATTCCCACTGGATGGAGTAGGAAAAATTATTGTGTGTTATCTCCTAAAGCACTGTTTCTTTTTTATTCATTAATCTTTATCATGTATATATTTCAATCAAGATAATGTGAATAGACGTGTGACAAGTATTAAATAAATAAGGAGTAACATTTCCAAGAGCACCAAAAACCTTCTCTTAGAATAGATATCTCTCAATTGTTAGCGAGGATAAAAATCTAAATTTTGCTTAATTTACATAATTTCTGGGTAGCTTTAAATTTATGTCTGATTGTGATAATGCATATGACTGTCGAAAAAGTTTTTATAAAAAATGACGATAATAGTGTATGTGTCAACACAGCTGAACATCAA
>NW_006261964.1:24455654-24553890 GCF_000493195.1 Citrus x clementina | reverse complement strand
GTTATTTTAATAAATTAAATAGGGTTAAATTAAATAATAATAAAACTAGCCCTAAGGGTTATAATTGATTTTATTTTATTAAATAAAAGTATACACTTTTATATTTCTCAATGTTAAAGCTTAAATTTATAGATCTATGAGTTTACAAGGCTACTACTATAAATTCAACCGACTACTTTAACATACTTAATAGGAATTAATTAGTAACTCAAGTAATTTTCTCTTTTCTAAAATTACTTTCTCGACTTGAGATTTGAGACCCCATGGGTCCGCCATACATTATTGACGAATTTCAAAACTTGGCACAAGATTTCTATGTTCATCCACTGTATCTTTTTTTTAAAAAAAAATTCTTTTGAAAGTATGTTAATTATGTTGTATGTTGTCAATTGTCATTCAGTCTACCAATACACCTATAAAAATTTGTTCTGTTTGGAAATTGGCAACTACGACCAATCAATTTAAAAATATTCAACTGGGCTAGTTCGTTAGCAATGATCGACAAAAGAGACTGGTGGCTACCCTTTGGCCTCAAAGGGTCTGGCCCAGTCCCAGTGGGCTTAGGTCCGGTCCTTTACATGAAATTTTCTTTAAGGAAAAAGGTCTCGGACAGGTTAGGTCCTCTATTTTTTTAATAATAAAAAAAAATAAAAGAAGACAACTTAAATCCCTAATTCAATCAATAGTGATTAAAAACAATATATAAAATTATGACACTAAACTCTTTCTTAAACCTTAATTAATTAAGACGACGCTTGAAATAGATCTAATACTAAAAATTTAAATCTGTAAACTTTTATTTACTTTATTTTTTATTTTATTTTAAAATAATTACTTTTAATTTATTGTTGATGATAACAACTTGTTGATTATTAACACATTACAGATTCACTAATATTTAAAATAATAATTAAAAAGACGTGAATAACATGGGCTTAGGGCCGAGCTTAAAAAAATGTGGTCCATTCCTACCAGTGGCATTGTTAGGAGGGTTTGAGGATTCAAATGTTAGAAATATTTGTGTAAGCCATGGTCTATACCAACCAATCATGCTCTACCGAATAGCAGAGCTGTTCTATGATGAGACAACAAATTTATTTTAAATATTAATTTTGACAGATCTTATCTTAGTAAGTTGATTTGACTATTGCTATTCTCATTATAAGACAAAATATTACGTCAAACGGACGAATTTGTACTTAAAATATATTTTGGACGATCTCTATACTTTATTGTAATAAAACTTTTAAATAAAATTTATTTTGAGTAGTCTTTTAATAATAAAATAGTCCTCATTAAACCCACTTTTCTTTCATATCTTCACACCCATAAAATTAAATATTCATCATCTAAAACTCAAACATTACTAATTAGCTTTTGCACTTTTATCCTTTTCTTTTTTAATTTAGGATCTCCCTAAGTTACATCTCACGTAACATACAGCCGCTTTTGTCTTTTCTGATTTGTTAGGGTAAAATAAACCCCTTGCACTTTGTTTCATTTACAATTTATTTATAAGTATCATCAAACCTTTTGCATTGTAAAATTTCTTTGAGCCCCTTATATTCTATTTTATTTTATTAAAACCCTTAGAGTATCAAATTCATCCCCTACAATTTTTAAATTCCCAAAATATCCTCCATTTAATAAAAAAATATAATAATTATTCAATGGATTATAATTATAATTATGATAATTATTCTATTATAATTATAATTTTTAAATGGATTGTTATTATTATTATTAATAACAACAATAAAAAGTATTATAATTAATTAATCTATTAACAATAATTAATAATAATTTTTTAGTTAAATTGTTAATAATAATTATTAACAATAATTATTATTAATAGTTTATTTTTGAATAATTATTAAACTAATAATTAACAAAATTGTAAATAGAAACGCTTTTGACAAAAAATAGTAAACGAAAAAGAATGCGAGGAGATAAATTGAATTTTTATAGTATAGGTAAGCAGAAAGTTTCATAACACTTATGAATAAATTGTAAATAATATAGAGTGGTCTAATTGAATATAGAGTGGTTTATAATTTTATAGTGCATTCACTAAACAGTAATCGAAATTAGCTGGAAACATAATGAGTTCGAATTGGAATAAATAGAATTGAAATGAGGAATTAGAATCAAAATAACTTATTTACTTGAACCGCGGAAATCGTAATTAGAATGAGCTATATTACCATTTTATGTATTTACTTTGTCTTAAAATCAAAATCGAAATGAGTTAAATGTAATAAATTATTATAAAATCCTTAATTAGTTTTTATCATAATTATTATTTTGTAATTTAATTATTGTGATTATTATTATTATTCAAAAATTAATTATTAATAATTATTATTGTTAATTATATCATTAACAATTTAACTAAAACATTATTATTAATTATTGTTAATAGATTATTATTATTATCATTATTATCATCATTAATCCATTTAAAAATTATAATTATATTTATAATTATAATAAAGTAATTATTATAATTATAATCCATTTAATAATTATTATATTTTTTAATTAAATAGAGGATATTTTGGGAATTTAAAAGTTATAGGAAATAAATTTGATACTCTATGGGCTTTAATAAATAAAACAGAGTGCGACGGGCTCAACGATATTTTACAGTAACGATTTGAAAAAGACAAAAGCTGTTGGTTGTAAGTTACGTGAACTGTAACTTAGGGGATCCTTTTATTTATTGTTATTTTTCATAAATGCATCTGGGTTAGCATGTCATATTTTTAGTATGTTCTGACGACAAGACATGTGTCCTTGATAAACGAGCATTTGACATGGCTATTCAGCAAGAAATGCTCTGCTGTAAGGATAAAAGGAATCACGTGGATCACTAAAAGAAGCACATGATGACCTAATACTAGCTCTGGAGCGAGCAAATCTACGAAGTACCTACGAAGACTTGAAATAAAGTCATTACTTGCAATGCCACGTGTCATGATTGAAATATTAAACGTGGTACACTAGCAAAGAGCATTACATACAATTGAAATACCTTGACAAAGCTCTCTCTACATGTTACTTGAGCATTGGAGTGTTCTCGCTCTTATGAAATAACAATATATCTTTAATGGATATAAGAAAAACAATTATTTCATTACGTTGTCCTTAATATTAAACTATATTAGGGTTGTTATTGTAGTAATATAAAAAATTATTATAAGATGAGAGGTGCGGCCACAAATATTCCTAATATACCCCTAACAAATATCATTAATTTTTATTAGTTGTTTCTCTAACTACTTTCCATTAAATCTTTCTTTTATCAATTAAATCTTATCTCTGTAATAGTTTTGTTACAACTCCTCCACTGTTGCAATTGCTAATATTCCTAATATACCACTGTAAGGGGAAGGCAAATTTTAAAAGAGACTTTCATTTTTTAATTTTTTTGATAAGAAATTTTAAAAGAGGTTTTACTCCAATAGAAACTTCAAAATACAAGAACCACAAAGGACTAGAGGACAACTGCAGGGAGGGAGAGAGAGAGAGAGAGAGAGAGAGAGAGAGAGAGAGAGAGAGAGAGAGAGAGAGAGGAAAAGAGAAAAAAATGGTGAAAAAAAACTTTAGGGAGAGAAATGGATGTAATATTTGACGAAATTTTTGTAATTAAATTTTGGGTGAGACTGTTCAAACGCAACAAAATACTCATTAAACCCAATATTTAATAAGTTTTTTTGTTACTAAAATGCTCACATAGAAAGTTACTATAATACATAAGACTATATAATTAAATTTAGGGATGGCAATGGGGAGGGGAGGGGAGGGGACCGATCTCCCCGTACCCATCCCCGATATTTTGCGTATGTCCCCATCCCCTCCCCGTCCCCGTCAGAATTACTTGAGAGAATCTCCATCCCCTCCCCGAATAATAACAGGGGATCCCCGAGGGTCCCCGATCCCCGAATAACTAATACATTTTTTTTTATTTTGAGTTAATCATATTAAAATAAAAAATTCAAATAAAAATAAAGTTCGAAATATATCTTACATTAATATTTATTACAAAAGTCACATACATTAAATTAGTAAGTAACGCAACATGCAAGGGATACAAACTTATTTTACAAACTATCATGAACAAATTAATAGTCTAATACAAAATTGTTACAAATAAAATCGAATTTAGATTCAAAATTAACTTTTTCAATGGTGGCGTGGGCACTTTATAAATGTGAATTATTCCCTTTACAACACAATAGTTAAATCGGAGCAAATTAAAAGTAAATATTAGATTAGATTAGATTAGATATTAAAATTGTGATTCGTTGTGGACAATTATAACATCTAAAATTAAATAAAAAATAGATTTAAGTTTAAAATATTTAAAGAATATCAAAATTAAAAAAAAATGTTTGGCTAATAGAATCTACTCGGTCTTTTTAATGTCCTAAATAAAAATTTAGAACTTTAATTAGCTAATTAGGCCTAAAAGTTTAATAATATAAATATTTTGATATTTTTTATTTTTACCAATATTTATAATTTTATAATTTAAATTTTATAATTTATTTACTAATAATTTTAAAAAATTAAAATTAAATTAAAAATTAAAATGGGGAAATGGGTAGGGGATGGGGATTCCACCTCATCCCCGTCCCCTCCCCGAATAAGAAATTGGGTAAAAAAATTTCCCCGTCCCCTCCCCGAATAAGAAATTGGGTATGAAATTATCCCCATACCCTCCCCGAATGGGGAAAATCCCCGAGGGTACCCGTCCCCGTGGGGATTTTTGCCATCCCTAATTAAATTAAAGAAAAAATTACCGTCTTTCTCCCATATTTTTCATTATTCAATGTACTGTATTCACTTTTTCTATGTCATTTACACTTTTGTCAGCGGAAAGAAGTTTCAATGAATTTTAATGCATTTGGATAAAAGCTTATTGTTGGTAAAATTCCTCTTGACTTCCACCATCTAATTTCATCTTTTCTGATTTCTTTGAATTGGACAATGAATTCTCTTGATCTCTCCTCACTTAGTAAGCTTTCTTCTATATAATAAAATGAAAAAAAAAAAAAACCCATGCAAGAACTAATGCAATTCCTTGAAATTTTTTATTTATTATAAATTTATATGCAATTTTAATATCAGTTGTTTGTTTTAATTTATTGTTTGTTTATTAAAGTTTTTTAAGGGTGTTGTTCCAAACGCATGAAATATCAAGGGGAAAAATAGCTATTAAAAAATAAAATAAAAAGTTCAAGAATTTGGAACAAAAAAGTTATGGATAAAGCTCCAGAAATGGAGAAGAAAAGAGTCAAGAAACAGAGAAATGATGGGAAAAGAAAATGATTAGAGAAATTGTGATAATTTATCTTAATAAGGGTATTTTAGGTATTAATGGATTTGTAAAATAAAATTGTGTATTTTAAATTTTAGAAGTGTGTTTATTAAGTAAATGGGTTCAATCAGTAGTTTAGGGGTAGCATCACCTCAAAACATTTTATTGAGAAGTGAGTGAAATACTAAAATACCCTCACCCTAATATGTGTTCAAAGCCCAGGAGTGTGTAAATAGTCTCAACCAAAAAATAAAAAATAAAAAATCCATTCCACTGCCGATACGTTACATTCAAAGTTTTTAGGATCCCCCTCTTGCTTCTAATGAATTGTAAAGTTTCAAACCTTAAAATTTATGTCTTTTTATTAATATGATTATTAATTTTTATTAAAAAAAAACCTAATTCTTTCTCCACTCACATAAATTGGCTAGCATCACAAACCTCTTGTACTACCCTAAGTGGTTTTACCGATTAATATCCCACTAGATTTTTAATGAATTGAAAAGTTTAAATCTTAAAATTTATCTTATGCTACATGTGTGATTCTGGCAAGCAGGGGAATAAATTAGTATGAACATTTATGAAACTAATGAGGTACATGATTATCTCTTGATTATTGTCATAATTTAACCATATATAAAAACTACAGCCGAATCATATAAACAAATCTATCAGTTTGTAGTCGTCATACCTTTCTTGTAATGCTCCCACCAATCACCAATTGTCTATGATGATTCGACGGAGCTCAAGGTGTATGTGATGATTCTGCTGTCAATTGGCTGGAGCAAAGAGAAATGAGGGCTCTTGTAGATGTGCTGAAATGGGATTTGTTTTGCTGCTGCAGAAGGACAAATTAATCACTATGAACTTATATTATAAGATAAAGAATTGGTAATTAGAGTATTATAGTGTGCTGCGTATACAATATTCTTTCCTTTCAAGTGGTTAATTAAAAAGAAGAAAGTAGATCAGGCAAAGACTACAGCCTATATTCGTTCCTATAATTATGATATTGTAATATTCGTAGTCCTAAAACTAAGCAGCCAAACTAGAAACCTGCAATTGATGATAACCTTCGTTAAAGGATTATTCATTTTTTCAGATACAAGAAATACATAATTGATTCCTTGCTTACCACATCATAGGTTATATATATATATATATATATATATATATATATATATATGTATATATTTATCTTATCCAAGTGAGCAAGAATCATCATCCCTATTATATGACTTTTTTGTTATTGAAGGTTGTATTAATTATTAAATTATAAAGGGAACTTTCTCCTCTTGTTAAAAGCTTGTTTAATGAATAAACCAACTTCAACCTTAAAATAACCGTAAAACATTACGTATCAATGCTTCATAATTTGATAATCCGACTCACTTTCAATCTTGAAAGTCATTAGAATGACTACTGTCACACATTTCCAAGGTTTACTTAAATGGTCACAAAGACCTTTTAGGTTAAATAGTCACATAAACACATTTTTAGTTACTATACCCTTTGATTACAACAACACAAATAAATATAAATATAGTAATAAGATAAAAAAATAATTAATAAATATCATATGATACAAATAAAATATTACAATAAGATAATTAATAGAATAACGTATGCAATGAAAATTATTTTTAATATTAAGTTATTATTATATATACTAAAATCTATTAATTCAAAAATTGACTTTAAGATTTATATTAATATAGACATAATTAAAAAAATTGTAAACAAAATATATAAATTTTATAAATTATTGTGAATGTTAGGTATAATTATTTTAATATTATTAATTTGTCAAACAGATTTTATTAGTAGTAAAAGAATATGACAAATTAATAATGTTAAAATCATTTTCTAATATTCAAAATAATTTATAAATTTTATCTTATTTTATATATCATATTATTTTAATTTTAACTTATAATTGTTATAGAAGTTTATTTAAGTCAATTATTGGCTTGTTGTAATCAAAGTGTATAAGATTACATTTGGCATGCAAGACTAAATTGGACTAAGTATTATGTTGGATTATACACTACTGTCTTATGTTTGGTACAACATTAGATTAGACAATGTTAAATTTTATTTAAATAAAAAACTATTATGAATATTTAAGAATAATAATTAATATTAATTTAAATATAATTAATAAGAACATTAAATATACAGTAAATTACTTATGGGTAGTCATAATTGTAATAAAAAATATAAATTAATAAAACTTTTTGATTATTTAGATATTTTAGATATATATTTTATTTTATCAAAAAATTAACAAATAATATATAAAATCAATTAATTACTAGTATTATTAATTTTCATAATTATATTTTAATATTACATTGGTGATTATTAAATTTAGTACAATCAATTAATGTAACAAATTATTAAATTAAAGTACCAATTTAATTAGAATATAAAAAACAAAATAAAAAATATATTTCAAGTAAATCATGAATAAAATAATTAATTCATTAATTAAATTTTAAGTAATAAATAAAAGATGGTGTTATATATGAAAAAAATTTACAAATGAACATTTTTTCCTCTTATTCTAATCCCATTTAAATCTATTTATAAATTGGTATTGCCAATCCCCTTTATTTAACAACTAACTTAGAATTTAGTCTCTCATAATCCAATCCAAGGAAAATTGCTAAATATGGAATAATATTTAATCTCAAAGTTAGTATAATCCCACACTTAGTCCTAAATCTCAAACATAACCCAATAAATAGTCAAAAAGAGGGTATGTATAACCATTTACGAAACTAAGTGGATTTATTTGATCATTTAAGCAAACCTTCGATATGGGTGGTTTTTCCCTAATGCTGAATACATATCAAATATCATTTTTTTTTTGGTTGAAAATATTGAAGGTTGCATTAATTATCCAATTATAAAGAGTACCTCCTCTTCACTTGTTGAAAACTTGTTTTATGATAGAATGAATATTGTCATTTAATTAATTCGTAAACCAACTGCATGCTTAAAATAACCGTAAAACGTTGCACGACAATGCTTAATCGTACTCACTTTTAATCTTAAAAGTCATTAGTTATCGCCAACTTTTCTAAATGCCAATATACATCCAGTGTCGGTGCATTGAACACGAAAGTGTGTGCATATATAATCTTTATAAATTTGACAGCACTATATATTATTATTTGCTAGCTGGTGAGTCCATTTTGCAGCAGTTGCAGATTAAAAGCCATTATATGCTTCATCGTAGACACCGAAGGCGAGAGAAAAACCAATACAGAATTCCTAACAACGTGTCTGAATCACAAAATTATCATTATCATCATTGTGGAGTTGCCATTATCGATCGTAATGCCACAAAGCTACGTGATTGAAGAAATGCGCACATTGATATAAAAACCAGAAAAAACCCCTTCACCAAAATAAGTCTAATTCCTTCTCTAGAGAAGCATGAGATCAACTGTAACAGTTTAGTGATTTCATCAGCCACTCTCAACAGATATGCTTGCACACTGGAAAAAGTAGGCACTCGAGGAGGAGAACCACAAAACATCATCAACTGGCGAGTAAAACAGCAACGGCAGCAAATAACCGCAGAAAACAGAAAAAAAAAATTAGCAGCAAATAAAACAGCAGCAAACAGTATTAATAAACATGCGACAACCAGTGGGTAAAACACGATAGAGAACAGCAAAAATCAACAATAAAAGCAGTAAAAAAAAAACAGCAGATAAAACAACAGCTAAAGCAGCGAAAACAGCAAAAATCAGCAGCCAAAGTAGTAAAAAATAGCAAATAACAGAGTGGCAAAAAATAGCTAAAATCAGTAGCAAAAGCAGCAACAAAGAACAGCAGCACAAAACTCAAACAACGTAGAACAACAGCACAAAACTCAATGAGGCCATTATGCACCTTAATATAAGCATCCCATAGAGACTTCTCTGCGCTTACAATTTTGTTTTCTGGATCCAAAACAAAGCCGCTGCAATTCGATCAAGATAACATCTCATGTACAATTCGAATTTGCATCTTTAAAATCTTTATGCGAGATTCAATGTGTGATTTCACTTTTATACCATGTCCTGGTGTTCAACCTAGGTTTACTGCACCCAAATTGCAGATAGTTTACTCATAAAACAGCACCCAAATTATGGTTTCATCTTGACACAATTATGCTTGATTCTTAACATATATCCAATAATTTCAACATGTACATGTATAATTTTCAAGCTCTCACGCATAAAAAAATCTCCTTCAAGCTTACAGAAATCATGATAGAAATCCGCATATAGCCTAGAACAAATTGCCTTCAAATAAAATCACCTGTGGCTTCCAGATGTAGGCTTTACAATCCAGCAAACATAAGTTCTTAATTGGCTAGCCAAGGAAGAGTAACATAAATTGGTTAACTAACTGACAGCTATCTAACAGAGTCAAAAAAGAAAAAAATATCTCGTAAACTTAAGATGTGTAAAGTTCTTGCATCTGCATCAGTACAAACATTATTTCTTCAATAGCCAATCCATAAATATAACACATGCTAAGCAGTAAAATTTCTTGATCTTGATGGATGCCACCTTGTCTGGAAGATCTTCGACTTCATATGGGTGTATGCACTTAGAAAGTTTCTTCAAATTCAAATAAAAAATAAAGACCGGCAGAACATGCAAGGACAGGGGAAAAATATTTAAAGAGAATGTTGACTCACATTACTTGGTCATCGAAAAGTAATAAAGCATTTCAATAATAAAAACCCAAGCGTTCACAACTTAGGGAGAAAGAATACCATTAGTTTGTAAACTCAAATGATAAAACCATGAAAACCCAAAAGAAATAGAAGTAATCTTCAAAACGCGGCTGAGTCAACCCAGGGGATAGCATGCAGCGTTTCTTAGCTAGAGATGGAGTTCTTATACAGAAAGTAAAGAAGCAATTCGTACATATCACACACTGAGCACTTCTTGCTTTCATCTCTAAATGACGGGAGTTTCCTTACAGCATTAAGACTTGACAGAGTAACCCGTCTGCAGAACCAAGAATGGCCTAAACCAGTGCAGCCCTTCTCGTACTACAAAAACCTTTTAAGTTAGGAAACTTCTCCCGTAACATATGGAGGCTTTTAGGCTCAGCAGCTTGATCCTCTCCAAAATGGCAAGCATCCTAATGCGAGAAGCTTCATATAGTCCACACCCGCCAGCGGCCTCTTTGTCATCATCTCAAGTCTGTTCCATAGAAAATTCACTTGTTACCGTAGATTCCTTTGTCGTGAACCATGCGTCTTAGCAAACTTGAGAGATGCCAAAGTCTTCGGTGAACCATTATAACTCAGTTTATGATGCACCAAGAAAATTAGATCATTGTAATTTTACATAAAAGAAAATTTCACTTACAATTCAATTTTTACCACATCACTAGTATGATCCGGAACCACCACTACCCATGTAACTGCTGCCTCCCATACCACGATCAGGATACATTGATGAGTACGAGCTACCAAGAACCTGCTATGTGAGACAGAACAGAGTCATAAGAAACATGGCAAAGATTGATGATCAAAATTGTCCCAAATTAAACCCGATAATTGTAATTGCTATTACAAAATACAGCCATTGAACTCAACTGACAACTCGGTACTCACCTTCACCGGCGCAACAACAAAGACGGAGTGACGGCAGGCGGCTGGCGAATATGACGGCAGATGAGCGTGAAAGCTGGCCGTCGGCGTCGCCGAGAGAGGCTCTCTGTCTCAGTGGTCAATCGTTGGTATCACTCATAATCAGTTTGTATCTAGTGGGTCGAGGTGAAACGGTGCCGTTTCAGAATTCAAATTGCCCTCCAAGTTCCAAGCTTCTTTAATTTTTCATTTAAACTAGATAAAAAAAAAATTAAATGGTAATACCGTAATATGATGATATGATTAACAATACTTAAAACTTTTGGTTGTACAGAATTTACATCCTAAAATACATAGAAGTTGTAGGTTCTACAATAATAAATATTCTTTCGAATTATCATTTTATATTGAGAAAGAAGTATTGCAAAAATATGAATTTTCTTCTTCAAGTGTCTTATAAAAAGAGCCCTCAAGAAACATGTTCACTAATTTCACTTCAAGGCCAAAATGCAATATCTAATTAGTTTGCCAACTGATAATCAGTTTGTTCGATTGCCAAACTCGTAAAGAATAATTGCTGATCAAATGAATTTAGAGCCCGATCAAATGAATTACATGAATTTGAGAGTATATTATGAGAATTTGAGAAATGCTGAAACATTATTGGTATTGAAACATATGATTAAGATTATCAGTAATGATCACACAGCCACACATATATACATTACGCAGTGTACTTATCATCAGCAAATTACATAATCACAAGTAATGAATATATAATACATGTAATTTTAAAATGCAGTATTAAAAAACCGTTGAACCTCTGTGCTGACGGTCTGTGCAGTTTGGCTGAACCTCTCCAAAGAAAGCTGCAATATTTTGGGAAAAAAAAAGTAAGAAAAACAAAATAGGGGATAAATTGATTCCTTGCTTACCACATCATATGTTATATACAGACTTTACTAAGGGAAAAAGAATCATCATCCTTAATATAAAAAAAAATTTGTTTTAATATTAACGGTTGCATAAATTAGTAAATTATAAAGGGAACCTTCTCCCCTTGTTAAAAAAACACTTGTTTTATGATAGAATGAAATTGCCTTTCAGTTAATTTCTAAGACAACTTTTGCCTTAAGATAACCATAAAACGTTACATAACAATGCTCCATAATCTGATAAGCCTACTTTTAATCATGAAAGTCATTAGTTCCCGCCGGTTTTTCTGAATGAAAATCATATAGATGGTTCCCCAGTTTCAGTGCATTGAAGACGAAAGAGTATGTATATATAATCCTTATAAAATTTGACAGCACTATGTTTTATTATTTGCCGGCTAGTGAGTTCCTTTCGCAATGATTGCAGATTAAAAGCCATAACACCTTAAACAACCTTAATCATAGACACAGATGGGGAAAGAAAAACCAGTAAAGAGTTCCTAACAATATGCCCCAATCATAAAATTATCATTATCACAATTGTGGAATTGCCATTATGTTAATGGCACAAAGCTACGTGATTGAAGGAATGCACACACTCATATACCCAAAAAGAAAAGGCTTCCCCAAATTAATGCCAAATCCTCTGCTTGCATACTGAAAAGTAGGCACTCGAGCATGAAAACCACAAAACAGATTCTTCTGAATGGAAAATGTTGATGAACTCTTTAAGGCTTTTGCTTTTTCTCGATGTCATACGGCACACACATATCTGCTGCCGAGGCTGCCGTCTTCATCTGAAACCACACATCAATTTCACCCACCATCAAGACCACACAACGGGTAAATTTTCGAGCAAGAAAGATTAGCAAGCCAAATGATATCAGAAGAACTATTACGTCTACAAACAATTTGAGAATCTTCAGCTCCTTGGGGGCAAGCAAATGCATACAGGATTTTTGTTTTCATCAAAAATCCAAAATTTCTCTCAATCACATAAATATTTACTTTTGATGGACAGTTCACTAACTGACGAAGGAGTTTACCCTAACTGATCCCATTTCTGTGCTTTTAGAACTCAAGCATTCTTAAATTGCAATCTAAAGTAATCATATCCTCTTACAATTCATTTGGTATTCATACAACTCTTATCACATACAGGTTTGGTCTCCTTATTCCATATAGACCTTCAATAACACTATTGTGAATATCCTTCTGATTATTTGTGGTCACCAACCTAATAAATGTAGTCTTAATTACATAGCTTTTGCATTCATTCATCACAGTGTGTTTTCACTCTCCACAATCAATTATAACTACGATGACAAAGACGATGAGTGAAAACGAAGAAAATGATCATCCCAGGCATATCCACGACAATCCATTTAACATACAGAAAAGGTTTGAGTTTTAACATTAGAGCATATCACACAGCATGAAAATCTAAAACAGACTCAATTCAAGATCCATAATGCCAGTGTAAAATGTCAACTTTACCCATGCAAAGGTTTCCTTAATTTGTAGACATCAAGAAATTTATTTAAACGAACATTACCATCATATGGGGTTGAAGTTACCTGTACGACATTAATCGTTTGCTTGATTGCGCCCATGCGAATAAACTCAATGCAACTAGGAAGGAAAGAGGCGAACCCTGTTGCACAGCAGTCGCCACAACCTGAAAGAAGAAATTGTTTGAAAATCGAGAAACTGGGGAAATATTTCTATTTTCAGAACAATCTAATAGTAAGAAAATGAGAGCCTACATCCACCAAACTTTCCCTCTGCTTCTCCGCAATAAGAAATAGGATTAGGTAAAGGAGCTGCAGGGTTGAAACAGTTGGATCAGGTAAAAAGTACTGATAACATTTGCAAATCCTGATATGTATAATAACACGGAAAGCTACAATTACCTCACACGCCACACAACAATAACCCATAAACATCCGGTTCCCATAATAGGCTTTGAAAAGCCAATTTTTGCTGTCTTTTGCATCTTTATGGCTAGTTTTTCCTGTTAAGAATGTACTGCAACAGAGATAAAGAGTGGTAGGCATTTTTCCCAACGAAAGTAACACTTTTCTTTAGTAAATATGAAAAAATAAAAAATAAAAAATCTCCCAGTTCCACGAGCAATTTCATGTAACATGAGATTATGTCAGGGAAACGAAAAGGTACCTGTACATCTGCAGCCATTGACTACCAATATCTAATACAGGTAGTGACACAAAAACCAAACCAGGCCTGCATGGAGATGCAAGATAGCTCAATTATGCCTTCATCTTAAAACATTAGATTACGGGTCAAGAAAACGTAACAAAGTCTTCCCTGTATACTTGAGAGAGTATTACCAGTAGACAAGCTGTACTAATCCTGAAATGCAAAAGATTATTGACAAAAGACGAAGGCACGGACAATAATCCAAATTAGTATGTGTATCTCCACGAACCACAACGAATGATGACTAATGATACATTGGGGGGTGGGGTAGAGAGAAATTACCTATCCGTTACCATGTCTAAAACAGCTCCAAAGGTCGAAACTGAACCAGAAAGAGAAGACAGTCAAATGCAACATCTTAGGTACTGGCTACTACTAGTTACAAATTACTGCTTAATGCTGGAGATAATAAATGCGCTTATCATCAAATTGACTAGAGAAAAGCCTTCAATCCAGAAATACGCCTCAAATCTTTGACTGTCAGCGAGGCCTGTTCTAGAAAATTAGTGATAGACAGAGTTTCTAAGACATTTAGAGTGAATGTTGACACGCTATGCAGTTCAAATACCACTGTACCAGTCGCTAATCGTAATAAAAACAGAAAAAGAATGTGACTCAATGTTGCAGCTTAAAAGTAAAATAAAGGCGTAACTGGGCATGGATTAAAACTCCAAAAGCGGAATTGATGTGATATTTGAAAATGATATTGAACCGACAATATAAGAAGACTATAATAAACTCAATCATCTTAGTCAGGGTCAAACATCTAGCCTAACCGTCAATGTGAGAGGCGAACGTTTGCTTTGACTGGATAAAGACTATGAGAAACAAACCCACAAAAAAATATCAAACAAACCCACAAAAACTCACCAATTATAGAACTATAGCCGAATCACATTAACAAATCTAACAGTTTGAAGTAGTCGTAACTTTCTTGTAATGCTCCCACTAATCACAAATTGTCTATGATGATTCGACAGAGCTTCAGTTGTTATTAGGAAAGCTGTTTATTAAAGGGCATCCAATAAAAAAGTAATCTCCGAAACTCGGCTGAGTCAACTCACGGGATAGCACGAAGCGTTTCTTACCTGGAGGTGGAGTTACTGGCGGCCGGTGAGCAAAGTCGAGCTAGGCCTTGTTGCCACGGATATTCTTGGCGACGTCAGCATAAACTCTTGCTGCTTTTTCGGCTGTGCCGAGCCAAACGCGGACGCCCTTGTAAGGGTCTCTAATTTCAGCTACCCATTTCTCCCATGGCCTCTGCCTTATTCCTCTGTACACGTTCTTGCGAACTCGCTGTGTCTTCTTCTCCTTTCCCTCATCAGGAGCATCTCGTTTTTGTTAAGTCGTAAAATGAAATCGAAGAAGAAAGTGAACATTAGGATTGTTTCATTCAAACTCTTTACTTTTTCGTCGATGTCATACGGCACGCACGCATCCGCTGCATGTCTTCATTTGAAACCGTGAATCAATTTCACCACCGTCAAGGGTCTCAAGACCGCCACACAATTGGCAAATTCTTTTTACCAAAATAATTAATTAATTAATTTGATTAATACGAAGAAAGTCATTGAATTTTAATCAAAACAGAGTTTCATACCATTTTTGCTCCTTGTAAAGAGTCCGCGAGTCTCTCCCTATATCTTACCTGATCAATTAATTAATAACATATATATATATATATATATATATATATATAGTAGGTCGAGCTAGATTGCAGTTGCAAGCTTCTTTAATTTTCTCACATCAACTTTAATTTTCGTTTTAATATTTTCTATTGTACAGAATTTTCATCCTAAAATACATAGAAGTTCTAGGTTCTATTACAATACATATTCTTTCGAATTAGTCATTTCATATGGAGGAAAAAAAAAACAAAAACAAAAACCTCCACAAACATGCTCACTCATTTCCCTTCAAGGCCACGAATCACGATGCAATATCTAATTAGTTTGCCAACTGCTTTTGATTAATATGCGAATCATGTCACAAAAAGGTTACCATTCGAAAGAATAAATGGTTAATTTCAAGAAGCCGATTTGTTTTCATTTCTTCCTGGGCAAATGTAAGTCGTCAATCACAGAGCACAAAATACAGACACCACCGTTCCCATTACACAACACATCAATGTTCTTCACAAATCTGCAGTCAATGCAAATTATATTACTGAGAAATTCAGTAATGACCACACAGGCACACACATATACCTCACTCAATGTACTTATTTATCAGCAAATTACATAACCACACGTAACGAATATATAATACTTGTAACTTTAAAACACAACATTAAAACCTTTGAAGCTCTGTTCTGAAACACGTTAGAGTAATATTTTCACTGTCCCTGCAGTTTGGTTGAACCTCTCCCAAGAAAGCTGCAATATTTGGGGAAAAAAAAGGATAAGAGGAAGAATAGTCAGATGTTTCCGCGCAAGTTAAAGTATTAACAAAGATTGAAATTCCATATGAAGATAACTATATAATTAAAAAAAAATCTCATTATAAGTTCCATTTTTAAAAATCCTGAACTGTTTGAATTTAGAAACAGATCTGACCCCTAGAACAGTGCGGTTTCCAAAATATTATTTTTGTGTTTTGTACTGACAAACTAGTTATGTATTAGAAGAAAATAAATTAGTACAAATTTGATTGAACTAACTAACGTTCAAAGTCAAGTTTTCGTTTGGTAAACATAACAAAACATTAAACTATAAACGGTGTAGCCGTATGAGAAATTAAAAATTAGAAAGCTGCATGAAAAGAGGAAATATAACAGAGTGGTATGCTTATTGAAAAAAAAATCCATACCTAATAATCACTTGATTTAATCATCTCGCCTTCAAGTAAAATCTCAGGGATATGTGCAATCTTGGGCCAATCTTCACCTGTTGGCGGTTTGCATCGTTCACTCAGTGCAGGACATCCTGCAATGGCCAATGATTTCAGAGTAGTGAGGTGATGCATATCCTCTGGCAGCGATGACAATTTTGGACAATTCCCGATGACAAGAACCTCAAGTGCTTCGAAATTTCTCAGTGACTCTAGTAGTGCCATGAAGTTGGGACAACCAAGAATTAACAAGTTCTGTAAAGTATCAGTAGAACCTTGGAGAAGCCATTGTGGCAGTTCTAATAACTGTGTTATTTCCTTGATGAAAACCCGCCGAATGTGAGGCCTTGTGTTTTTGCGATCATGATGACTTCCTTCACCTTCCATTTCCATGTTCAAATTAAGATCAAGGCTTTCACAGCTAGCCAAATACAGATTCTCTAATGAGCTAAGATATTTGATAGCAGGTGGCAATGAGATTAGACGAGGACAACTTTCAATTGATAATGTTCGAAGGACACTTAATTGATCTATCTCCTCGAACAAATGTTCTAAATTCCAGCAACTAGAAATTGACAAACAACGAAGAGAACCCAAGCTCCTTATTCCACTCTCTTGCAAAGACTTCTGTTTTGTGGTTAGCGCTAACAATCTGAGATTGACAAGGTACCTTATGTCTTTAGGCAACTCTTCTAGCTCCAAACATCCAGCAAGATTCAGTGTTTGTAAACTCTGTAGCTCGCAAATGGATTTTGGAAGTTTCTTGATTTTATAATTTTTCGACAGATCAAGATATCTCGTGTGCTTCAAATTACCCATCTCTCTTGGACAAACCTCAATAGCAGAGCCACTTAAATCTAGCACTCTTAGGAACTGCGACTTTGAGATGCATGATTCAATAAATGATTGGCTTGTCTTCTCATCATCATCAGTTGAAAAGAAAATGGTTCTAACACGACCTAGATCAGATAAAAGGCTTGAAAAGTCATTTCTTGACGCATTAGCAGCAACAAATGACAAATGGCGGACTTTTTTGGGAATAAATTGACAATCAGAGTTCACTACTAGGAATTCATCTTTAGCCACTAGCAGGGAAAGATCATGCATAAGGTCGTGCATTTTGAAAGAGAACGTCTCCATTCCTAACATCCCAAAACTCAAATCTTGGAAGAAAAATCTTGATAGTAATTCCTTCAAGTATCGCATACCAATATCATCTAACTCTTCTTTCTTATTATGCGATTGGAGAAGACCATGAGCCATCCAAAATTGAACCAAAGAATCACCATAAAATTGATAACCCTTCGGAAAGATTGAACAATAAGCAACACATTGTTTCAGGTGAGGTGGCAATTGATCGTAGCTTAACCTCAGAGCACGTAAAATGCCAGTGTCCATTTGCTCTAACTGCCATATCTCAATATCCCTCACATATTCCCAATTACGTTTATCTGTTTTGCCACATAATAGACTTCCTAGTGCTCTGACTGCCAGAGGAATTCCCCCACATTTCTTCACAATTTCTTCCCCGATTTTTATGAGGTTTGGATGTTTATCTCGCTCTTCTTTAAATGCACATTTCATAAACAAAGACAAGCAATCCTCGAATGGTAGACCTTGTAAGTTGTAGCCAATAGTACCTCCCCTCGTGCCCACTTTAATACAAATATTAATGCAATCAAGATATTTGAATAAAATACCTCATTTATTTTATTGATCAGAAAAATAGTTTATTACATTCAAATAAACACATATGCTTTTAAAGAGCATATTTTCCCAACATCTCTTACTATTCAAATGATCTCGCAAGATTCGTTGCAATTGTTGTGTATTCAAGTCACCTAGGAACACACACTTTCTCATAATTTGTACAATGATCGACTCCATAATCTCTCTCATAATTTGTCTCCCACCAAAATCCTCAAAAACACGCATCCAGATTTTCAACTCAAAATGCTCTTCTACCCTTTGGTCATTGAACACCAACTGTGCAAGAGCAGTTTTGCCCAGACCTCCAATTCCCACAATAGGAATAACAGACAGAGTTTCACTTTCGCCAGAACTTGCTTGCATCAATAGTTCAATAATCTTTTCTCTATCTTTATCTCTTCCAATAATATCTGATGAAAGCACAAAGGAGTGAGTGGATTCCCTTTCTTTGTGCACAACTCGCCGATGATCGTCAAGTCGTTCAATGAGATTAAACTCACCCCTCAATTTTGCAATCTCATCAAACCTCTCTCGAATTTTCTTGATTTGATGACCCATTCTAAAACGAAAAGCTATCGGATTTGAGCATCCAAAAAAGTTACGAAACTTTCTTCCGATGCTTCTTTGCTTCATGACTTGCCTTCGTAGATCTTCCACCTCAAATTCATCCAACACATCTTCTGCATCATAACAAGCATCCTTAAGTTTTCCCAGCCAATCGCTTAACCGGTGATTATGGATTTGCTTTTCCTCAGCATCCAAAACCACACTTTTGACAGTGGTTAACGTCTCCTTTAACTTTTGTAAGTCATTTTTGACACCGCAGAACAATAAAAGTTCTTCATAAGCAAAGCTCCCTAATTTTTCCAAAAGTTTTTCAATCGGAAAATATGATTCCACCATTGTTCCTGAAATTGAAGAAACAGAGTCATGGGATATTATTTGATGGTTTTTTTTTCCATTTATACTATTCTTGTTGCTCGTGAATAAATTCAAACAAAATTTTAAATACAAACGGGTGGGCTTGTATTGTTTTAATTATAGTGTAGACGTTCATAATTCTCAAAGTTAAGTTTAAATAGACTTAAGAAAGAGTAATTAATAATCCAAATATTTTTTTACTATTTAGCGGGGGTTTGAACTCTACTAGTCATGAGGTGGATCAGCCAAGGCCTTATTGATGAATTCCATGAGTTGGCACAAGAGTCTAATGTTCATCCATTGTATCTTTTTTTTCTTTTTTTTTGGAAGTAAGTTAATCAAATCATGTGTTGTTAGTTGTCATTCAATCTACCAATATACCTATGGAAATTTGTTTTATTTGGATATTCGCAATTACAGCCCATCCATTAAAAGTTTCAACTGGGCTAGTCACAAAAGAGATTGGTGGCATTGTAAGGAGGATTTGAAGATATTGGGAGATGTCTCTTTTTTCAAATAAGATTTTTAAGTCTTAAATTAGGAATTTTCTACACTTTTCAGTTTTCTTATTGAAGATAATTCATATTTAAGAAATAAGTAATTTTCTCTTTAGAACTTAACTTATTCAAGGAGGAATACAAATCATATAAGGAAAAGAATGCAACTTCTATATGAAATAATCACTACATATATATATAGAGATTGAGTTTACTTCTCTGCATAATTCAACAATCAGTTATCTATAAGTAAATAGTTTTCAGTGTGAGAGAAAAGTAGTTCTATTAAAATTAGGTGCTTTTGGTGTTTTAGGTGTGAGAAAAACCCTAGAGTAATTATAATAATTTTTACATAATAAATTTTTCTCTTATCGTCCTTAGCTATTATAATTTTTCTCCAATATAGAAATTTTTCATGTAAATTTTTGTATTATTTTATTAGCTTTATTCTCCACCTATTTTCTATTTACTATTTATTTCATATTTTTTCTTGCAAATCTTAGGTGAGATTAATTATTTCTTAGCAGGTGATAATAGAGCTAAGGCTGCAATGTAGAGCAAATACGTCAGCAAGGAGGTTTTCAAAACTTATGAAGATAGAAATAGAAAAATTTGACGGAATAATTAATTTTGGCTTTTGGGAAGCTCAAGTCAATAACATACTGATTCAATCTGTCTATACAAGTAAAGCAAAGAGCAATGTCAGGCCTATTCCACTAGTAGAAACCCCTGGAGGAGTGTAGGTAATCAAAACATCTTAAAAGAGATTGTTAGAATATAGCAAATTTGGAAAGTAGCTGTAAATTAATAGAAGGAGATACTAATTATCTCATCTATTGGTGTGTCGTGGAAGAGGATGTGTTATTGCTAATGGGTCCACAAGATGTGCACACAACATGTAGTTTAGTATTTATGCAAGGTATGTGGTGGACTTTTTATCTTGATCGTTGAGGACTCTCAAAGAAGCCAAACATGAGAGTGGGTAACTTCGGAAATGTGATCGACATATGCCAAACATGTGTACTCTGGATAATGTGAAGTATGATGATTCTCGATGTAGAAAATTATGGTTGCTGGATAGAGGACAAGATTTTACTCATGGTGGAGTGATTCTCATTAGTCCAATGTCAGTGTGGTTTTAGTATACTAAAAAAGGTGGAGACGACATGGTTGCATAGATGTATGGCGGATCATATTTTGTCGTTTAATTAAAAAACTCGCCAAAGTGGAGATTTTGAAGTAACATATCTCCTTTTTCAATGAGGATTTGTAAATCCTAAATTAAAATATTTCCTAGTAATTTTTTTGTTTGGGGGGTTCATGTTTAAGGAATAAGTAATTCCAAAGAATTTATTAAAGGAGGAATACAAATTATATAAGGAAATAAATATTTCTCTTATATGAAACAATCACAATATATAAGAAGGTTAGATTCACTTGTTTGCAATAATTAGTTCTATACAAGTAGACAGTTTCTAGAATGAGAGATTATTTGTTATTGGGGTTTTGTAAGTGAAGAAAATACTAGAGTGATTGTAATGATCTTTACATAGTGGATTTTCTTTCGTCATCTTTGGCGGCCGTGGTTTTTCTCTAGTGTAGGAATTTTTCTCGGGTAAATTATTGTGTTGTATGATTGGTTTTATTCTCTATATATTATCTATTTACTATTTATTTGATATGTTTACTTACAAGATATTGGTAGGATTAAAATTTCCTAACAAATGATTCAAATATTAGAAATATTTATGTAAACTATGGTGTGCCAACCAATCATTCTCTACTAGATGGCAAAGTTGTGTATTGTATAATGAGATGATAAATCTTTTAAATATTAATTTCGATGGATCTTATTGAAATAGGTTGATTTGACCAAATGTTAGTCCTATTATGAGACATACTATTATGTCAAATAGCTGAGTTTGTACCTAAAATATATACCTAATTGAATAAAATTTTTTATAACAAAATTTATTTTAAATAGTGTTATAATATGAGGATAGTCCTCACTAGCCGTACTTTTATTCTTATCTTTACAACCATAAAATTAAATATTAATCATCTCAAACTCAAACATTATTAATTAGCCGTTGTACTTTTTTTTAGTTCTTTGTTTTCATTTGATTTTCCATAAATGTACATGGGTTAGCGTATCATATTTTTACTATGTTCTGAGAACACAACACGTGTCCTTGATAAATGAGCATTTGACATGGTTATTCCGCACAAAATGCTCTCATATAAGGATAAAATGAACCAGATGTTTCATTAAAAGAAGCACGTGATGACCAAATACTAGAGTGCCTACGAGGAACTGAAATAAGAGCCATTATTTACAATGCCACTTGTGAAGATTGAAATACTACACGTGGCACACATAGTTTACACTACCAAAAAGCATTAGATTATATTACAGCACCTTGATGAAATTTTGTTTACACTTAAGAGTTCTTATACGTTTTACTAAAACTTTTACACTTGAGCACTGGAGTGTTCTTGTCTGTACAAGATAATATTGTTTCTTTAATAAGTATAACAGTAACAATATTTTCATTACATTGTCCTCTATATTACGGCTATTATAGTAATATAAAAATTTATTATAATATGAAGGATAAAGCCATTTAAACCCATTGTAATGCTGAATAAACCCATTTATATAATAAACACATTATCACAACTTAAAATTTTATTTTTTCATTCAAAAAACCCACAAACATTCCCAATATACCCTCAATAAGTATCATTAATTTTCATTAGTTGTTTCTCTCACTACTTTCTATGATACTTTTCATAGCATGTCCTCAATTGATGTAGTTGCAGCGACTTTTTTTTTCCCTTTCTTTCTTTATAATAATAAGTTCAAACAGAAATAGTAAGTCTTTTAATTCCCTTGATTATTGCTATAATTAAGTTGGTGATCTTTTGATATTTTTATAGTGATCTTCTCATTTTTTTAAATTAAAATATTTAATAGAAATCCAATTACTAAAGTTTCATCACAAGCATATGCATCTAATAGTGACTCGAGGGTAAAGGAAAGGCAAATTTTAAAAGAAAAAAAAAATTGGATAAGCAATTTGAATAGAGATTTTACTCCAATAGAAACCTTAAAGTATAAGAACCACACAGGACTAGAAAAAAAATTGGGGAGACGGAGAGGAAAAGAGAAAAAAGGGTGAAAAAAATAAAAGCCTTAGGGAGATTAATTAACATAATATTTGGCAGATCTTGGGTCAATTAAAAAAAGAAGAAGAAGATGAAATTGAGGGTTTGGGTATTGATGACATCTTGGGTCTGGATTATTGAAGTAAGGGTTGTTGGAAAAATAGCATAACATGCTATTTTGAGAGCACATTTTGAGTGGGTCCCACTTAACGAAAGTGGAAAATATTGTGAGGTTCGGATTCTACTCCGTTAATACTTCAATAGTATAATTTTATTTTCTCAAAATGGTGCTTGGGTGAATGAGAAATTGTCTCTCAAAGTTCACCCTTGAAGTTGGAAATTTAAAAGGAAATGAGTCTTATCCCACATGGGAAAAAGAAGCCTAGGAATTAGTGTTTAAATATAAACACTTAACCATGCATGAGTAAGAATTATGAGGATAGAGGCTCTCTCCACACGCGCGTGCGCAGGGGGGGGTGCGAATCCAAGCCCGATTTAGTTGAACTCGTGCGCGTCCTGCGTACACGAATGTCAGCCCAAAATCATCCATGCAAGCTAGGCACGTTTTTAATTCCTTTTGAATTTTTTATTGTAACAGTTCATGTGAATTCAAAGCATTGGTAACAGCTTTTACAATTATTTAGCTGTTATTCACGTTTTGTTTGAATTCAATTTTGAAATCAATTTATTAAATTGATTTGGCTGTTATAACAAAATAATTAAAATGTATTGAATTCGAAAATTCAATACAAAAGCTGTTACATCCTCCCTTGAGTATAAAAAGGCACCTTCACTTCTGTTTTTTCTACTTGCAAAAACGAGCACAAACCACACTTGTTTTCCCTTCATCCTTCTTCGTTTTTCTTTGATCGAGTTCGCTGGTTGTGGTTCGTCGGAATTTCCAGCCTGTGCTTGACTGGAAAATCGTACCCGTTGCATCCTGGGAAACATATACCTAGCAAACCTTAAGCACTCCGTAAAGGTGGTAAATCTGTTTTAAGGAGACTGTGTTTGTGCAGGCCTCGGGTTTCAATTTTTTTTATTTCGATTCAGTTTCTGCCTCTTCTGTTCTTCATTTAGTGTTTCCGATTCCTAGTTTACACTATTGTTTAAATTAGCTAACATATAATTTGTTATCTCACTGTTTTATTGTGTATTTGTTTAACAAGGGTACGAGACTCAAAAGTTGGGGCTGTTGGTGAATGGCGATGCGACGAAGTGTGGTGGTTCATCAGTTGATTTTGACAATGGACAGATCTGGGAAACTCGTTTTTCCAGCAAAAAAAAATAAAAATAAAAAAATGGTTCAGTGAATTAATATATGAAACTGCACGCTTTTTTTAATTGAAATTTGAGACTAATTCCAATTACCTCCAATATTTTTTCTTCCTATTTTATTGATTGATATTTCTAATTTTGAATCCAAGCTATCTAGTGAATTGTTAAGTTATATTTATAAACACTTTCAATTTGCTCCCACCAATCACGAATTGTCTATGATGATTCGGCAGAGCTTGAGGTGTCTGTGATGACACCGCTATAAAATGGCCGGAGCAAAGAAAAATGAGAGCTTTTGTATTTGTGCTGAAATGGGACTTTTTTTTTTTTTGGCTGAAGACGGACAAATTAATCACTATGAACTTATATTATAAGATAAAGAATTGGTAATTATAGTGTGCTGTGTTATACAATATTCTTTCCCCGCAAGAGGTTAATTGAAAAGAAAAAAGTAGACCAGCCAAAGGCCATGGCATATATTCTTTCCTTTAGTTATGACAATGTAATATTCATAGTCCTCAAACCAAGCAACCAAACTAGAAACCTGCAATTGATGATAACCCTCGTTAAAGGATGATTCATTTTTTCAGATACAAGAAATACATAATTGATTCCTTGCTTAACAAACCTATGTTATGTACATATCTTACTAAGTGAGCAAGAATCATCGTCCTTAATATATAAAATTTTGTTTTAATATTAAAGGCTGTATAAATTAGTAAATTATAAAAGGAACCTTCTCCTCTTGTTAAAAACTCGTCATGATAGAATGAATATCGTCTTTTAATTAATTTCCAAACCAACTTTAACCTTAAAAAAACCACAAGACATTACATAACAATGCTACATAATCTGATAATCCTACTTATTTTTTAATCTGCAAAGTCATTAGTTCTTGCCAGTTTTTCTGAATGAAAATCATACATGTAGTTACCCAGTTTTAGGGCATTGAAGACGAAAGAGTGTGTATGCATAATCCTTACAAAATTTGACAGCACTATGTTTTATTATTTGCCAGCTAGTGAGTCCATTTCACAATGGTTATAGATTAAAAGCCATAACACTTTAAACAACCTTAATCATAGACACAGATGGCGAAAGAAAAACCAGTAAAGAGTTCCCAATCACAAAATTATCATTATCCCCATTGTGGAATTGCCATTATGTTAATGGCACAAAGCTACGTGATTGAAGGAACGCTTACACTCATATACCCAAAAAAAACCCTTTCCCCAAATTAATTCCAAAATCCAAATCCTTCTTTAGAGGAGCCTCAGATCAACTGTAAAAGTTTAGTGATTTCATCTGCCGGTCTCAACATATATGCTTGCACAACATATATCCTTGGGGGCAAGCAAATGCAAACAGCATTTTTGTTTTCAACAAAAGTCCAAAATTTCTCTCAATCACATAAATATTTACATTTGATGGACAGCTTCCTAACTGACGGAGTTTACACTTGAGCAAGACTGATCCCATTTCTGTGCTCTTAGAATTCAAGCTTTCTTAAATTGCAATCTAAATTAACCATATCCTCTTACAATTCATTTGGTATTCATACAACTCTTATCATATAGAGGCTTGGTCTCCTTATTCCATATAAAGCTTCAGTAGCACTATTGTGAATAACCTGCCTAATATTTGCGGTCGCCCACCAGCTGATAAATGCAGTCTTAATCACATAGCTTGTGCATTCATTCATCACAATGCGTTTTAACACTCCTCAATCAATTATAATTACTATATCAAAGATGATGAAGTGAAGAGGAAGAAAATGCTCATCTTAGGCATATCCACGACAATCCATTTAAGATACAGAAAAGGTTTGAGATCTAAACTTTCACGGTGAACATATACATCTAATAGTAACTTGGGGATAAAGAAAAGGCAGATTTTAAAAGAGATTTTTTTTTTTGATAATCAATTTTAGTAGAGATTTTACTCCTAGAAGCTTTAAAATATAAGAACCACATAGGACTAGAAACAAATTGGGGAGACAAACAGGAAAAGAGAAAAAAGGGTTAAAAATTAAAAACTTTAGGGACATAAATGAACGTAATATTTGGCTAAAATAATAATTTAATTAAGGAAAATTTTGTAATAAATTTTTTATTGAAAAGTGGATGTAGAGAGTATTGTGGTGGGTTCAAATATCCTCATTTTAATATATGTTCTGAGCCAAATTGCCTCTCCAAATAAAATTCCATTCTACTACCAATAAGTTATTAACATGATTATTAATTTTTATTAATTCTTTATTAAAAAACTCTTAATTCCCTCTCCACCCACATAAATGGATTAGGGAATTATAAACCTCTTGTACTACCCCTAAGAGGTTTTACCAATTAAAATCGCACTAGATTTTTTAATGAATTGCAAAGTTTTAAACCTTAAAATTTATCTCATTTTACATGTACGATTCTGACATCGATGAGTCTTATTATGAGACATACTATTACGTCAAATAAAATTTATTTGAAATAGTATTTTAATATTAGGATAGTTCTCATTAAATATTTCTTATCTTTATATCCATAAAATTAAATATTCTTCATCTCAAACTCGAACATTATTAATTAGCTTTTGTATTTTTTAATTCATTTTTCTCATTTGATTTTCCATAAGTGCACGTGGGTTAGCATATCATACTGACAACACCACACGTGCCCTTGATAAATGAGCATTTGACACGATTATTCCACAGAAAATGCTTTGGTATAGGGAAAAATGAACCACATCTTTCATTAAAAGAAGCACGTGATGACCTAATACTAGCTCCATAGCTAATATATCTCTAAAGTACCTAAAAGACCTGAAATAAGAGTCATTATTTGTAATGCACTTGTCAGGATCGAAATACTACATGTGGCACAATAGTTTACACTAGCCAAGAGCATTAAATACTACTGCAATACCTTGACGGAATTCTCTTTACATTTAGAGTTCTTATATGTTTTACTAAAAATTTTAATTGGGTGCTAGAGTATTCTTATGTGTACAATATAATACTGTCCACTATATTAGGGCAATTGTAGCAATATAAAAATTTATTATAATATGAGAGTTGAGACTACTTAAATCCACTAGAATACTGAATAAATCCACTTATGTAATAAACACATTATCACAACTTAAAATTTATTTAATTATCTCAAAAAAGGCCACAAATATTCATAATATACCCTTAATAAATATCATTAGTTTTTATTAATTGTTTCTCTCAAAACTTTTTATTAAAATCTTATTTTTATCAATTAAATCTATCTCTGTAACACTTTTATTAGCATATCCTCAATTGTTGCAACTACAGCAACTTGCTATTTCTTTTTTTTCTTTCTTTATCATAATAACATCAAACAGAAATAGTAGGTCTTTTATTTATCTTAATTATTACCAGTATAATTAAGTTAGTGACCTTTTGATATTTGTATGGTGATCTTTTGATTTTTTGAAATTAAAACTTTTAATGGAAATCCAATTACTAGTCTCATCTTGAGCTTATACATCTAATAGTAACTCAAGGGTAAAGGAAGGAAAGACAATTTTTAAAAGAGACGAATTCTTTTTTTCTTTTTTTTTTATAAGAAATTTTAATATAGATTTTACTCAATAGAAGCTTTAATAAGAACCCCATAGGACTGGAAAAAAATTGGGGAGACACAGAGGAAAAGAGAAAAAAGGGTGAAAGAATAAAAACTTTAGGGAGATAAACGAACATAATATATGGCTAAAACAATAATTCAATTAAGGAAATTTTTTTAATAAAATATTTTATTGAGAAGTGGATGAAGAGAGTATTGTAATATATGTTCCAAGCCAAATAGCCTCTCCAAAAAAAATTCTTTCCACTACCGATATGTTACATACAAAACTTTTACGATCCCCCTTACAATTTATTTATTTTTATTAATTTGATTATTAATTATTAATTATTCTTTATTTAAAAAAACACTTGATTCTCTCTCCACCCACATAAATGGGTTGAGAAATCATAAACCTCTTGTACTATCCCTAAGTGGTTTTATCGGTTAATATCCCGCAAGATTTTTAACGAATTGCAAAGTTTTAAACTAGGGATGGCAAAATTTGGATCTGGATCCGGATCTTAGTGCATCTGGATCCGGATTAAACTTTTGACATCCGGATCCGCAAAAAAAAATAAGAATCCGGATGCGGATAACATCCGCACAAATTGCGGACGGATATTCCGGATATTCGGATATGCATAATAATAAATTTAAATATAATTTTATTTAATAATTTACATAATAATATTAAATAAAATTCAATTATAATTTAAGAATCAACAATTTAACTTCAATTCAACATAAATAACATACAACAACACCATAAATTCACAAATAATAATTTCACAATATAAATCAAGCATAAAAAAAATGTAAGGTAAACCGATTTATTACAATATTCTCTAATTATTATAATTATTATTAGTTTATTAACATATTTTTTAAAGTTAATGAAGACTAGAGAGTTAATTATGCTTATACATTTAAATAAATAATTTAATTTATCTATTTTTCAATTGAAATTTAATTAAATAAATAATTTAATTATAAAAAATTGTGGATCCAGATATTCGGTTTTCCGGATGCACTTACATCCGGATCCGCACGGATTGTGATTTTTAAGATCTGGATTCGCATTTTTTAGCATGCGGATCCGTATTTTTCCAGATCCGGATCTTCCGGATTGTTGCGGATCTGGGCTGGATCCGGAGCTTATTGCCAACCCTAAGATTAAACCTTAAAATGTATCTCATTTTATATGTATGGTTCTGGCAAGTAGAGGAATAAATTAGTATGTACATTTATGCAACTTATGATGAACATGATTATCTCTTGATTACTGTTATAACTTGACCATATATAAAAGTTAAAACTATAGCTGAATCATATAAACGCATGAAATATCAACGGGAAAAATAGCTATTAAAAAATAAAATAAAAAGTTTGAGAATTTGGAATAAAAAAGCTATGGGTAAAGCTCCAAAAATGAAGAAGAAAAGAGTGAAGAAACGGAGAAATGATGGGAAAAGAAAATGATAAGAGAAATTGTGATAATTTAACTTAATAAGGGTATTTTAGGTATTAATGGGTTTGTAAAATAAAATTGTGCATTTTAAATTTTAGAAGTGTGTGTATTAAGTAAATGAGTTTAATGAGTTGTTTAGTGGTAGCATCACCTCAAAATATTTTATTGAGATGTGGGTAAAATATTGAAATACCCTCACCCTAACATGTGTTCAAAGGTGTGTAAATAGCTGCAACAAAAAAAAAAAAAAAATCCATTCCACGATCGATAAGTTACATTCAAATTTTTTACGATCCCCCTCTTACTTCTAATGAAGTCTAAAGTTTTAAATCTTGAAATTTATGTCCTTTTATTATTATGATTATTAATTTTTATTAAAAAAGCCTAATTCTTTCTCCACTCACATAAATTGGTTAGCACCACAAACCTCTTGTACTACCCCGAAGTGGTTTTACCGATTAATATCCCACTAGATTTTTAATGAATTGAAAAGTTTAAATCTTAAAATTTATCTTATTCTACATGTTTGATTCTGGCAAGCAGGGGAATAAATTAGTATGTACATTTATGAAACTAATGAGGTACATGATTATCTCTTGATTATTGTCATAATTTAACCATATATAAAAACTACAGCCGAATCATATAAACAAATCTATCAGTTTGTACTCGTCGTACCTTCCTTGTAATGCTCCCACTAGTCACCAATTGTCTATGATGATTGACGGAGCTCAAGGTGTCTGTGATGATTCTGCTATCAATTGGCTGGAGCAAAGAGAAATGAGGGCTCTTGTAGATGTGCTGAAATGGGATTTGTTTTTTTGCTGGAGAAGGGCAAATTAATCACTATGAACTTATATTATAAGATAAAGAATTGGTAATTAGAGTATTATAGTGCGCTGCGTATACAATATTCTTTCCTTTTAAGTGGTTAATTAAGAAGAAGAAAGTAGATCAGGCAAAGACTACCGCATATATTCTTTCCTTTAATTATGATATTGTAAAATTCGTAGTCCTAAAACTAAGCAGCCAAACTAGAAACCTGCAATTGATGATAACCTTCGTTAAAGGATTATTCATTTTTTCAGATACAAGAAATACATAATTGATACCTTGCTTACCACATCATAGGTTATATATATGTATCCAAGTGAACAAGAATCATCATCCTTATTATATGACTTTTTTGTTATTGAAGGTTGTATTAATTATTAAATTTTAAAGGGAACTTTCTCCTCTTGTTAAAAGCTTGTTTAATGAATAAACCAGCTTCAACCTTAAAATAACCATAAAACATTACGTATTAATGCTTCATAATTTGATAATCCGACTCACTTTCAATCTTGAAAGTCATTAGAATGACTATTGTCACACATTTCCAAGGTTTACTTAAATGGTCACAAAGACCCTTTAGGTTAAATAGTCACATAAACACATTTTTAGTTACTATACCCTTTGATTACAACAACACAAATAAATATAAATATACTAATAAGATAAAAAAATAATTAATAAATATCATATGATACAAATAAAATATTACAATAAGATAATTAATAGAATAACGTATGTAATGAAAATTATTTTTAATATTAAGTTATTATTATATATACTAAAATCTATTAATCCAAAAATTGACTTTAAGATTTATATTAATATAGACATAATTAAAAAAATTGCTAACAAAATATATAAATTTTATAAATTATTGTGAATGTTAGGTATAATTATTTTAATATTATTAATTTGTCAAACAAATTTTATTAGTAGTAAAAGAATATGACAAATTAATAATGTTAAAATCATTTTTCTAATATTCAAAATAATTTATAAATTTTATCTTATTTTATATATCATACTATTTTAATTTTAACTTATAATTTTATAGAAGTTTATTTAAGTCAATTATTGGCTTGTTGTAATCAAAGTGTATAAGATTACATTTGGCATGCAAGACTAAATTGGACTAAGTGTTATGTTGGATTATACACTACTGTCTTATGTTTAGTACAACATTGGATTAGACAATATTAAATTATATTTAAATAAAAAACTATTTATGAATATTTAAGAATAATAATTAAGATTAATTTAAATATAATTAATAAGAACATTAAATATACAGTAAATTACTTATGGGTAGTCATAATTGTAATAAAAAATATAAATTAATAAAACTTTTTGATTATTTAGATATTTTAGATATATATTTTATTTTATCAAAAAATTAGCAAATAATATATAAAATCAATTAATTACTAGTATTATTAATTTTCATAATTATATTTTAATATCACATTGGTGATTATTAAATTTAGTACAATCAATTAATGTAAAAAATTATTAAATTAAAGTACCAATTTAATTAGAATATAAAAACAAAATAAAAAATATATTTCAAGTAAATCATGAATAAAATAATTAATTCATTAATTAAATTTGAAGTAATAAATAAAAGATGGTGTTATATATGAAAGAAATATTACAAATGAACATTTTATCCTCTTATTCTAATCCCATTTAAATCTATTTATAAATTGGTATTGCCAATCCCCTTTATTTAACAACTAACTTAGAATTTAGTCTCTCATAATCCAATCTAAGGAAAATTGCTAAATATAGAATAATATTTAATCTCAAAGTTAGTATAATCCCACACTTAGTCCTAACTCTCAAACATAACCCAATAAATAGTCAAAAAGAGGATATGTACAACCATTTACGAAACTAAGTGGATTTATTTGATCGTTTAAGCAAACCTTCGATATGGGAGGTTTTTCCCTAATGTTGAATACATATCAAATATCATTTTTTTTTTGGTTGAAAATATTGAAGGTTGCATTAATTATCCAATTATAAAGAGTACCTCCTCTTCACTTGTTGAAAACTTGTTTTATGATAGACTGAATATTGTCATTTAATTAATCTTGAAAGTCATTAGTTATTGCCAATTTTTCTAAATGCCAATATACATCTAGTGTCGGTGCATTGAACACGAAAGTGTGTGTATATATAATCTTTATAAATTTGACAGCACTATATATTATTATTTGCTAGCTAGTGAGTCCATTTTGCAGCAGTTGCAGATTAAAAGCCATAATATGCTTCATCGTAGACATCGAAGGCGAGAGAAAAACCAATACAGAATTCCTAACAACGTGTCTGAATCACAAAATTATCATTATCATCATTGTGGAGTTGCCATTGTTGATGTCGAAATCTGCTCGTCCTTGGACCGACCAGATTCTTTCACCAACGTTTAAGATATCGACTGTTGCACGAACCGCTAAGGCTGGAATCACCCTCATTTCTCTCACTAGACCTGCGTTCAGTAAAAACGGATAAGAGACGCCGGTGGTTTTGCCGGCGTAAACCCTCCAATGCCTAAGTTAGTACAAGGTGTTTACGGGAAAACAATGTAATTTGGATTCAAGAAGTTTGTTCGAAATTTGTAAGAAAATGGTCTGGTTGTAATTTGGCAGCATTTTCCCCTCTCAATTTTTCAGTGTCCTTTTCTTCATCGATTTCCTCTTCTTTTATAGCCGCTGTTTGTCCCACGTTTTCCGCTTACCCTCTATCCCCCCTTTTTCGGGTGGTGGCCGCCCCTCATGGGGCTCTGATTGTTGCATTGTGGCAAACGTGGGATCTCCCGTGCCCTTCAACGGTTCTGGGCAAAGCACAACTGCCGTGATTCTGTGGGATCGTGTTCCCGCTTTTCTGGGGAATGTATATCGGTTCGATATGAACATCTAGTTGGTGTGTGCCCCTGTGCTCTGCTCGTACCACAGGGCTGAGGTGATCCATGCCGGGGTGGCAATAATAGTATGGCCGACCTGGTGCTTTTATTCGCTTAACACCAGTCCCCCAGTTTCTGGTCTTGTGAGTGAAATGAGTCAAGAGTAGAAATTGATAGTCAAACCTTGTCAACCCTAAACTTTCTTTTCTTTGTTTTTCTTTTGGGATTCTGATATGTCAAATCGGAAAAGAAAGTTAATTGTTGACGAGGGTGATGAAGAATCAGGGGATTCAGGCCTCAACGTGTCAATACCCACAGATTTCTTAGGCCCCTCCAGTAGTGTAGGTCCTTCCCATGGTAAGGATACCCTTGAGTACCCACGACCCTTGGTTGTCTCTCCCTCCCCCGAACTAGAGCTTGTAGGGAATAGAGGTGGGCCTGCGTCGGGCTCTGGTGAGGACCACGGCTTTAGTGGGGTTGGGATCCCTGAAGGAACTGGTGATGGTGAGGGGAGTAGTTTCGGACCGAGCGGACCTGCTAAAAAAAGGCATCTTGGCCATAGGGTGGAGGCTGATTCCTACCCTATTGATTTCATAGCTTGTGCCACCACCCCCACTGATCTATTTAAGCTTAGGAACCTCTACGACATCCCCAACGATGTTCTTCTTGTAGTTCCTGGAAAAGGTGATGTCCCTAGTCGGCCTCCGAAAGGGTATGTGACGATGCATTTGGAGAGTTTCAGACTAGGAGCTCGGCTGCCCCTTCAACGTTATTTTGCCAAGATATTGGGCGATATGCACCTAGCCCCAGGTCAGCTACACCCAAATGGGTGGAGGGTTCTCTCGGCAATGTTTGTGTTGTGAGAGAGGTGCGGGTCGGAGGAGCCTTCCCTTGTTGAAGTGAAATATCTGTACCAGCTGCGGAGTAGCCCGAGGGAAGCGGGCTGGTACTACTTTATGTCCAGTTCTGCAAAGAGGAAACCGATCATTGGGTTTCCCTCTTCATGTAAAAATTAGAAGAACAAATTCTTCTTTGCTGGAGGGAATTGGTGTCCAGCGGTTCGGTCGCTTGGTGGGGACATTTATCTTCCCACACATTTTGTCACCCCAGGTCGTTCATTTTTGCCTATGTTCTTAGTCAAATTGTCACTTATCGAGTTCTTTAACCTCTTTTGCTATTTCAGAATCGTGGGGTTTAATCGGGGGGCTTGAAGATCGACCTTTGCTTTGGGTGGAAACTGCTCTGTTTAACGCTTCTACCTGCCAAGACCTCCTGTCCCCAACAAGCCTGGTCGGTTCGGGCCTAGTGGACCTAGCTGTTGGAATGGATAACACGATCCTTAGCGCAATGAGCAGGAAGAGTGGTCGAGCTCCAAGTAGCTCCAGCAACCCCCCTCCTCCTCCGAAGAAAACCAGCGTCGGCCCTTCCAAGGCTCCTGTCCCTGCTCTGCCCCCTCCCCCACCCCGTAAGAGTGGCGGGGAGAAAACTTCTGACAAGAGTCCTGAGGCCAGCCACCAGTCTGGGGACCGATCTTCTCCTCTACCATCTCGGGATCAAGCAGACTACCTGAGCCCGTATCAGAAGGATTTCAAGAAATCGGTGGGGCCCAAGATGGTGAAGGACATCGAGAGTATGAACCTCTCCGAGCTAGCTGCTTCTGTTCAGAGAGTGTCCTTCAGGTTGGCCACTATGGTTTCGTGCTATAAGATTGGGTCCGCGCGCCATGAGAGGAAGCTCCAAGCTGATAATCAGGAATTGAAGAAGAAAGCTGACTCTGTTGATCGCTCCAAGGAGAAGCTGGCTGAGCTGAACAAGGAGATTACGGAGCTAGAGGAGAAGGTTGCGGTTGCTGAATCCACTTCCTCCAAACTCGAGGGCGAGTTGGGTGACCTGAGATCTGATCTTCAAGCTACTCAAACTGAAAGGAATACTTTGAGGGCCGCCCTTGAGGGGGAAATCAAATCCTTGGGTGAGCAGCTGACTGAGGAGAGAGGCAAATCCGCTGATGTGGATGATCGGCTGGATGCCGAGTATGATTTTGGGGTTGCCTTCTCCTACAAGTGCATCATGTCTGTGCTTAAGACTGAATATCCCGAGCTGGACATGAGCAAGCTGGAGGCCGGAGTGCAGCGGTATATGGCAGAGGTCGACCAAGCAGATAAGGAGCAGGGTGAGCAGGAGCAGGTGGAGGCTCCTTTGGATGGGGTGCAGGAGGGAGAAGCTGGGCAGCGTGTTTTTGAAGTAGGACAGAGGTCCGTGCCTCCTCCTCCCGATATTGCTGACCTTCCACCTCCCGATATTACTGACCTTCCACCTCCCGAGATAGCTGACCCTTCACCTGCTGAGGCCGTTGATCCTCCTAATCCTTAGGTCTTATTTTTGTAAAGACTCTAGTTTTTCATTTGCTTTGTAAACATTTGAACGTTTATAAAATTTTTTGAATGCTCTCTATTGGCTTTCTTGTCTGGTTTTGCCTGTTGGTTCTTTAGTGCATCGAACAGGAATAGGCATCCGTTTGTCTTAGTAAAATTTTTGCAAAATTGCCTGCTGGTCTTCAGTGACCGAGCAGGAGCAGACACTTACTTGCCTTAGTCAAGGTTTCGTAAATTTAGCTGCTGGTTTTTCGTTGACTAAGCAGAAGTAGACACTTTGTTGCCTTAGTAGAATTTTCGAAGCTTTAGCTGCTGGTCTTTCGTTGACCGAGCAGAAACAGGCACTTTGTTGCCTTAGTAGAATTTTCGAAGCTTTAGCTGCTGGTCTTTCGTTGACTGAGCAGAAGCAGGCACTCACTTGCCTTAGTAAAGTTCTCGTAAATTAGCTGCTGGTCTTTTGTTGACCGAGCAGAAGCAGGCACTTACTTGCCTTAGTAAAGTTCTCGTAAATTAGCTGCTGGTCTTCTGTTGACCGAGTAGAAGTAGGCACTTTGTTGCCTTAGTAGAATTTTCGAAGCTTTAGCTGTTGGTCTTTCGTTGACCGAGCAGAAACAGGCACTTTGTTGCCTTAGTAGAATTTTCGAAGCTTTAGCTGCTGGACTTTTGTTGACCGAGCAGAAGCAGGCACTCACTTGCCTTAGTAAAGTTCTCATAAATTAGCTGCTGGTCTTCTGTTGACCGAGCAGAAGCAGGCACTCACTTGCCTTAGTAAAGTTCTCGTAAATTAGCTACTGGTCTTCTGTTGACCAAGCAGAAGCAGGCACTCACTTGCCTTAGTAAAATTTTTACAAGAAATTAGCTGCTAGTCTTTCACTGACCGAGCAGAAGTAGGCACTTACTTGCCTTAGTAAAAAATTTCTTATTGGGCTCGCTAGCAGGGGATTTCATTCTGAATTCATCTTTATTGAAATTTGAATGTATTACAAAAATACAAAATATATGCATGTGCTACAGGCCATCATGCATTGTAACAGAAATAACTTGCCAGAGTGAGGATTTAATAGAGCATTTTGCTTATTGGAAATACTTCTTCAGGTGTTCGGCGTTCCATGACCTCTTCACGTCTCGTCCGTCTTGGTACGCTAATTTATATGCTCCTGGTCCAGTGGCTCATATCACTCGGTATGGGCCTTCCCACTTTGGGCCAAGAGCGCCATGGTTAGGATCCCGGGTGTTCTGGTTCACCTTCCTAAGTACCCAATCTCCTGCTCGGAACTGCCTCACGCGTACGTTCTTGTTGTAATAACGCATGACCCTTTGTTGACACTGGGCCACTCTCTGCGATGTCCCTTCCCTTTTTTCCTCCAGCAGGTCCAGACTCAAGCAGATCTGCTCGTCATTTTGCTCCTCAGTGAAATATTCCGTCCGATGTGTCCCCACTCCCACTTCTGCTGGGACTACCGCCTCATGACCAAAAGCTAAAGCGAACGGGGTTTCCCCTGTGGCGGTTTTGTGAGTTGTCCTATAGGCCCACAATACTCCTGGTAGCTCGTCAACCCAAGCTCCCTTATTCTCTCCCAATCTAGTCTTCAGGAGCTTCTTTATCACCTTGTTGGCTGCTTCCACTTGTCCATTTGCCTGGGGGTGTGCGGGGGTACAGAACTTCAGGTCCACCCCCAAGTTTCGGCAAAATTTCCTGAAGTTGCTGTTGTCAAATTGCCTCCCATTGTCTGTGATGATGGCGTAAGGGATCCCATATCTGCAGATGATATTTTTTCAAATAAAATCTATTGTCTTTCTCTCTGTGATTTGGCTGAGGACTCCCACTTCCACCCACTTGATGAAGTAGTCTATTGCCACAATTGCATGTGTCGCCGCTCTTCGTCCCTTAGGCAACGGACCAATCAAGTTGATTCCCCATTGAGCGAAAGGCCACGAGGATGTCATAGCCGTCAGCTTTTCCGAGGGTTGTGCAGGAACCTCGGAGAAGCTTTGGCATGTTTTACAATTCTTTGCCATCTTTTTCGCATCCTGGTGCATGGTTGGCTAGAAGTATCCTTGTCGGAGTGCCTTGAAGGCTAAAGTTCTTGCTCCCGAGTGATTGCCGCATATTCCCTCATGAATCTCTCTCAGCACATAATCCGCCTCCTCATCATCCAAACATCTCAAAAGGGGCAAGGTGAACCCTCGGCAGTACAGCACTCCATCCAGTAGCGTATACCTCGCTGCTCGGCATTTTAATTTTCTTGCTTGCCTTTTGTCCTCTGGTAAAACTCCATCGCGGACATATGCGCGAATCAGGTCCATCCAAGATTCTCCAGTACTTATTCTCATAACCTCTGCTTCTTCCTCTATACTTGGTGAGATCCTCACCTCTAGTGGAACCGACTTAGGTAATTTTGGATCTGCAATGGCAGCCATCCTAGCCAACATATCTGCTCGGTAATTCTCATTCCGAGATATCTGCTTTACCTCCACCGCTTGGAAAAGCCCAACCATCTGCTTCGCTTTCTTCAAATAAAGACACATCTTCTCTCCCCTTGCTTCGAACTGATCATTGAGCTGATTACACACCAGTTGGGAATCTGCTCGAATTTCTACCCTCTCTGCTCTTAGAGCATGTGCAAGTCCGAGCCCGGTGATAAAGGCCTCATATTCAGCTTGGTTGTTTGTGAGCTGAAATTCAAACTTCACTGCATACGTTATTTCGGTTCCATCTGGGCTCCGTATTACAACTCTTGCTCCGGATCCTTGCTCACTACATGATCCGTGAACCATTACCAACCACACCCCCTCTGGCTTCTCCTGCTCTGTTAGTTGCTCCTCCCGAATTTCTTCCCCTGTATCAGCTCGGTCAACCATAAATTCTGCCAGAGCTTGGACTTTGATTGCTCCTCGGGGCCTATAGGAGAGGTCAAATTCACTTAGCTCTACGGACCATTTTACTAATCGACCCGATGCATCTGATTTTTGAAGTGTTTGCCGAAGCGGCTGGTCGGTCATCACAATAACCTGATAGGCCTGAAAATATGGTCAGAGTTTTCGTGCTGCCGTTATTAGAGCCAGCGCCCACTTCTCCATCAATGGGTATCTAGTTTCTGCATCTACCAGGGCCTTGCTCGTGTAGTATACCGGGTGTTGCTTTCCTTCTTCTTCCCTGACTAATACCGAGCTGGTAGCCCATTTAGAGATTGCTAAGTACAACAGCAGCTGGTCACCCTCTCTCGGAGTCGATAGTAATGGGGCCCGGGTCAGGTATTCCTTCAGCTGCTCAAACGCTTCCTCGCATTCTGATGTCCACTCCATCTTTTTCCCTTTCTTTATGGTTTGGAAGAGAGGGTGACATTTATCTGTGGCCCGCGAGATGAATCGGTTTAATGCTGCCAACTTCCCTGTAAGGCTCTGCACCTCCTTAACTGTTCGTGGGGACCTCATTTCTATCACCGCCCGTATTTTTTCCGGGTTGGCCTCGATCCCTCGGTGGCTTACTAGGAATCATAAAAATTTGCCCGAGCTAACCCCAAATGCACACTTCTCCGGGTTTAGCCTCATTTCATACTTCCTCAACAATTCAAAGGTTTCTTCCAAGTGTTTCACGTGATCCCTCGGTTCTTTGGACTTTGTGATCATATCGTCTACATATACCTCCATAGTATGTCCAATCAAGGGCTTGAAGATCTTGTTCGCTATCCTTTGATACGTAGCTCCGGCATTTCTCAGGCCGAAAGGAATTACCCTGTAGCAAAACAAACCCATATTAGTTATAAAGGTGGTGTTTTCCTCATCCTGCTCGTCCATGGGTATCTGGTTGTATCCCGAAAAGGCATCCATGAAGCTGAGCAGACTGTGACCCGCTGTCGAATCCACCAATTGGTCTATCTTTGGTAGAGGAAAACTGTCTTTCGGGCACGCCTTATTAAGATCTGTGAAATCCACACACATTCTCCACTTCCCGTTGGCCTTCTTCACCAGTACTACATTGGAAATCCACTCTGGGTACTTGGCCTCCCTTATAAATCATGCTTTCAACAGCTTCTCCACCTCGGTGTTTATGGCCTCGTACCTTTCCTGGTTAAAGCATATCCTCTTCTGTCTCACCGGCCTTGCCCCCTTCTTGATTGTCAACTTGTGGCAAGCTACCTTGCGATCAATTCCTGGCATGTCCCCGTGAGACCAGGCGAATATATCTGCATGGGACTGTAGGCACTTTACCAGCTCGTCTTTTACTGTCCCGACCAGTCCTGATCCGATCTTAACCACTCTACTCGGGTTGCTTCTGCTTATAACAATCTCTTCTAGCTTTTCAACAGGCTCTTGGCGACCCTTTTTAGAATCTCCTCGATTATCCAGAGAAGTAACCTATAATGTCTCCTTGGCTGCTGTAGCATAACAGCTCCTTGCCATCCTCTGGTCGCCTTTTACAACGCCTACCACTTTATTTACTCTGTACTTTAGCGCCAAATAATGCGTTGATACAACGCATTGGCTTATCCTCATGAACGGTCTCCCCAATATCATCTGATAAGGGCTTCTTTCCTCTACCACGACGAAGTCCAGCATCACCGTTCTTTCAAACGGCTTTGTCCCCACAGTAATCGGGAGTTCAATGATCCCCAAGGGAGTTAACCGTCCCCCTCCAAATCCTTTTAAGGATGTATTCATCCGCTCCAGCTTTAAATCTAAAATCCCCATATCATTTAGGGCTGACTTAAATAGAATGTCAACTGAACTGCCCGTGTCCACCAGTATTCGCCGCAATTCTGTGCTAGCCACCAATGCTTTAATCACCAGTGCATCCTCATGAGGATACAAAATACCCTCCTCGTCATCCTCCGTCCACATAATGGGAACTTGCCGTACCTTCGCCTTCTTGGCCGCTGGCAAATTTAGAAGCACCTCTTTGCCAGTCATGGCGTATCTCCCATAGTTCTTCCGTGCTCTGTTCGAATCCCCAGCCAATGTTGGCCCCCCAGCTATCACATGGATGGTCGGCTGTTCACGTTCCAAACCCCTCTGAACTTCTTCATCCCGTATATACTTTGATTCGATGATCGGGGACACCCCCTCTACATACTCATCCAAGTACCGGTTCCGTACTAAGTCCTCCACCTGAATCTTCAGGTCACGACATTGGTCGATTGTGTGACCATGAGTGTCGTAAAACTTGCAGAATCTGTTCTTATCCCGTCGGTGAGCCAGTTTTGTTATAGGGGCTGGCGGGTACAGCAGGCCTCGTCCTTCGATCCTCTCATACAATTCCTCCATTGAGATCTTCAATGGAGTGTACTGTCTATATGCCAAGCTCTGGTCTACCAGTTGAACTGCTCGGCTATCCTGAATGTCATCTCGGGTTGGTATAGTCGCTAGCTGGTCTGGTCTTCCTGCCCTGGAACCACTTGCATGTAATGCTCTGGGAGCGTTGTAATAAGGGCGGGCAGCCATCTGCCTGAATTCTCGTTGCCGCTCCGGGAATGAAGTGCGCGGAGGTTGGGCTCGGCTGTGTTGGAACTGTTGTGGTCTCGGAGCTACGTGGTAAGGGCGGGACCAAGCTGATATTCCGCCCATAGCTGAGGACTCCCCAGCTCGCTTTCCCGATCCGCTCCCACTCGGGATTCTCCTTTCCTTTCTTCTCAGCTCCTCCAGTTGTTCACTTTTTATCCTCGCCGACTTTTTCTCTTCGATTTCAATGTCTCTCTTTGCCTGCTCATACCCCGCTGAGTAATTTTGTACCAAGGGACTTCTCAGGTTATACCATAGCCGGCCTATCCTCACTCCCTCCTTTAATCCCCTCAACGCCTGCGGGTGATTGAAGGCCCCCAAATCAAGCACGGCTCGGTGGTATCGTTTTACAAAATCCCGAAGGGATTCTTGTTCCTCCTGCTTCATTCCCATTAGCTCCATCATATCATCCTCTGAGGCCACTGCTCCTCGGAACTGTTCGGCCAACTCTTGGCACATCTGCTCGTACCCTCTGATACTTCCTCGTGACAGCTTGCGGTACCATTCTCCGGCTCGTCCTTCCAGTGTCAATGGTAACACCCTACATCTCTGGGCTGGTGTTAACCCTTGAACACCCGTCACGTCGTTGAAACGTTCAATATGCACCAATGGATCACTTCGCCCGGAGTATTTGAGGTCGGGAAAGCGGAAATCTCTTGGGATTATGGTACCCATGATCACAGCTGATAGTGGAGATTCTTCATCTAGCATTATCCTCCAGCTCGGGGACTTTCTCTTGCCCTGTATCTCCTCTATCACTTGCGCTAATCTGCGCACTTCTTCCTCCAATTCTACGGCACGGTCAGGATCACGCGCAGCTATCTGAACTCGTTCCTGCTCGGCATTTTGCAACCGCTGTCTGAGCTCTCCTTCATCAATACTGGCCCCTCGGCCATCAATCTCCGGTACCCGTCCGGGGCAAGGTTGGTCCCTCCCTTCATCTACTCGTTCTCCTGAAGCCCGACTAGTGCTTCTGTGGGGATGCACCCCATTAAGTTGGTCTACCGGCGGAGGGATTTCCTCAACTCTACGCCTTCGGAAGCTGGGTTCTGCTCCAACATCATCTCTCCCCACGGGGGTTTCACAATCCTTTCTCCGCTCATCCCTCAGCTCATACACTATGGTCGCGAGAGTCTCCATTTGTTTCTCCATCCGCTCCAATCGGTCTTGCATCATCCTCTCCCAAGCTTCATTTGCAATTTCCCGGAGAGTGATTGTCTCCACAGTTTCGTTATCCTCCCTCAAAGCATCCTTTCTCGGCACATCCATATCTAATCGTTCGCTGTTTCTCCGGTAACTACTGATTCGGTGGTAGCTTTTTATCCAGCTCCCCACAGACGGCGCCAAAATGTTGATGCCGAAATCTGCTCGTCCTTGGACTGACCAGATTCTTCCACCAACGTTTAAGATATCGACTGTTGCACGAACCGCTAAGGCTGGAATCACCCTCCTTTCTCTCACTAGACCTGCGTTCAGCAAAAACGGATCAGAGACGCCGGTGGTTTTGCCGGCGTAAACCCTCCGATGCCTAAGTTAGTACAAGGTGTTTACGGGAAAACAATGTAATTTGGATTCAAGAAGTTTGTTCGAAATTTGTAAGAAAATGGCCTGGTTGCAATTTGGCAGCGTTTTCCCCTCTCAATTTTTCTGTGTCCTTTTCTTCATCGATTTCCTCTTCTTTTATAGCCGCTGTTTGTCCCACGTTTTCCGCTTACCCTCTATCCCCCTTTTTTCGGGTGGTGGCCGCCCCTCATGGGGCTCTGATTGTTGCATTGTGGCAAACGTGGGATCTCCCGTGTCCTTCAACGGTTCTGGGCAAAGCGCAACTGCAGTGATTCTGTGGGATCGTGTTCCCGCTTTTCTGGGGAATGTATATCGGTTTGATATGAACATCTGGTCGATGTGTGCCCCTGTGCTCTGCTCGTACCACAGGGCTGAGGTGATCCATGCCGGGGTGGCAATAATAGTATGGCCGACCTGGTGCTTTTATTCGCTTAACAGCCATTATCGATCGTAATGCCACAAAGCTACGTGATTGAAGAAATGCACACACTGATATAAAAACCAGAAAAAACCCCTTCACCAAAATAAGTCTAATTCCTTCTCTAGAGAAGCATGAGATCAACTGTAACAGTTTAGTGATTTCATCAGCCACTCTCAACAGATATGCTTGCACACTGGAAAAAGTAGGCATTCGAGGAGGAGAACCACAAAACATCATCAACTGGCGAGTAAAACAGTAACGGCAGCAAATAACCGCAGAAAACAGGAAAAAAAATTAGCAGCAAAAAACAGCAAATCAAACAGCAGCAAACAATATTAATAAACATGCGACAACCAGTGGGTAAAACACGATAGAGAACAGAAAAAATAAAAAATAAAAGCAGTAAAAAAAAACAGCAGATAAAACAACAGCTAAAGCAGCGAAAACAGTAAAAATCAGCAGCGAAAGTAGTAAAAAATAGCAAATAACAGAGTGGCAGAAAATAGCCAAAATCGGTAGCAAAAGCAGCAACACAGAACCGCAGCACAAAACTCAAACAACGTAGAACAACAGCACAAAACTCAATGAGGCCATTATGCACCTTAATATAAGCATCCCATAGAGACTTCTCTATGCCTTCAATTTTGTTTTCTGGATCCAAAACAAAGCCGCTGCAATTCGATCAAGATAACATCTCATGTACAATTCGAATTTGCATCTTTAAAATCTTTATGCGAGATTCAATGTGTGATTTCACTTTTATACCATGTCCTGGTATTCAACCTAGGTTTACTGCACCCAAATTGCAGATAGTTTACTCATAAAACAGCACCCAAATTATGGTTTCATCTTGACACAATTATGCTTGATTCTTAACATATATCCAATAGTTTCAACATGTACATGTATAATTTTCAAGCTCTCACGCATAAAAAAATCTCCTTCAAGCATACAGAAATCAAGATAGAAATCCGCATATAGCCTAGTACAAATTGCCTTCAAATAAAATCACCTGTGGCTTCCAGATGTAGGCTTTACAATCCAGCAAACATAAGTTCTTAATTGGCTAGCCAAGGAAGAGTAACATAAATTGGTTAACTAACTGACAGCTATCTAACAGAGTCAAAAAAATATATATATATCTCGTAAACTTAAGATGTGTAAAGTTCCTGCATCTGCATCAGTACAAACATCATTTCTTCAATTATATTGAAAACCACAAAACATATTCTTCTGAATGGAAAATGTTGATGAACTCTTTAAGGCTTTTGCTTTTTCTCGATGTCATATGGCACACACATATCTGCTGCCGTCTTCATCTGAAACCACACATCAATTTCATCCACCATCAAGACCACACAACGGGTAAATTTTCGAGCAAGAAAGATTAGCAAGCCAAATGATATCAGAAGAACTATTACGTCTACAAACAATTTGAGAATCTTCAGCTCCTTGGGGGCAAGCAAATGCATACAGGATTTTTGTTTTCATCAAAAATCCAAAATTTCTCTCAATCACATAAATATTTACTTTTGATGGACAGTTCACTAACTGACGAAGGAGTTTACCCTAACTGATCCCATTTCTGTGCTTTTAGAACTCAAGCATTCTTAAATTGCAATCTAAAGTAACCATATCCTCTGACAATTCATTTGGTATTCATACAACTCTTATCACATACAGGTTTGGTCTCCTTATTCCATATAGAGCTTCAATAACACTATTGTGAATATCCTTCCGATTATTTGTGGTCACCAACCTAATAAATGTAGTCTTAATTACATAGCTTTTGCATTCATTCATCACAGTGCGTTTTCACTCTCCACAATCAATTATAACTACAATGACAAAGACGATGAGTGAAAACGAAGAAAATGATCATCCCAGGCATATCCACGACAATCCATTTAACATGCAGAAGAGGTTTGAGTTTTAACATTAGAGCATATCACAGCATGTGAATCTAAAACAGACCGATTTCAAGACCCATAATGCCAGTGTAAAATGTCAACTTTACCCATACAAAGGTTTCCTTAATTTGTAGACATCAAGAAATTTATTTAAACGAACATTACCATCATATGGGGTTGAAGTTACCTGTCCGACATTAATCGTTTGCTTGATTGCGCCCATGCGAATAAACTCAATGCAACTAGGAAGGAAAGAGGCGAACCCTGTTGCACAGCACTCGCCACAACCTGAAAGAAGAAATTGTTTGAAAATCAAGAAACAGGGGAAATATTTCTATTTTCAGAACAATCTAATAGTAAGAAAATGAGAGCCTACATCCACCAAGCTTTCCCTCTGCTTCTACGCAATAAGAAATAGGATTAGGTAAAGAAGCTGCAGGGTTGAAACAGTTGGATCAGGTAAAAAGTACCGATAACATTTGCAAATCCTGATATGTATAATAACACGGAAAGCTACAATTACCTCACACGCCACACAACAATAACCCATAAACATCCGGTTCCCATAATAGGCTTTGAAAAGCCAATTTGTGCTGTCTTTTGCATCTTTATGTCGAGTTTTTCCTGTTAAGAATGTACTGCAACAGAGATAAAGAGTGGTAGGCATTTTTCCCAACGAAAGTAACACTTTTCTTTAGTAAATATGAAAAAATAAAAAATAAAAAATCTCCCAGTTCCACGAGCAATTTCATGTAACATGAGATTATGTCAGGGAAACGAAAAGGTACCTGTACATCTGCAGCCATTGACTACCAATATCTAATACAGGTAGTGACACAAAAACCAAACCAGGCCTGCATGGAGATGCAAGATAGCTCAATTATGCCTTCATCTTAAAACATTAGATTACGGGTCAAGAAAACGTAACAAAGTCTTCCCTGTATACTTGAGAGAGTATTACCAGTAGACAAGCTGTACTAATCCTGAAATGCAAAAGATTATTGACAAAAGACGAAGGCACGGACAATAATCCAAATTAGTATGTGTATCTCCACCAACCACAACGAATGATGACTGATGATACATTGTGGGGTGGGGTAGAGAGAAATTACCTATCCGTTACCATGTCTAAAACAGCTCCAAAGGTCGAAACTGAACCAGAAAGAGAAGACAGTCAAATGCAACATCTTAGGTACTGGCTACTACTAGTTACAAATTACTGCTTAATGCTGGAGATAATAAATGCGCTTATCATCAAATTGACTAGAGAAAAGCCTTCAGTCCAGAAATACGCCTCAAATCTTTGACTGTCAACGAGGCCTGTTCTAGGAAATTAGTGATAGACAGAGTTTCTAAGACATTTAGAGTGAAAGTTGACACGCTATGCAGTTCAAATACCACTGTACCAGTCGCTAATCGTAATAATAACAGAAAAAGAATGTGACTCAATGTTGCAGCTTAAAAGTAAAATAAAGGTGTAACTGGGCATGGATTAAAACTCCAAACGCGGAATTGATGTGATATTTCAAAATGATATTGAACCGACAATATAAGAAGACTATAATAAACTCAATCATCTTATTCAGGGTCAAACATCTAGCCTAACCGTCAATGTGAGAGGCGAACGTTTGCTTTGACTGGATAACGATTATGAGAAACAAACCAGCAATAAGAACTTGATACATATAACACATCCCAACACCAAACTATTTCCTATTAACTGCATAAACCAAGATGAAAGTACTTGAAATTTCACCAAATCATTTGATAAAATGACTTTTCGCTTCAGTTGTTATTAAGAAAGCTGTTTATTAAAGGGCATCCAAGGGAAAGCACAACCTCGTAGATAAGAGCAGGAAAAGAAATCAATGAAAACCAATAAAAAAGTAATCTCCGAAATTCGGGTGAGTCAACTCACGGGATAGCACGAAGCGTTTCTTACCTGGAGGTGGAGTTACTGGCGGCCGGTGAGCAAAGTCGAGCCACGGATATTCTTGGCGACGTCAGCATAAACTCTTGCAGCTTTTTCGGCTGTGCCGAGCCAAACGCGGACGCCCTTGTAAGGGTCTCTAATTTCAGCTGCCCATTTCTCCCATGGCCTCTGCCTTATTCCTCTGTACACGTTCTTGCGAACTCGCTGTGTCTTCTTCTCCTTCTCCTCATCAGGAGCATCTCCGTTGCGAGATTTTGTTAAGTCGTAAAATGAAATGGAAGAAGAAAGTGAACATTAGGATTGTTTCATTCAAATTTGTTGGGAGTGTAAAATTAGACGTCAACGATTAATTAAGGGTAAAATAGAGAAATCAAACTCTTTACTTTTTCATCGATGTCATACGGCACGCACGCATCCGCTGCATGTCTTCATTTGAAACCGTGAATCAATTTCACCACCGTCAAGGGTCTCAAGACCGCCACAAAATTGGCAAATTCTTTTTACCAAAATAATTTATTAATTAATTTGATTAATACGAAGAAAGTCATTGAATTTTAATCAAAACAAGTTACATTGCTAATTAGCACCAACACTCATTTCACTTCAAGGCCACGAATCACGATGCAATATCTAATTAGTTTGCCAACTACGTTTGATTAATATGCGAATCATGTCACAAAAAGGTTACCATTCGAAAGAATAAATGGTTAATTTCAAGAAGCCGATTTGTTTTCATTTCTTCCTGGGCAAATGTAAGTCGTCAATCACAAAGCACAAAATACAGACACCACATGTTTGGAATCAATGTTCTTCACAAATCTGCAGTCAATGCAAATTATATTACTGAGAAATTCAGTAATGACCACACAGGCACACACATATACCTCACTCAATGTACTTATTTATCAGCAAATTACATAACCACACGTAACGAATATATAATACTTGTAACTTAGAGTAATATTTTCACTGTCCCTGCAGTTTGGTTGAACCTCTCCCAAGAAAGCTGCAATATTTGGGAAAAAAAAAGGACAAGAGGAAGAATAGTCAGATGTTTCGGGGCAAGTTAAAGTATTAACAAAGATTGAAATTCCATATGAAGATAACTAGATAATTAAAAAAAAAATCTCATTATAAGTTCCATTTTGAAAAATCCTGAACTGTTTGAATTTAGAAACAGATCTGACCCCGAGAACAGTGCGGTTTCCAAAATATTATTTTTGTTTTTCGTACCGACAAAATAATTATGTATTAGAAGAAAATAAATTAGTACAAATTTGATTGAACTAACTAACGTTCAAAGTCAAGTTTTCGTTTGGTAAACATAACAAAACATTAAACTATAAACGGTATAGCTGTATGAGAAATTAAAAATTAGAAAGCTGCATGAAAAGAGGAAATATAACAGAGTGGTACGCTTATTGAAAAAAAAAAATCCATACCTAATTATCACTTGATTCAATCATCTCGCCATCAAGATGAACCTGAGGGATATGTGCAATCTTGGGCCAATCTTCACCTGTTGGCGGTTTGCATCTTTCACTCAGTGCAGGACATCCTGCAATGGTCAATGATTTCAGAGTTGTGACGTCATGCATATCCTCCGGCAACGATGACAATTTTGGACATCCTAGAATGGTAAGAGTTTCAAGAGCTTTGAGATCTTTTAGAGACCCTGGCAGTGCCATGAAGTTGGGACAATCTCCAATAACCAAGTTCCGTAAAGTATCAGTACAACATTGAAGAAGCCATTGCGGCAGTTCTAATAACAGTGTTATTTCCACAACGAAAACCCTCCAAAGGTGAGGCCTTGTGTCTTTGCAATCATGATGACTTCCTTCACCTTCCATTTCCACGTTCAGATTAAGATCAAGGCTTTCACACTTCCACAACATCAGAGTCTCTAATGAGCTGAGATATTTGATAGCAGGTGGCAATGAGATTAGACGAGGACAATTAGCAATTAATAATGTTCGAAGGACAATAATTGATCTATCTCCTCGAACAAATGTTCTAAATTCCTGCATTTAGAAATTGACAACCAACGAAGAGAACTCAAGCTCCTTATTCCACTCTCTTGCAAAGACTTTTGTTTTGTGGTTAGCCCTAACACTCTGAGACTAACAAGGTACCTTATGTCTTTAGGCAACTCTTCTAGCTCCAGACATCCTTCAAGATTCAGTGTTTGTAAACTCTGTAGCTCGCAAATGGATTTTGGAAGTTTCTTGATTTTAGAATTTCCCGCCAGATCAAGACGCCTCATGTGCTTCAAATTACCCATCTTTCTGGGACAAACCTCAATAGCAGAGCCATTTAAATCTAGCACTCTCAGGAACTACGACTTTGAGATGCATGATTCAACAAATGATTGGCTTGTCTTCTCATCATCAGGTGAAAAGAAAATGGTTCTCACACGACCTAGATCAGATAAAAGGCTTGAAAAGTCATTTCTCGATGCATTAGCAGTAGCAAATGACAAATGACGGACACTTTTGGGAATAGATTGACAATCAGAGTTCACTACTAGGAATTCATCTTTGGCCACTTGCTGAGCAAGATCATGCATAAGGTCGCGCATTTTGAAAGAGAACGTCTCCATTCCTAACATCCCAATAGTCAAATCTTGGAAGAAAGATCTTGATAGTAATTCCTTCACGTACCGCATACCAATATCTTCTAACTCTTCATTCTTATTATGCGATTGGAGAAGACCATGAGCCATCCAAAATTGAACCAAAGCATAACTACTAAATTCAAAATCCTTTGGAAAGATACAACAATAAGCAACACATTGTTTCAGGCGAGGCGGTAGTTGATCATAACTGAACCTCAGAACAGGTAAAATGTCATTTGCCTTTTGCTCTAACTTCCATATCTCATTATCCCTCACATATTCCCAATCATGTTCATCCGTTGAGTCATATAGTAGACTTCCTAGTGTTCTGACTGCCAGAGGAATTCCCCCACATTTTTTCACAATTTCTTCCCCGATTTTAACAAGGTTTGGATGTTTATCTCGCTCTTCTTTAAATGCACATTTCATAAACAAAGACAAGCAATCCTCGAATGGTAGACCTTGTAAGTTGTAGCCAGTAGTACCTCCCCTCGTGCCCATGATTGAAGCAACCTTCCTGCTACGTGTGGTTACCAAAATTTTGCTTCCGTTAGCACCTCCCAACAATAAGCTTTTTAATTTACGCCATGCTTCAGGATCTTCGTTCCATACATCATCCATAACAAGCAAGTATCTCTTACTATTCAAACGATCTCGCAAGGTTCGTTGCAATTGGTCTGTATCCAAGTCACCTTGGTTTTGACCAGTTATCGACTTGATAATCTTTGTCATAAGTTGTTTCTCATCAAAATCCTCAGAAACACATATCCAGATTTTCAACTCAAAATGCTCTTCTACCCTTTGATCATTGTACACCAATTTTGCAAGTCCAGTCTTGCCCAAACCTCCAAGTCCCACAATAGGAACCACAGACACAGTTTCACTTTCGCCGTCACTTGTTTGCATCAATAGTTCAATAATCTTCTCTCTATCTTTATCTCTTCCAATAATATCAGATGAAAGCACAAACGAGTGAGTGGGTTCCCTTTCTTTGTGCACAACTCGCTGATGATCGTCAAGTCGTTCAATGAGATTAAACTCACCCCTCAATTTTGCAATCTCATCAAATCTCTCTCGAATTTTCTTGATTTGATGGCCCATTCTAAAACGAAAAGCTATCGGATTTGAGCTTCCAAAAAAGTTACGAAACTTTCTTCCGATGCTTCTTTGCTTCATGACTTGCCTTCGTAGATTTTCCACCTCAAATTCATCCAACACATCTTCTGCATCATAACAAGCATCTTTAAGCTTTCCCAGCCAATCGCTTAACCGGTGATTATGGATTTGCTTTTCCTCAGCATCCAAAACCACACTTTTGACAGTGGTTAACGTCTCCTTTAATTTTTATAAGTCATTTTTGACACCGTAGAACAATAAAAGTTCTTCACAAGTAGAGCTCACTAATTTTTCCAAAAGTTTTTCAATCGGAAAATATGATTCCACCATTGCTCCTGAAATTGAAGAAACAGAGTCATGGGATATTATTTGATGGTTTTTTTTTCCATTTATACTATTCTTGTTGCTCGTGAATAAATTCAAACAAAATTTTAAATACAAACGGGTGGGCTTGTATTGTTTTAATTAAAGTGTAGACGTTCATAATTCTTAAAGTTAAGTTTAAATAGACTTAAGAAAGAGTAATTAATAATCCAAATAGTTTTTTTACTATTTAGCGGGGGTTTGAACTCTACTAGTCATGAGGTGGATCAGCCAAGGCCTTATTGATGAATTCCATGAGTTGGCACAAGAGTCTTATGTTCATCCATTGTATCTTTTTTTTTTCTTTTTTTTTTGGAAATAAGTTAATCAAATCACGTGTTGTTAGTTGTCATTCAATCTACCAATATACCTATGGAAATTTGTTTTATTTGGATATTTTGGATATTGGCAATTACAGCCCATTAATTAAAAGTTTCAACCGGGCTAGTCACAAAAGAGATTTGGTGGCATTGTAAAGAGGATTTGAGGATATTGGGAGATGTCTCTTTTTTCAAAGAAGATTTTTAAGTCCTAAATTAGGAATTTTCTACACTTTTCAGTTTTCTTATTGAAGATAATTCATATTTAACAAATAAGTAATTTTCTCTTTAGAACTTAACTTATTCAAAGAGGAATACAAATCATATATGTATGTATGTATGTATGTATGTATGTATGTATGCATGTATGTGTGTGTGTATATGTATGTATGTATGTATGTATGTATGTATGTATGTATTTATGTATGTATGTACATACATGTACATATATATATGTATGTATGTATGTATGTAGGTATCTATATATGTGTGAGTATATATATATATATATATACACATACATACACATACATACATATATACATACATACCTACATAGACACACACACACACACACACACACACACACACACACACACATATATGGAGATTAGGTTTACTTATTTGCATAATATAACAATCGATTGTCTGTAAGTAAATAGTTTTTACTGCGAGAGAAAAGATAGTTCTATTAAGAGATTAGGTGCTTTTGGTGTTTTAGGTGTTAAAAAAATACTAGAGTAATTATAATAATTTTTTCTCTTATCATCCTTGGCTATTATAGTTTTTCTCCAATATAGAAGTTTTCATGTAAATTTTGTATTATTTGATTGGCTTTATTTTCTATCTATTTTATATTTACTATTTATTTGATATTTTTTCTTACGAATCTTAAGTGGGATTAATTATTTCTTAGTAGGTGATAATAGAGCTAAGGTTGCAATGTAGAGCAAATATGGCAACAAGGAGGTTTTCAAAACCTATGAAGATAGAAACGAAAAAGTTTGACAGAATAATCAATGTTTGCTTATGGGAAGCTCAAATCAATAACGTAATGATTCAATATGTCTGTACAAGTAAAGCAAAGAACAATGTAAGGCCTATTCCACTAGTAGAAACCCTTGGACGAGTGTAGGTAATCAAAACATCTTAAAAGAGATTGTTGGAATATAGCAAATTTGGAAAGTAGTTCTAAATCAACAGAAAGAGATAGTAATTATGACATCTATTGGTGTTTCGTGAAGAGGATGTGTTATTGCTAATTGGTCCACAAGATATGCACACAACCCCTAGTTTAGTATTTATGCAAGGTATGAGATGAAATTTTATGTTGATTGATGAGGACTCTCAAAAAAGCCAAACATGAGAGTGGGTAATTTTAGAAATGTCATCGACATATGCCAAACATGTAACGCCCACTTTTATTTATTTATTTATTTTTCTACTTTTACCCTTATCAAAATTGAGTAGGATAATTATTATTGAGTGTTTGTGTGTGGGTAAAATTTATCAAATTGCTTTAAATAAATTATGTAAGTTATTAATTTTTTTTTTAAAAGTATTTATTAATTGACAAGTATTTAAGAGGAAGTCGTCTTTTATTTTCTACACCGTTACAAACTCTAGAAAGAAAAAAAAAAAAGAAACATAAGTCTTTGGAGAAGGAAAAGAAAGTTTTATAACTTTCTTTTTTTAGGTGGCATTTGTTTTTTTATCTAAAATCTGAATATACCTGAATTAGTCTGAATTCTGAATAGATCTGAATGTCTGAATCTGAATAATATGTTTATTTTTTCGTCTGAATCTCAGAAAATAAGTATTAAGTTGTTTGTTTTTTTCAACTTAAAAAGTTAAAAATATGTACTTTTACATTTGTATCCTTATTAAATTTGAATGTCAAATAAATAATATATTAAATGCCACAATATTTTAACATTTATAAGTAAAACTAAATTCAAGTAAATACATAATTATTTTAGAATTTTAATAGATAAAATACCATAAATTTTAAATTTTATCGTATATAATATAAGAAAGAAAAACATGGATATTTTTATGTAGGGTAAATGTCTATGGATGAGTTTGGGATAAACATGAAAAATAAATTATAAAGCAAGGATATTTTTGACATTAGTAAGTAATTGACTTAATTCAGATTTCTCCATTAAGTAAAAAGCTAAAAAAATTGGCTTATTTTATTAAGTCAAAATTATCTAAAAAGTCTCATTAAGTTATAAAAACAAACACCTTTAATTAACTTAATTAATTAAGTTAAGTCACTTTAAGTCATTAAGTTAAAAAACAAACGCCACCTTAGTGTTTTCCTTAAGGTACTAAATATTTCTTAGACTTATATGATTTATTTTTTTGAATTGTTTGCCTTTAATTACTTGTAGTATGATTTGGGTAATATATGCGTGTTTGTAATGTTGTGATGATATGAACAGCCTCTATTCCTTGCTTGAAAGCGTTTTCTTTATTTAGAATCACATGAATATGCTTACATATCATGGAACTAGACATCCTAAGCTTTCCATTGATAGGTTTTGTGTTGAAATCGTCTGATTATGCAAATTGTTATGGGTTTTCGAAGTTGGGTTACTGGTGCTGGAAAATTCCGATTTTCAGCAGCGGTTCTCAATTCTGGAAATTTTTCTATAAGGTTACACATCCTTAAAAATTATGGCGATTTTTGTATCAACAGATCTATGTCTCCTATGCTTGCATGTGTAATTTCGTAGTTTTATTCTTTATGGTTGAATTATTAAAAACCGTAACATGTGGCTGCTGCAAATCTGAAAACTGTTTTCCAGAATTGCAGAAGCTGAAACGTATAACAGTTGGGCTAGTTTATGAATATTACATGTCATGTTAGGATTTTATAATGAAATTTCAATCTTTCCTCTATCTTTAAAAAATGGAATCGTGATTTTTGGGCATGTAAAATAAAAGATACGAATGTTTGAAATTCTGTTTTCAACTCTGAGATTTTCTGGACGGGTTAGATGTTCTTGGAAATAAAACGTTTTAAAATAGTTTCAGGAGTCCAAAAATTATGAAATTTAATTAGTGCTTTCTGAATGTTTCTTCTGTGATTCAAAAAAAGAAACATATTATTTCGAGTACTAAAGAAAATTTTATGAATTTTATAAGTGGAAAATGTCTGTTTTGATCAGTGCTGGACAATTTTGTTACTTTGGTGAAAGGTCAATATTCTGACTCGATTTTGACTTGTGCTGATTTTTGTGAAATATTGTATGCAATGCTATGCATGTTCACAGTGCCTCTGTAAATTTTCATGGTTTTCCGACATGTGTATAGGTTATTAAAAATCAGCATGTACATGATACTCATAAGTATAGGATATGTTTAGAATATGTATAAGTATTAAGCTAGTATAAGTGCCTATGATTTAAGGATGACTGGGATTATGTTTAAGGTTAGAGATGATATTGATAAGAATATTTTTATGATAATTATAGGACATGGGTGAGCTCGTTGGTTATTCTTAAGGTATTGAATTGATTGATATGGATCAAGATAAGTAGATTCATGCATGATGTCCTTTATAATAAATACGAATTATGTTTAAATAGAGATTTTTACAAAACTGATTTCTAAAATATTTAAATGAATTTTGTAAAATAAAAACGCTTCTAAATGAATTTATATAAATGTATTTTAAAATGATTTTTTCTTAAGAAATTAGTTTTTTTAAAATTAAATGTTTTCTTAAAGAATTTTTTAAAAGAATTAAATGTTTTAGAAGACTTTAAATGCTATTTATGAAAAGATGTAAGGTGGATTCAAAAATGTTTTGGCTCATAGTCTGTAGTAATATATATGATGTTAATGTTATGATGTTATGAAATGCTAAGGCCAACTTGCTGGTATGATGATGATCTGGTGCACAAGGATATTATGAACAACGTGGGGTATAGTACCCTAAATGAGGAAAAATGCGGGGTATAACACCCTAAATGATGAATGATGAATAATGATGACTACGAGGCATGAGCTACTAATGTTTATGTTTTAACGTTTTTATGAATGTTTTAATGTTTTTAATGCTTTTATATGAATCCACCCCTTATGCTAAATAAAGATGTTGTTATAAAATATTTAAAGGTAAACTTACAAGGTTTTCAAATATTGTGCATAGATTTGCTTACCGAGTTGACGGCTCACCCCTCGTCTCCAATATTTTGCAGATTGATTAGAAATGTGGCTTGGGTGCTTAAATGGAGAATTTTTCTTAGTGGATCTTTGGAGTTGCTTTCAAGAGTGAATTTGGCTAGACTTTTTATTTTGGACTAGAGACTTTTCTTTATAGACTTTATTTCAGATGTTTTATGTACGGATTCAGTTGGAGTATGAATAATTGTCTATCTTGAGATTTATTAATAAGAATAAATGATGTAAAGTTTCATTCCAATTTTATCCTTGTGTTTTCGTGGGTAATTTTTGGAGTGTTACAAAACATGTGTACTCTGGATAATGTGGAGTATGATGATTCTCGATGTAGAAAATTATGGCTGCTGGATAGAGGACAAGATTTTACCCATGGTGGAGTGATTCTCATTAGTCTTATGTTAGTGTGGTTTTGGTAGACTAAATAAGGGGGAGACGACATGGTTGCATAGATGTATGGCGGATTATATTTTGTCACTTAATTGAAAAACTCACCAAAGTGGAGATTTTTAAGAAACATATCTCCTTTTTCAATGAAGATTTGTAAATCCTAAATTAGGATATTTCCTAGAATTTTTTTATTTAGTAATTTTCTTGTTCCGGGGGGGGGGGGGGGGTTCATGTTTAAGGAATAAGTAATGCCAAAGAACTTATTAAAGGAGAAATACAAATTATATAAGGAAATAAATATTTCTCCAATATAAAATAATCACAATATATACGAAAGGTTAGATTCACTTATTTAAATAACACAACAATCAGCTCTATACAAGTAGACAGTTTCTGAAATGAGAGATTATTTGTTATTGGGGTTTTTTATGTGAGGAAAATATTAAAGTAATTGTAATGATCTTTAAATAGTAGATTTTTCTTTTGTCATCTTTGGCGACTGCGGTTTTTCTTCAATATAAGAATTTTTCACGTAAATTATTGTGTTGTATGATTGGTTTTATTCTCTGTATATTTTCTATTTACTATTTATTTGATATTTTTACTTACAAGATCTTGCTAGGATTAAAATTTTCTAACAGACGATTCAAATATTAGAAATATTCGTGTAAACTATGGTGTGCCAACCAATCATTCTCTACTAGATGGCAAAGCTGTGTATTGTATAATGAGATGATAAATTTTTTAAATATTAATTTTGATGGATCTTATCGAAATAGGTTGATTTGACCATTGCTAGTCCTAGCATGGGACATACTATCACGTCAAACATATGAGTTTGTACGTAAAATATATTTTGAACAGTCTCCATACCTTATTAAATAAAATCTTTTATAACAAAATTTATTTTAAATAGTATTATAATATGAGGGTATTTCTCACTAGACCTACTTTTATTCTTATCTTTGCAACCATAAAATTAAATATTAATCATCTCAAACTCAAACATTATGAATTAGCCTTTGCATTTTTTTTAGTTCTTTGTTTTCATTTGATTTTTCATAAATGCACATGGGTTAGCGTATCATATTTTTACTATGTTCCAACAACACAACATGTGCCCTTGATAAATGAGCATTTTACAAGGTTATTCCACACAAAATGCTCTCGTATGAGGACAAAATGAACCACGTGTTTCATTAAAAGAAGCACATGATGACCAAATACTAGCTTATAAGCTAACGTACCTCTAGAGTGCCTTTGAGGAACTGAAATAAGAGCCACTATATGCAATGCCACTTGTGAAGATTGAAATACTACACGTGGCACAAATAGTTTACACTAGCAAAGAGCATTCGATACTACTATAGTACCTTGACGAAATTCTCTTTACACTTAGAGTTCTTATACGTTTTACTAAAACTTTTACTTGGGCACTAGAACGTTCTTGTACGTACAAGATAATATTGTTTCTTTAATAGGTATAAGAGTAACAATATTTTCATTACATTGTCCTCTATAGTAGGGGTAATATAGAGTAATGTAAAAATTTATTATAATATGAAAGGTAAGGCTACTTAAATCCACTGGAATATTAAATAAACTCATTTACGTAATAAACACATTATCACAAATTAAAACTTTATTTTTTTACTCAAAAAAGCCACAAATATTCTCAATATACCCTCAATAAGTATCATGAATTTTTGTTAGTTGTTTCTCTCACTACTTTCTAGTAAATCTTATTTTTATCAATTAAATCTTATCTCAATGATACGTTTCTTAACATGTCATCAATTGATGCAATTGCAGCGACTTGTTCCCCCCCCCCCCCCCCCCCCCCTCCCTCTTCTTTGTTCATCATAATAACTTCAAATAGAAATAGTAAGTCTTTTATTTCCCTTAATTATAACTAGTATAATTAAGTTGGTGATCTTTTGATATTTGTATAGTGACCTTCTCATTTTTTGAAATTAAAATATTTAATAGAAATCCAATTACTAAAGTTTCTTGAGGAGCACATACATCTAATAGTGACTTGAGGGTAAAGGAAAGGCAAATTTTAAAAGATTTTTTTTTTTTGGATAAGCAATTTGAATATAGATCTTACTCCAATAGAAGCCTTAAAATATAAGAACCACATAGGACTGGAAAAAAAAAATTGGGGAAACAGAGAGGAAAAGAGAAAAAAGAGTGAAAAAAAAATAAAAACTTTAGGGAGATAAATCAACATAATATTTGGCTAAAATAGTAATTTAATTAAGGAAAATTTTGTACTGAAATTTTTTTTTGAAAAGTGGATTTTAGAGAGTATTGCGGTAGGTTCAAATAATCTCATTCTAATATATATTCCAAGCCAAATAGCCTCTCCAAAAAAAACTCCATTCCACTACAAATAACTGACATACAATCTTCTATGAACTTATGATCCCTCTTGAAATTTATTTCTTTTTATAATATAATTATTAATTTGTATCAATTCTTTATTGCCTAATTCCCTCTCCACCTATATAAATGAGTCTCCACCTATATAAATGAGTCAGGGAATCATAAACCTCTTGTACTAACCCTAAGTGATTTTACCGCTTAATATCGCACTAGATTTTTGATGAATTGCAAATTTTTAAACCTTAAAATTTATCTCATTTTAATATGTATGGATCTGGCAAGTAGAGGAATAAATTTATCTCATTTTAATATTTATGTAACCAATGATGTACATGATTGTCACTTGTTTATTGTTAAAAGTTAAAACGATAGCTAAATCATATAAACAAATCTATCGGTTCGAAGTAGTCGTACCTTTCTTGTAATGCTCCCACCAATCACAAATTGTCTATGATGATTCGGCAGAGCTCAAAGTGTCTGTGATGATTCTGCTATAAAATGGCTGAAGCAAAGAAAAATGAGGGCTCTTGTATATGTGCTGAAATGGGACTTTTTTTTTGGCTGAAGACGGATAAATTAATCGCTATGACCTTGTATTACAAGATAAAAAATTGGTAATTAGAGTATTATAGTGTGCTGTGTAAAAATATTCTTTCCCTTAATGTAATATTCATATTCCATAGCATATGAATAATACATTAATTGAAAAGAAAAAAGTAGACCAGCCAAAGACCATAGCATATATTCCATAGTATATATTCTTTCCTTTAGTTATGATAATCAATTCCAAAGCATAAGAATATTACATTAATTGAAAAGAAAAAGCAGACCAGCCAAACACCATAGCATATATTCTTTCCTCAAACTAAGCAACCAAACTAGAAACCTGCAATTGATCACCACATCTATGTTATGTCTACATATCTTACTAAGTGAGCAAGAATCATCGTCCTTAATATATAAAATATTGTTTTAATATTAAAGGTTGTATAAATTAGTAAATTATAAAAGGAACCTCCTCCTCTTGTTAAAAACTCGTTTTATGTTAGAATGAATATAGTCTTTTAATTAATTTCTAAACCAATTTTAGCCTTAAAATAACCATAAAACTTTACATAACAATGCTACATTGTTTGATAATCCTATTTTTTTTTTTAATCTGGAAAGTCATTAGTTCCCATCGGTTTTTCTGAATGAAAATCATACATGTAGTTCCCCAGTTTCAGTGCATTGAAGGTGAAAGAGTGTGTTAGCGCCACGCAGATAATTATAATCATTTTTTTTTCTTAATTTTTGTGTCTAACCAATATCACCGTTGTAATAATTTGATAAGACAGCCACGAAACTAATTAACGAAAGGATCGCTAAACATTTTATGGACAAAATAGGACCCAAAAAAAATTATAAAATATTGATATTTCAAATCATTTAAAGAAAAAAATATCGAAATCTTATTAACTCCTTTGGTTAGGAGAGTGTTGGAGAAATTGAAAAAAAAATTCGAAGTGGACAATTGAGGATAGCGACAATCAACAACAGCCTGGACACAGGTAAGTTGAAAATAAAATCCCAACCGTTCAAATTATTTTGAAGATCGGTGGTGGAGGTATCTGCTGACATGTCACCTCGAAGCATCTCTGTCTACGTGGCCCCATTTGATACGGCATCTCATCATCTCATGTTCACTTTCTTCTTGGAACCAGACTGGCTTCTCTTGGGTGTGCGCTGCCACAGACACGTGTGGCTCCCACAGCCGAACCACTTTAATAATCTTTTTATTAAAAATTATTATAAAGTAGAAGAAATGGACACATCATTAGTGATTTGTTTATTCGTGAGAGGTTGAAAAGATAGTGTCGATTGAACAAGCTGACACGAGAAAAACTGACCCCCATTTAGTTTATTTATTCAAAGGTTGGATTAATCTGTTAAAAGTCTCAAGTTTTAAAATTTGATTAATTTCAGAATTTTTTAAACTTTATTTTTTTTAACTTAGGTTTGATTTTTAGGTATTTTTATTTGAATAAAAATAAATAATTTTTTGTTCAATGTACTGAAATCCATACCACCTTAAACAACCTTAATCATAGACATAGATGCGAAAAAAAAAAACCAGTAAAGAGTTCCTAACACTGTGCCCCAATCATAAAATTATCATTATCACCATTGTGGAATTGCCAATAAGTCAATGGCACGAAGCTACGTGATTGAAGGAATGCACACACTCATATACCCAAAAAACACCCCTTCCCCAAATTAATTCCAAATCCTTTGCTAGGGAAGCCTCGGATCAACTGTAAAAGTATAGTGATTTCATATGCCGGTCTCAACATATATGCTGCACCCCGAAAAGTAGGCACTTGAGCAGGAGAACCACAAACAGATTCTTCTGAAATGGAAAATGTTGATGAACTCTTTAAGGCCTTTGCTTTTTCTCGATGTGATATAGCGCACACACATCTGCTGATGTCTTCATCTGAAACCACAAATCAATTTCACCCACCGTCAAGACCACACAATGGGCAAATTTTCGAGCAAAAAAGATTACCAAGCCAAATGACATCAGGAGAACTATGACGTCTACAAACAATTTGAGAACTTTCAGCTCCTTCGGGGCAAGCAAATGCATACAGGATTGGGAGCAAGCAAATGCATACAGGATTTTTGTTTTCATCAAAAGTCCATAATTTCTCTGAATCACATAAATATTTCCATTTGATGGACAACTTCCTAACTGATGGAGTTCACACTTGAGCAAGACTGATCCCATTTCTGTGCTCTTAGAACTCAAGCTTTCTTAAATTACAATCTAAATTAACCATATCCTCTTACAATTCATTTGGTATTCATACAACTCTTATCATATAGAGGTTTGGTCTCCTTATTCCATATTAAGCTTCAGTAGCACTATTGTGAATATCCTGCCTGATATTTGCCGTCACCAACCTAATAAATGCAGTCTTAATCACATAGCTTGTGCATTCATTCATCACAATGCGTTTTCACACTCCTCAATCAATTATAACTACTATGACAAAGATGATGAAGTGAAGAGGAAGAAAATGATCATCCCAGGCATATCCACGACAATCCATTTAAGATACAGAAAAGGTTTGAGTTTTAACAGTAGAGCATATCACAGCATGTGAATCTCAAACTGACCGATTTCAGGATCCAGAATGCCATTGTAAAATGTCAACTTTACCCATACAAAAGTCTCCTTAATTTGTAGACATCAAGAAATTTACTTATTGTGAAGAAGTATCAGAATAAACGAACATTACGATAATATGGAGTGCAAGTTACCTTTATGACATTGATCGTTTGCTTGATTGCCCAACCGAATAAACTCAATGCAACTAGGAAGGAAAGAGGCGAGCCCTGTCGCACAGCACCCACCACAACCTGAAAGAAGAGATTGTTTGCAAAGCCAGAAACAGGGGAAATCTTTCTATATGCAGAACAATCTAATAGTAAGAAAATGAGAACCTACATCCACCAAACTTTCACTCTGCGTCTCCGCAATAAGAAATATGATTAGGTAAAGAAGCTGCAGGGTTGAAACAGTTGGATCAGGTAAAAAGCACTGATAACATTTGCAAATCCTGATATGGATAATAACACGGAAAGCTACAATTACCTCACATGCCACACAACTATAACCCATAAACATCCGGTTCCCATAATAGGCTTTGAAAGGCCAATTTGTGTTGTCTTTTACATTTTATGGCTAGATTTTCCTCTCAAGAATGTACTGCAACGGAGATCCAGAGTGGTAGGCATATTTCCCAACGCAAGTAACACTTTTCTTTAGCAAAAATGAAAAAAAAAAAGAATCAAGTATCTTCCAGTTTCACAAGCAATTTCATGTTACATGAGATTATGTCAGGGAAACGAAACGGCACCTGTACATCTGCAGCCATTGACTACCAATATCTAATGCAGGTAGTGACACAAAAACCAAATCAGGCCTGCATGGAGATGCAAAATAGCTCAATTATGCCGTCATCTTATAGCATTAGATTACGGGTCAAGAAAACATAACAAAGTCTTACATGTATAGTTGAGAGAGTATACCAGTACACAAGATGTACTAATCCTGAAATGCAAAAGATTATTGACAAAAGACAAAGGCACAGACAATAATCCAAATTAGTATGCGTATCCGCGCCAACCAGAACGAATGATGACTAATGATACATTGTGGGGTGGAAAGAGAGAAATTACGTATCAGTTACCATGTCTGAAACAACTCCAACGGCTGAAACTAAACGAGAAAGAGAAGTCAATCAAATGCAACATCTTAGGTACTGGTTATTACTAGTTACAAGTTCCTGCTCAAAATATTGGGGATAATACATGCGCTCATCATCAAATTGACGACAGAAAAGCCTTCAATACAGAAATATGCCTCAAATCTTTGACTGTCAACAAGGCCTGTGCTAGGAAATTAGTGATATACAGAGTTTCTAAGACACATAGAGTGAAAGTTGACATACCATGCAGTTCAAATACCACTGTACAAGTTGCTAATCGAAATACTAACAGCAAAATGACAGTGACTCAAGGTTGCAGATCAAAAGTACAATATAGGTGTAACTGCACTGGATTAGAACTCCAAAAGCAGTTTTGATATGATTTTTCAAAATGATATCGAACCGACAATATAAGAAGAAATGAGGGCTGTTGTATGTGTGCTGAAGTTGTCTATGATGAACCGACACATGCATGAACACTAGTTGATGCATGCCAAACACTACTAGGATCCAAAGAAAACAGAGGGAATTGAGGATTCGTTACTGATTTGGGATAGTTCAATAAAATAAACTGATAATGCATGCAGTGATAGTAAACGATCGCACACTAAACCAGTAATGTTCACCAGCAATAAGAAGTTGATACATATACCACATCCCAAGACCAAACTATTTCCTATTAACTGCAAAAACCAAGATGAAAGTACTTGAAATTTCACCAAATCATTTGATAAAATGACTTTTCGCAAATTCTTTTTACCAAAATAATTAATCAATTAATTTGATTAATACGAAGAAAGTCATTGAATTTTAATCAAAACAGAGTTTCATACCATTTTTGCTCCTTGTAAAGAGTCTGCGAGTCTCTCCCTATCTTACCTGATCAATTAATTAATAACATATATATATATATATATATATATATATATATATATAGTAGGTCGAGCTAGATTGCAGTTCCAAGTTGCAAGCTTCTTTAATTTTCTCATATCAACTTTAATTTTCGTTTTAATATTTTCTATCGTACAGAATTTTCATCCTAAAGTACATAGAAGTTCTAGGTTCTATTACAATACATATTCTTTCGAATTAGTCATTTTATATGGAGGAAAAAAAAAACAAAAACAAAAACCTCCACAAACATGCTCACGCATTTCACTTCAAGGCCACGAATCACGATGCAATATCTGATTAGTTTGCCAACTGCTTTTGATTAATATGCGAATCATGTCACAAAAAGGTTACCATTCGAAAGAATAAATGGTTAATTTCAAGAAGCCGATTTGTTTTCATTTCTTCCTGGGCAAATGTAAGTCGTCAATCACAAAGCAAAAAATACAGACACCACCGTTCCCATTACACAAATCTGCAGTCAATGCAAATTATATTACTGAGAAATTCAGTAATGACCACACAGGCACACACATATACCTCACTCAATGTACTTATATATCAGCAAATTACATAACCACACGTAACGAATATATAATACTTGTAACTTTAAAACACAACATTAAAACCGTTGAACCTCTGTTCTGAACAACGTTAAGAGTAATATTTTCACTGTCCCTACAGTTTGGTTGAACCTCTCCCAAGAAAGCTGCAATATTTGGGAAAAAAAAAGGATAAGAGGAAGAATAGTTAGATGTTTCGGCGCAAGTTAAAGTATTAACAAAGATTGAAATTCCATATGAAGATAACTAGATAATTAAAAAAAAAAAATCTCATTATAAGTTCCATTTTGAAAAATCCTGAACTGTTTGAATTTAGAAACAGATCTGACCCCTAGAACAATGCGGTTTCCGAAATATTATTTTTGTGTTTCGTACTGACAAACTAATTATGTATTAGAAGAAAATAAATTAGTACAAATTTGATTGAACTAACTAACGTTCAAAGTCAAGTTTTCGTTTGGTAAACATAACAAAACATTAAACTATAAACGGTATAGCTGTATGAGAAATTAAAAATTAGAAAGCTGCATGAAAAGAGGAAATTAAAAAAGAAGAGAGCTCCATACCTAATAATCGCTTGATTTAATCATCTTATCGTCAAGTAAAATCTCAGGGATATGTGCAATCTTGGGCCAATCTTCACCTGTTGGCGGTTTGCATCGTTCACTCAGCGCAGGACATTCTGCAATGGCCAATGATTTCAGAGTAGTGACGTGATGCATATCCTCCGGCAACGATGACAATTTTGGACATCGTGCAGTGACAAGAGTTTCAAGAGCTTCGAGATCTTTTAGAGACCCTGGTAGTGCCATGAAGTTGGGACAATCAACAATTATCAAGCTCTGTAAAGTATCAGTACAACATTGAAGAAGCCATTGTGGCAGTTCTAAGAACTGTGTTATTTCCCCGATGACAACCCTCCGAAGGTGAGGCCTTGTGTTTTTGCGATCATGATGACTTCCTTCTGTTGGGGAAAATCCAGTTTTTTAATTTTTATAAAACCTTTTGAAGATCGCTCTCATATAATATATAAGAATTTGTATTCTAGAAATCGTACCTTGAAAATCTGAGTTGGCTTTTTCCGCTGAAGTGTTTTAGGCTCCTAGATCACGATCCGCCACCACCACTCCTGTTAGATCACGATCCGTCACCACCACGCTTGTTAGATCACGAACAGTCTCCAATGATCTTCCAAGTTATGACTCAGGTTCGATCTGCACTTGACATGTGGGCGCCTTTATCACTATCAAAACAACTAGCACGAGAAAATTTTTCTCTCAACAATAGAGAGAAAAATCTTTTTCTCTGATCTGTATATAGTGGCTTCCATATTTTTCTTTAGGGAAAAATAAGCCTTTTATATCACCCTTTAGTGAAAACCCTAGGCTCCAAATAATACCCTAAATAAAACTCACGTTATTTTCTTTTTCAATAGGGGACCCACCTTGTAAAATAACATAAGGCCCCTTATACAAAAGCTAATTAAATGGAGCCTCCCACTAAATGATATATTTAGGCTTTTGACCAAAATAGCTAGTTATCTTACTTATTAGTCCAGTAGTGGTGCAGTCAATTAAATGAGCTAACCCGGGGATCATTTGGGAACATACAATAGTGGCTACAATAATTAGGCCTGTAATTAAACTAGTCCAATTATTTAATTTCAAATCTACTCCACTAAAAGATTAGAACTGACTTCCATAATTGTATGCTCGAATAATAATTCGTCCCAAGCCACATTGATTTCTTTACTGCACAATCCTTTGTACCACATCGTTAATTAAATTGATATCTCAACTGTCCAATCAATTTAATAACATCTTATTCCTTGATCCTTACTGGTTTTCTCTAATGATCATTTTCAACATACTAAATATGTTGACACACTCTGGCCAGAGAGTTCTATGATCAAGTGCCGAAAACCCATCAAGAGATGTGTTGTACAAATTCTATATTGTTAATACATAACTCCAATACTCATAATTGCTCCCACCAAGATACCGGGTAATCTTGACCACAAGGCTGTGTCGTGCCCATTGGTAACTCAAATGGAATAACAATTACAATCATGAAATCATAATTAACTCAAGATTAAGATTACAGTAAAATCAACGCCTATGAGATTTAATAAGTCTGACAGTTATTACAAAGTTAATTAAATCTCATATGTGATCCTGTTCAATGTAGTCGTACTACATCAATAAATTCATACATGATTAAGACAAATCATTCAATGAATTTATTACAGTCTATACCTAAATAAAGTGCCCAACTTTATTTATCAACTGCGAACTAAATTTATTTAATCATAAGATAACTTGTATTTATGTCTTCTGTGAATCCACATAGTGATCACATAAATACATATAATATGATTAAATGGACTTTAATACAAATATTAATGCAATTAAGATATTTGAATAAAATACCTCATTTATTTTATTAATCAGAAAAATTGTTTATTACAATTAAATAAACACATATGCTTTTAAAGAGCATATTTTCCCAACAATCTCCCACTAGCTCTCAAAGCATATCTGGCATATTGCACATGCTCTAGGGCTCTAAGTGCAGGTTATAAAGGTTTCCCACTAATGGCCATTGTAATAAGATCTGCCATTTAGCATCTAATGCCATTTGGGATATTGTCATATAACCTTTCTACACTATTCCCTTATAAGATGATACTTCCTTTCAATATGTTTTGTTTCTTGTGGTTCTTTAGTTCCTTAGATTGAGCTACCGCACCACCATTATCACATAAATAGTTTAAGGGGTGCAGTTACAACAGGTACCACCTCAAGATTTCGTAGGAACTTGCGGAACCATATAGCTTCTTTTGCAGCTTCAGATGTAGCCACATATTCAGCTTTAGTTGTTGAGTCTGTGATACAAGATTGTTTCACACTCATCCAACTAATAGCTCCACTTCCCAATGTAAACACATAGCCGGAAGTTGATTTTCTGGAATCCTTATCTGACATAAAGTCAGAATCAGTATAACCCACTGGAATGAGTTCATCACCAGAATACACAAGCATATAATTTTTAGTTCTTTTCAGATACTTTATAATATGCTTGACTACAGTCCAGTATTGAGGTCCAGGATTAAATTGATATCTGCTAACCATCCCTACCGCAAAACAGATGTCTGGCCTAGTGCAAAGCATGGCATACACGAGACTTCCCACAGCGTCTGCATAGGGAACTCGTCTCTTTCTCTCTATCTCTTCAGATGTTTTAGGTGATTGATCCTTAGAGAATGTAATTCCATGTCTGAATGGTAATAAACCAGTCTTGGAATTTTCCATGCTAAATCTAGCCAATATCTTATCGATATAGATCGCTTGAGACAAGGCTAAAGTTTTATTCTTCCGGTCTCGTAGTAACTTGATACCAAGAATATAACTTGCCTCCCCCAGGTCTTTCATATCAAATTATTTTGCTAACCAAATCTTTATTGTAGTCAATACTCCTATATCATTTCCAATAAGGAGAATATTGTCTACACAAAGAACTAGGAAGGCTACAAATTTTTCCTGAATTTTCTTGTACACACATGGTTCATCAATGTTCTGAATGAATCCAAGTGATTTAATCGCTTGATCAAATCTGATGTTCCATGACCGGGATGCTTGCTTTAATCCATAAATGGATCTCTGCAACTTACATACCATGTGTTCTTGGCCTTTTTGTATAAATCCATCTGGTTGCTGCATGTAGATGTTTTCTTCCAGATGCCCGTTAAGAAAGGCAGTCTTGACATCCATTTGCCAAATTTCATAATCTAGCACTGCAGCAATGGAGAGCAGAATCCTGATGGATTTAAGCATAGCAACCGTAGAAAAATGTTTCCTCATAATCGATCCCTTCTTTCTAAGTAAACCCTTCGGCTACTAATCTTGCTTTAAATGTTTCCACCCTTCCGTCTACTCCTCTTTTTCTCTTGTAGATCCACTTGCAGCCTATAGGTTTTACCCCATTTGGTGCCTCTACAAGTTCCCAGACTTTATTGGAATACACAGATTCCATTTCTTGATTCATGGCATTTTTCCAAAATTTAACATCTCTATCTATTAGAGCTTCGTTGTAACTAGTGGGATTTTGTACATGTTCATCTGAGATAACCATATAGGTTTCTCCCAAAAATATGTATCTCGCAGGTAACCTAGTTACCCTCCCACTACAACAAGGTTCTAAAAGTGATGGTTGTTCAAGGATAATCCTGTGCTGATCAGCTGGTTGTTGCTGTTCTTCCTGTTCTATAACAGGTGTTGAAAGCTGAGCATCAACCTGATCTCTTTTATTTCTCTAGTTTTACCTTACTCTTAGGTTATAAGTCATTATAGAGTCTTCCTCAAAGAAAGTAAAGAATATTTCTATAAATACATTCCTATCTTGAGGACTATAATTCAGACTTTCCCTTATTCCTTTAAGATACCTAAAACATGCAAGCTTCTGAACACGAATCCATCTTGTCTATCTCTGATTCTAGTAGAAATACTAGTAAACTCCAAATACGAATGTGTCTCAAACCATGTTTGTGACTTTTTCATAATTTCTTGGAGTAGTAGACACCGAGATAGATGAAACTAAGTTCAATAAACTTTGTAGTTTTAAATACTAGTATCTGGAATCAAAAAAGGTAAATGATAAACCACTTAGTATATATCTTGTCTTATCCAAAAGAATCTTGTTTCTTCATTTAATTACACTATTGTATTATAGTGTTCATTGACAACCAAATAGTGCTTGAATTCTCCATAGAGATATTCTTTGTTTCGATCATATCGAAGTTCTTTTATGTTCCTGTCTAATTGCTTCTGTCTTATCCACGTACTCTTTTGAATTTCAAAAGCAATGGAATCATGACGCATTTAGACAAACATAAATAAAATGAATATTCATCAACAAGATTGATAGAATACTCATAATCCCTTATAACATGTAAACTGATTAGTCCGTATACATTTGTATGCGCTAAATCATCAAATACATAGTTATGCTTTTTAGCTCAAAAAGAGCATCCTTGTCATATTACTTTTCTAAATAAGATTTATAGAGTTACAATGATCAATCTTAATAGGCCAACAAGTCTATCATTGATCATTTTCTTAAAATCTTATTATAGTTTATATGACTTAGGCATAAATATCAGAGGTGATTTTTGGTTAGAAGAAACATTTCTTTTCTTAGATAAATGCATATACGTTTTATCATTATATCTTACTTTGAATAGATCAATGGACTTCTATGATATAAATTGTCTTTATAAATAACCAAAATAAATAATAAATAGAGGATCCAAAAAATAACAGTGTACTCCTGTTTATTAAAACAAGCCACCGAAATTAAATTCCTCTAATATAAAGACAAATATCAAAACTAAAGTCTTATAAAATTGATCTAGTCTTTCAATTGATATAAACTAGCATGTCTTCAACTGCTGTTTGATGCTTTCTTCACTTAATCTCTTGGTTTCCTGAAAACCAAATAAATGAATTACAAATAAGATTAGTTATCTCAGAATTCATTATTGTATGATGCAATAGAAATCTGAACTAATTAGGAAGCTTAAAGATTTCCTATACCTGATTTTAATAATCTTAGGACAATCTTTCTTCCAGTGACCCTTCTGTCCACATTTGTAACACTTGCCTTTTGGCTTGCCACTTCTTTTAGTGGACAGTTTGCCGATCCCAACTCTTGCTTGCTCATTCTTGTCTTTCGACTTAAGCCTTGAAGAGAATCCTTTTTTAGGAAGTTTTCTGCTATGATAGAATTCTTCTATAGCATGTAGTTCGTGCATTAATTCAATTAAGGTCATAACTTTATTGTTTAAGATATAACTGACCTTAAACTCTTTGAATGTATCAGGTAAAGATTCAATCACCATGTTAATCTTTGATTTATCATTGATTTGAACACCATGAATCTCTACCTCATTCAAATAGTCCATCATTTTGAGGACATGATCACGAACTTTTGTGCCCTCTTCCATCTTAGTATCCGTAATACGTTTCTATGCTGCTTCTCTGGCAAAATGGGTATTTTGCCCAAACATCTGATGAAGACTAGCCATTATTTCAGTGGCTGTTTCCATGCTCCGATGTTTCTTATGCAGTTCCACAGAAATCGAAGCCAATATATAGCGCTTAGCCATTTTGTTAGCTTCGCACCATTTCTCATAAGGCTCCCTCTGATTTCTATAATCGTATAACGATGGTTCATGAGGGCAAGGCTGAGTCAAAACATATTTGCTTCCCTTAGCAGTGAGAATATTAAATAGATTGCGTTTCCAATCTAAATAATTTTCACCAGTGAGTTCATTTTTACCAAGGATAATTAATAATGGGTTGATGGAAGACATTTTCTGAAAAAACAAAATAGACATGCATAAATACTTTGAAACAATATTCACAATAAATGACAAAAATGCAAAAAATCATAAATGCATTTTAATTTATTGTAACGATAATCTAGTACCGTTTTGACAAGCTATCCGTTGGGGAAGTCATGTCTACACTTACTAGACCCAATTATCCATTAGATTATTTACTTTCATGTAGAGACATGATAAATAATTATCGTTATCCCTTTGGGCCTAAATTTGTTAATAGAGCTTCGTTGGAAAGGTTAATAACAAACTTTAGTTGAGTGTATAACCATTGTTTCAATCTACGTATTTTTCATATCAATAGTCACCGTTGGGGCGAACAATCGATTGAAAAAATATTTCAATTTTATCTTTGAAGAAGTTCATCAAATAAAATATCCAATATATATACCCTCCGTAGGGAGCATCACCGTATCATGAAGTCGAGGTATATATATAATTTTATTATTGAACTAACAATGGAGCCCGTGGGAAAAATTATCTTGAATTTTCCCTCTCCCACTCAATATTTTAAAATTGATTTTTCCTTTTTAAAACATACATATTGTTAATTGCATGCTTCCTATAATATTATCTAGATGATATCAAATATTATTAAGCATATGCAAATTTCAAACAATATAATGAAATTCATTATTTAATGAATAACATGTATCATTATGCATAGAGTGGCACTACCTATTCTATATGACATGTTATCATGGCATGTTATCATCCAAAACATAACATATAGAAAAATAATTAAATAATCTTAATTCATGGCTTTCCTAATAATGAAAAATACATTAACCCTAAGCCTAATCTTCATTGGGCTTCTTGTCAATGTCCATCTTCCATAAGCTTGTTTTTGTTAATGGACTAGGGGAAATTGGGCTTTTAAATTTATAATTGGTCTAATTTTAATTTTGAAAGGAAATAAATAAATAAATAGTTTTATTTTATTTTATTTTTTTTTTAAAATAAAACTTTTGGACCAAAAATAAATTTAATGTATTTAATTTTGTCTATGCATTTTTAATCCATTAAGCCCAATTGAAATTGGGCCTAAAATTAGGATTCATTAAACTCAAAACTGTTTTTGGATATAAATGTAAAAAATTAAAAAACTTTCTGCCCAAATGAAAAATTATGGAACCATAGGGACCTCCATGATAAAAACCATGTAACCCTAAATCCATATTTTTCTTCCTCTCTTCCCCAGCCGCCATCTCCAAAAAATCCAGCCGCTGTTCACTGTTTCCACACCGGACAGCCGTCATCAACGCCGGAAAGACGTCAACCAAAACGCTCCGCGCCTCCAGCCCACGTTCGCGCTGCTGCTCAGGCGCTGCAGCTGCTGCTCGCGCGCTGCAGGTAGCGCTGCTTGCAGCGTTGCAACGCGCGCTGCAGTTGCTGCATGTGCAGCGCGAGCTGCTTGCAGCGTGGCTGCTGGCCGCTTCGCGTGCAGCGCGCGCTGCTGGCAGCATGTGCTTCTGGCCGCGTGCTGCTCGTGCAGCAGCGTGTGCTGGTGGCCGCTCGCTGCTGCGTGTGCTGGTTCGTTGCTGCAGGTTCCAGCAAGTTTCCGCAATTTTCCAGTGATTTACAATAATCCGATGCTAATTTTGGCTTACAAAATTTTTATTACGATAAACTAAATCAAGAGGGAAACATGGTTATAATAAATCACCCTCTTATTGCAGATCCAAACAAAAAATACAGTAGAACATCTAACCATGAATTAAGACAAACCATAAACATGCTTTATTCATAATTTGTCTCTCATCAAAATCCTCAGAAACACATATCCAGATTTTCAACTCAAAATGCTCTTCTACCATTTGATTATTGTACACCAATTTTGCAAGTGAAGTCTTGCCCAAACCTCCAAGTCCCACAATAGGAACCACAGACACAGTTTCACTTTCGCCATCACTTGTTTGCATCAATAGTTCAATAATCTTTTCTCTATCTTTATCTCTTCCAATAATATCTGATGGACGCACAAACGAGTGAGTAGGTTCCCTCTCTTCATGCACAATTCGCCAACTACGATCATCAAGTCGTGCAGTGAGATCAAACTTATGCATCATGTTTGCAATCTCATCAAACCTCTCTCTGACTTTCTTGATTTGTTGGCACATTCTAAAACGAAAAGCTATCGGATTTGAGCTTCCAAAAAAGTTACGAAACTTTCTTCCGATGCTTCTTTGCTTCATGACTTGCCTTCGTAGATCTTCCACCTCAAATTCATCCAACACATCTTCTGCATCATAACAAGCATCCTTAAGATTTCCCAGCCAAACGCTTAACCGGTCATTCTGGACTTGCGTTTTCTCGGCATCCAAAACCACACTTTTGACAATGGTTAAGGTCTCCTTTAGCTTTTCTAAGTCATTTTTGACACCGCAGAACAATAAAAGTTCTTCATAAGCAAAGCCCCCTAATTTTTCCAAAAGTTTTTCAATCGAAAAATATGATTCCACCATTGCTCCTGAAATTGAAGAAACAGAGTCATGGGATATTATTTGATGGTTTTTTTTCCATTTATACTATTCTTGTTGCTCGTGAATAAATTCAAACAAAATTTTAAATACAAACGGGTGGGCTTGTATTGTTTTAATTAAAGTGTAGACGTTCATAATTCTCAAAGTTAAGTTTAAATAGACTTAAGAAAGAGTAATTAATAATCCAAATATTTTTTTTACTATTTAGCGGGGGTTTGAACTCTACTAGTCATGAGGTGGATCAGCCAAGGCCTTATTGATGAATTCCATGAGTTGGTAAAAGAGTCTTATGTTCATCCATTCTATCTTTTTTTTTTCTTTTTTTTTGGAAGTAAGTTAATCAAATCATGTGTTGTTAGTTGTCATTCAATCTACCAATATACCTATGGAAATTTGTTTTATTTGGATATTGGCAATTACAGCCCATCCATTAAAAGTTTCAACTGGGCTAGTCACAAAAGAGATTGGTGGCATTGTAAGGAGGATTTGAGGATATTGGGAGATGTCTCTTTTTTCAAAGAAGATTTTTAAGTCTTAAATTAGGAATTTTTTACACTTTTCAGTTTTCTTATTGAAGATAATTCATATTTAAGAAATAAGTAATTTTCTCTTTAGAACTTAACTTATTCAAGGAGGAATACAAATCATATAAGGAAAGGAATACAATTTCTATATGAAATAATATAAGTAGTTCTATTAAAATTAGGTGCTTTTGGTGTTTTAGGTGTGAGAAAAACCCTAGAGTAATTATAATAATTTTTACATAATAAATTTTTCTCTTATTGTCCTTAGCTATTATAATTTTTCTCCAATATAGAAATTTTTCATGTAAATTTTTGTATTATTTTATTAGCTTTATTCTCCACCTATTTTCTATTTACTATTTATTTCATATTTTTTCTTGCAAATCTTAGGTGAGTTTAATTATTTCTTAGCAGGTGATAATAGAGCTAAGGCTGCAATGTAGAGCAAATACGTCAACAAGGAGGTTTTCAAAACCTATGAAGATAGAAACAGAAAAGTTTGACGAATAATTAATTTTGGCTTTTGGGAAGGTCAAGTCAATAACATATTGATTCAATCTGTCTATACAAGTAAAGCAAAGAGCAATGCTAGGCCTATTCCACTAGTAGAAACCCCTGGAGGAGTGTAGGTAATCAAAACATCTTAAAAGAGATTGTTAGAATATAGCAAATTTGGAAAGTAGCTGTAAATTAATAGAAGGAGATGCTAATTATGTCATCTATTGGTGTGTCGTGGAAGAGGATGTGTTATTACTAATGGGTCCACAAGATGTGCACACAACATGTAGTTTAGTATTTATGAAAGGTATGTGGTGGACTTTTTATGTTGATCATTGAGGACTCTCAAAGAAGCCAAACATGAGAGTGGGTAATTTCATAAATGTGATTGACATATGACAAACATGGTACTCTGGATAATGTGAAGTATGATGATTCTCGATGTAGAAAATTATGGCTGCTGGATAGAGGACAAGATTTTACTCATAGTGGAGTGATTCTTATTAGTCCAATGTCAGTGTGGTTTTGGTAGACTAAAGAAGGTGGAGACGACATGGTTGCATAGATGTATGGCGGATCATATTTTTTCATTTAATTAAAAAACTCGCCAAAGTGGAGATTTTTAAGAAACATATCTCCTTTTTCAATGAGGATTTGTAAATCCTAAATTAGAATATTTACTAGAATTTTTTTATTTAGTAATTGTTTTGTTTGGGGGGTTCATGTTTAAGGAATAAGTAATTCCAAAGAACTTATTAAAGGAGGAATACAAATTATATAAGGAAATAAATACTTCTCTTATATGAAACAATCACAATATATAAGAAGGTTAGATTCACTTGTTTGCATAACACAATAATCAGTTCTATACAAGTAGACAGTTTCTAGAATAAGAGATTATTTGTTATTGGGGTTTTGTATGTGAGGAAAATACTAGAGTGATTGTAATGATCTTTACATAGTGGATTTTTCTTTCGTCATCTTTGGCGGCCGTGGTTTTTCTCCAATATAGGATTTTTTCTCCGGTAAATTATTGTGTTGTATGATTGGTTTTATTTTCTATATATTATCTATTTACTATTTATTTGATATGTTTACTTACAAGATCTTGGTAGGATTAAAATTTCCTAATAAATGATTCAAATATTAGAAATATCTATGTAAACTATGGTGTGCCAACCAATCATTCTCTACTAGATGGCAAAGTTGTGTATTGTATAATGAGATGATAAATCTTTTAAATATTAATTTCGATGGATCTTATCGAAATAGGTTGATTTGACCAATTTTAGTCCTATTATGAGACATACTAAAATATAGTTTGAACGGTCTCTGTACCTAATTGAATAAAATCTTTTATAACAAAGTTTACTTTAAATAGTGTTATAATATGAGTATAGTCCTCACTAGACCTACTTTTATTCTTATCTTTACAACCATAAAATTAAATATTAATCATCTCAAACTCAAACATTATTAATTAGCCTTTGAACTTTTTTTTTAGTTCTTTGTTTTCATTTGATTTTCCATAAATGTACATGGGTTAGCGTATCATATTTTTACTATGTTCTGAGAACACGACACGTGTCCTTGATAAATGAGCATTTGACATGGTTATTCCGCACAAAATGCTCTTGTATAAGGATAAAATGAACCACATGTTTCATTAAAAGAAACACGTGATGACCAAATACTAGCTTCGAAGCTCAATTGTCTCTAGAGTGCCTACGAGGAACTGAAATAAGAGCCACTATTTACAATGCCACTTGTGAAGATTGAAATACTACACGCGCCACACATAGTTTACACTACCAAAGAGCATTAGATTCTATTACAGCACCTTGACGAAATTCTGTTTACACTTAACAGTTCTTATACGTTTTACTAAAACTTTTACACTTGAGCACTGGAGTGTTCTTGTCTGTACAAGATTATATTGTTTCTCTAATAGGTATAAGAGTAACAATATTTTCATTACATTGTCCTCTATATTACGGCTATTATAGTAATATAAAATTTTATTATAATATGAAGGATAAAGCCATTTAAACCCATTGTAATGCTGAATAAACCCATTTATATAATAAACACATTATCACAACTTAAAATTTTATTTTTTCATTCAAAAAACCACAAATATTCCCAATATACCCTCAATAAGTATCATTAATTTTCATTAGTTGTTTCTCTCACTACTTTCTATGATACTTTTCTTAACATGTCCTCAATTGATGCAATTGCAGCGACTCTTTTTTTCCCTTTCTTTCTTTATAATAATAACTTCAAACAGAAATAGTAAGTCTTTTAATTCCTTTAATTATTGCTATAATTAAGTTGGTGATCTTTTGATATTTTTATAGTGATCTTCTCATTTTTTTTAAATTAAAATATTTAATAGAAATCCAATTACTAAAGTTTCATCACGAGCATATACATCTAATAGTGACTCGAGGGTAAAGGAAAGGCAAATTAAAAAAAAAAATTTGGATAAGCAATTTCAATAGAGATTTTACTCCAATAGAAGCCTTAAAGTATAAGAACCACACAGGACTAGAAAAAAAATTGGGGAGACGGAGAGGAAAAGAGAAAAAGGGGTGAAAAAAATAAAAGCTTTAGGGAGATAAATTAACATAATATTTGGTTAAAATAGTAATTTAATTAAGAAAAATTTTGTAATGAAATTTTTTGGGTTAATTCCGTCCTGCCCCCAATTGTTTCAACATATTCCACTGTGCACCCAAATGTTTCAACAATACTCAATCCACACCCAAATCCGTTAATTTGACTATTTACTCTAACGGTCAAAGGGCAAATTTGGAAATTTATTCCCTAAATATTATTTAATAATAATAAATTAAATTTATTTTATAAATTAATTAATGAAATTATTATTAATTATTTTTTATTAAGAATTTTTAATGTAAATATTAATTATTGAATAAATATTTTATCTCATTTAATTCTTTTCTAATTCAAGATAAGGGGTATTTCAGACATTTCATTAACTTTCAAATAGTTCCGTTAAAAATAACGGTCAAATTAACGGAATTGGGTGTCCAGTGGAAAATGTTGAAAAGTTTGGGTGCAAGGTGGAAAATGTTGAAAGATTTGGGGGTTAGGTGGAAATAACCCAAATTTTTTTATTGAGAAGTGGATTTTGGAGAGTGTGGTGGGTTCAAATAACCTTGTTCTAACATATGTTCCAAGCCAAATATAGCCTCTCCAAAAAAATTCCATTCCACTAACGATAAGTTACATACAATCTTTTACGTTCCCTCTTGAAATTTATTTCTTTTTATAATATGTTTATTAATTTTTACTAATTCTTTATTACCTAATACCTTCCCCACCCCTACATATAAACGGGTTGGGGAATCATAAACCTCTTGTATTAACTCTAAGTGATTTTACCGCTTAATATGGCACTAGATTTTTGATGAATTGAAATTTTTTAAACCTTAAAATTTATCTCATTTTTATATGTATGGATCTGGCAAGTACAGGAATAAATTAGTATCTACATTTATGTAACTAACGATGTACATGATTGTCTCTTGTTTATTGTTAAAAGTTAAAACTATAGCTAAATCATATAAACAAATCTATCAGTTTGAAGTTGTCGTACCTTTCTTGTAATGCTCCCACCAATCACGAATTGTCTATGATGATTCGGTAGAGCTTGAGGTGTCTGTGATGACACTGCTATAAAATGGCCGGAGCAAAGAAAAATGAGGGCTCTTGTATTTGTGCTGAAATGGGACTTTTTTTTTTTTTTGGCTGAAGACGGTCAAATTAATCACTATGAACTTATATTATAAGATAAAGAATTGGTAATTATAGTGTGCTGTGTATACAATATTCTTTCCTTTAGTTATGACAATGTAATATTCATAGTCCTCAAACCAAGCAACCAAACTAGAAACCTGCAATTGATGATAACCCTCGTTAAAGGATGATTCATTTTTTCAGATACAAGAAATACATAATTGATTCCTTGCTTAACAAACCTATGTTATGTACATATCTTACTAAGTGAGCAAGAATCATCATCCTTAATATATAAAATTTTGTTTTAATATTAAAGGTTGTATAAATTAGTAAATTATGAAAGGAACCTTTCCTCTTGTTAAAAACTCGTCATGATAGAATGAATATCGTCTTTTAATTAATTTCCAAACCAACTTTAACCTTAAAAAAACCACAAGGCATTACATAACAATGCTACATAATCTGAAAATCCTACTTATTTTTTAATCTGCAAAGTCATTAGTTCTCGCCAGTTTTTCTGAATGAAAATCATACATGTAGTTACCCAGTTTCAGGGCATTGAAGACGAAAGAGTGTGTATGCATAATCCTTACAAAATTTGACAGCACTATGTTTTATTATTTGCCAGCTAGTGAGTCCATTTCGCAATGGTTGTAGATTAAAACCCATAACACTTTAAACAACCTTAATCATAGACACAAATGGCGAAAGAAAAACCAGTAAAGAGTTCCCAATCACAAAATTATCATTATCCCCATTGTAGAATTGCCATTATGTTAATGGCACAAAGCTACGTGATTGAAGGAATGCTTACACTCATATACCAGAAAAAAACCCTTTCCCCAAATTAATTCCAAAATCCCAATCCTTCTTTAGAGGAGCCTCAGATCAACTGTAAAAGTTTAGTGATTTCATCTGCCGGTCTCAACATATATGCTTGCACACTGAAAAGTAGGCACTCGAGCAGGAGAACCACGAACAGATTCTTCATCTGAAACCACAAATCAATTTCACCCACCGTCAAGACCACACAATGGGCAAATTTTCGAGCAAAAAAGATTAGCAAGCCAAATGAGATCAGGAGAACTATTACGTCTACAAACAATTTGAGAACTTTCAGCTCCTTGGGGGCAAGCAAATGCATGCAGGATTTTGTTTTCATCAAAAGTCCAAAATTTCTCTCAATCACATAAATATTTGCATTTGATGGACAGCTTCCTAACTGACGGAGTTTACACTTGAGCAAGACTGATCCCATTTCTGTGCTCTTAGAACTCAAGCTTTCTTAAATTGCAATCTAAATTAACCATATCCTCTTACAATTCATTTGGTATTCATACAACACTTTATCATATAGAGGTTTGGTCTCCTTATTCCATATAAAGCTTCAGTAGCACTATTGTGAATATCTTGCCTAATATTTGTGGCACCAACCTAATAAATGCAGTCTTAATGACATAGCTTTTAGGAAATTGGTGGGTGCAACAGGACCGCAGCTAAAATAAAATTGGAAGAAAATAAAAAACAAGCACAATAGAGGACACCAAAAATTACGTGGTTCGGCTTTTAGCCTACGTTCACGGGCGAAAACAGAAGAAAAATATTTTACTAGTGAAAAGGAGTTACAAGTATTGTGGTATTTTGTCTCACTATCCAAAATCCCAATACACCCAAAACTCTCTAATCACTAATCACTCAAGAGTTTGTTAAAACTCTTAAAATACTCTCAACTCTAAAGGAAGGATATGCTTCTCTCTCGATGGAATGCTTCAGCTCTTCATTTGTACTTCTATTTATAGCAAAATGATGGCCAAGAAAGTCAAAAAGGTGGCTTTAATCTTCAAGCAATACAGCTGCAAATTCCAAGTTTGAGATGCCACATCATCGTTGATTCTTCTCCATTTGACGTGATACACGCATCAGCCTCCTGTAGTGGTTCTCCTTTAAGCATGAATAAATTAGCATCAATCTTTTCTGCCTTCATCAATACAAGCGCGCCTTTAACGATCTTCATTATTTCATTCTCCACATGAGTTTTGTACCCATGACTATCCATTTATCCCAAAGACAATAGATTGTTCTTCAGGCCGTTGACATGTTGTACCTCCTCAATTGTGTGAATTGTACCATCAAATATTTTTATTTTGATAGTACCAATACTAGCGATCTCCAAGGCATGATCATTACCCATATATACAGATCCTCTTGAGATAGGTTTATATGTATGGAACCATTCTCTCCGAGAGGTCATGTGCCAGGTAGCTCCTGAGTCTATAAGCCAGATATCAGATAGTCGTTTTCTGCCTTCTGAGATAGTTGTTGCCTCGCTGTAGAGAATTTCGCCATCATCTGAGTTACTTGCTACACACCCCTGAGCATTTGATGACTCAAGTTCTTTGCCCTCTCTTCTCTTCTGGTTACTCCAACACTCTTTCTTGACGTGCCCTTTCTTACCACAGTTGTAGCATTTAACATTCTTCTTACTTCTAGATTTTAATCTACCATGATTTTGCCTCCTACTGGGGCCACGTTCCATTAATCTCCCTCTCGTCACCGATAGCACCTCTGCTTGCTGCGAACTTGCTTGTCTGTTGTTCGTCAGGTTGTTGATGAACTGATCATATGAATCTGGTAGACTTTGAAGTAGAAGCTCTGCACGTTCATTTTCCTCTATATTATGACCCAACATTGTGAGTTGTGAAAATAGAGTCTTCAAGGTGTTAATGTGGTCGGTCACCATTGTAGATTCTGCCATTCAAAGAGTATAGAGTTTCATTTTCAAGAAGATTTTGTTGTGTAGTGACTTGGCCTCGTACAATTTTGTGAGAGTATCCCAAATTTCCTTCGCTGTATTTTTCTCTGCCACACTGGATAATACTCCATCCCTAAGTGCCAAGTGTAGATCAGAAATGACATTGTCGTCTACCCCGTTCCACTTGTCATCAGTTATCTCCATGGGTCTTTCTCCAATTGCTGCCAAGCAATTATTTTTCCTCAATACAACTTTCATCTTCATTTTCTAAAACGAAAAATTATTTCCGTTAAACTTCTCAATTTCATACTTTGCTGCCATTTTGTTGATAACTACCGCACACAAGCTAGTGCACCACCTTGAATAGTTGTGAGTGTGTGTGAGAATGCACACCAGGAACGTTCCCAGGAAAGACTGGAGGGGTCACAATGATCCCACATAAAACCCAGACTCCTTAAGCTCTTATCGCCTTTGTTACTGAACTTTCCTAAACATATACAAAATCGCACAGTTGCTTTACTCAAAACATTATTCCCTGCTTTGCACCGTAAAATTCTTGGATCGCTCCCACCGTTTCACGTGAATAGTACCGTATCTGTGAACAGTACTGTATACGTGAATAGTACCCCTTACGTGAACAATACCATATACGTGAACAGTACCCCCGACTCTAAAAATATAACCAATAGCTCTGATACCACTGTCAGGAAATTGGTGGGTGAAGTAGCATCGCAGCTAAAATAAAATTGGAAGAAAATAAAGAACAAGCACAATAGAAGACACTAGAAATTACGTGATTCGGCGTTTAGCCTACGTCCACGGGCGAAAACAGAAGGAAAATATTTTACTAGGGAAAATGAGTTACAAGTATTATGGTATTTTGTCTCACTACCCAAAATCCCAATACACCCAAAATTCTCAAATCACTAATCACTCAAGAGTTTGTTAAAACTCTTAAAATACTCTCAACTCTAAAGGAAGGAAATGCTTCTCTCTCGATGAAATGCTTCAGCTCTTCATTTGCACTTCTATTTATAGCAAAATGATGGCCAAGAAAGTAAAAAATGTGGCTTTAATCTTCAAGTAATACAGCTGCAAATTTCAAGTTTTCAAACTTTGAAATTTTGAGCTTTGAATTTATCTTTTTCTTTTTCAAACATCCGGTGCCTACCCTTGACATCTTTTCCTCTCAATTTTTTTCTTCTTCCTCTTTTGTCTTCTTTCTTCATTTTCCTTTGCCCTTTTTGGTGGGGCATTGACAATAGCTAGTGCATTCATTCATCACAATGCGTTTTAACACTCCTCAATCAATTATAACTACCATGACAAAGATGATGAGGTGAAGAGGAAGAAAATGTTCATCTCAGGCATATCCACGACAATCCATTTAAGATAGATAAGGTTTGAGTTTTAATATTCAAGCATATAATAGCATGTGAGTCTAAAACTGATCAACTTCAGAATCCATAATGCCATTGTAAAATGTCAACTTTACAGATACAAAAGTTTCCTTAATTTTTGGACATCAAGAAATTTATTTATTGTCAAAAAGTATCAGGATAAACAAACATTTCCATCATATGGAGTGCAAGTTACCTGTATGACGTTGATCATTTGCTTGATTGCCCATCCAAATAAACTCAAAGCAACGAGGAAGGAAAGAGGCGAGCCCTGTCGTGCAGCACTCACCAGTCACCACAGCCAGAAAGAAGATATTGTTTGAAAACCGAGAAACAAGGGAAATCTTTCCATACGCAGAACAATCTAATAGTAAGAAAATGAGAACCTACATCCACCAAACTTTCACACTGCTTCTCCGCAATAAGAAATAGGATTAGGTAAAGAACCTGCAGGGTTGAAAAGGTTGGATCAGGTAAAAAGTACTGATAACATTTGCAAATGCTGATATGTATAATAACACCGAAAGCTACAATTACCTCGAAAGCCACACAACAATAACCCATAAACATCCGGTTCCCATAATAGGCTTTGAAAAGCCAATTTGTGCTATCTTTTACATCTTCATGGCTAGTTTTTCCTCTCAAGAATGTACTACAAAGGAGATCCAGAGTGGTAGGCACATTTCCCAACGAAAGTAATACTTTTCTTTAGCAAAAAAGGGAAAAAAAATCTAATATCTTCCAGTTCTACAAGCAATTTCATGTCACATGAATTATGTCAGGGAAAAGAATGGGTACCTGTACATCTGCAGCCAGTGACTACCAATATCTAACGCAAGTAGTGACACAAAAACCAAACTAAGCGTGTTGTGGTATTCTTTATCAATTGGATATTAATAACCCCGAATACGAATGAAGATAATGCCTAATCACCCGATTAACCTTGCAGTCCGATTAGTCTTGCAGTCCAAAGCAAAAGCAACAGCATTACAAACAGTAGAACTATCAAGGATTCATTCTAAATGACAGGTCATCTGATTACTAAACTATTAGACGTAGGTCATCTGATTACTAAACTATGAGACGTAGCGGGGGATTCAGAAATTTTGTATAGAGGGGGTTTGATACAAATACACTGATTCACGTTGGCGCATTCAATGGGTGCCTAGTGACTGATAGCAACGACAAGTGAGTGAGGCAGTGACGATAGCAACACTAATTTTCTTTTCTTATAGCCTTTTTTTTTTAATGTCTAAAATCTAGATATGTCTGAATTTGGTTATAGTCCAAATGAGTCCAAATACAGATGTCAAAATGACATGTTTGTTTTTCTTGTTTTAATATCCTATTATAAATGACATCTTTTTATTTTCATAAATAAAAAATATTTCAAACATATTTATTTGACATTCATGTCATTATAAGTCAAAACAAATAAAGGGATCAAGTTTTATAGTTTATTAGGAAATAAGTATATTTAATAAAGATTTTTTGGATATAGTACGTATTTATTTCCCATTTAAAGCTTTTTCAATTCACATAAAAGTTAGTTCTTTTGTTTTGTTAGTACAACATATTCGTCATTAAAATAGAAACAAAGTTGATTTTTTTGTTCATTTTAGAAAAGAAAAAAACATTTTGATTTCATTTCATAACAATTTTCAAGATGAGATTCTTAATAATTGTTGTTAACCGTGTCATAGGAATAATCAGATGTGAAGAACATCAACTAAATATTTGATAAAGTTTATTTTTAAAAGTTTTGTGATTTTTAAAAATAGTCGAATATGTTTTATAATCTTTATAAAATAATATTGTCGGTACTATGAAAAAGTTTTATTTTACCAAAATTAATTATATCTCAATTAATGAATAATTTATTAATTTATTGATAAATGAAGATTTTTTTTTAAGACAAGTTTTATTGGTGCATGTACATTCTTACCGTCCAATAGCTACTATCCATAACAATATGGCTTAGGTAATAAAATTATAATTATCAATATCTTTTTTTTTCTAATTCAGTTTGTGCAATTATGTACATATACATTACTATTGCGCAAGCCTTTAATATCAAGAAATATTTGTACAAAAGTATTCTCAAGTTTCAATGAATTATTTTCTAATTTTTAGTTTCAATTCATTCTGCTTCATGGGTTTTCATTTGAAAGGAGAAAAAAATTTCTACATTAACTAAAAAAATAAAATCCAGCGCATGCTTTGCACAAAAGTAAAGACGAGATTCAATTTAATTTAGGAACTAAGAGAAAATAAATAATTTTACATGTATATTTTGCAAAGAGTTATATTTAAACAATAAAGCTTTACGTGGATACTTTGCAAAAAGTTAGATTTAAACAATAAAGTAGCTTGCTAAGCAGTAGTCGCTACACTAAGCGGGGTGGTCCATCCGATGCCACGTTACTAAACCAAAAATACCAGAATTTGGATCATTCTCGAACGGTGAGTTTTGTCCATGCATTTTCTGTCACTTTGCCTATATTTCCCATGCAATATCTTTGTTTTTTGTTCAAGTCAATTGGGAAAGCTTGTTAATAGGCTCTCAATGTTTTGAAGTGTTATCTATTACAAGTTTACCATAGCCACTGTTTGAATTAAGCTAAAGCTATGTTTGGTTACCGAGAAAATGAAGGAAAATTTCTGAATTTATATTCATTAACTGTATGGTACAAGAATGAATCCAAGCAATTGTATTTATACTTGGACGGTTGCATATAAGAATCTGTTTACTAGATTTATCTAGAATCTTCATACACACACAGCTAATAGCTACTGAATCTGTTATAACCAACTTGCCAAGTCACCATAACAGATTTTCTAACTTACTAGCTAAACCACCAAGCTTATCATGCTCTTCAATCACGCTCTGTAATCTCTGTGTCAGCATCACCATATATTCCAACATCCCCTGTCAAGCTAAATCGTCCAGGAAGAACCTTTAGCCTGCATCTAATGAAATTGACCTTAACTGAGTGCTTTTGTTCAAATGACTGCTGTTTGATCATCACTAGGAGCAAAACAAATATCAAGGTGCTTAGCTGAAGCCTTTTCTATGGTAAAATGACTATCCAGTGAAACATGTTTAGTCTTGGTATGATATACTGGATTGTTAGCCAGAGCAATGGCCCCTTGATTATCACACCGCATGAGAAGCATAACATCTGATTTGACCCGCAATTCAAGAGTAAAGCCTGGATCCATAAAAGTTCTGATGTAGTTAAGGCTAAAGCCCCATACTCAGATTCATTGCTGGATCTAGAAAGAACATGTTATTTCTTACATGACTAAGAGACCAAATTAGGACCTTATAACGCAACATACCCAACAACAGATTTTCTGCCATCTCTATCACAAACCCAATCCACATCTGTGAAACAATTTAGCTGCATATTACCATTGTGATAGAACTCTTAGCCAAAGTGAATGGTGCCTTTGAGATAGCTTAATAACCTCTTGCAGGCTTGCCAATGATCAGCAGAAGGATTAGAAAGAAACTGCCTCAATTGATGACAGGAAATGCAATCTTTGGCCCACTAACTATAATGCAATTGCAGAGCTCCAACAATGCTCCAGTATTGAGAAGCACTGTCAATAACAATGCCTGAATTTCTTGTAAGATGATGAGAAGCAGCCATAGGTGTTGGATTCGTACGAGCTTAAGTTTGAGAAACAAACACACGTGTCAAGGAATCCCGCAACTCTTGAGATGAAACACAATGAATGACAGAAGAGAGCAAATTCTCTTGAATTGAAGACATCATTCAGCTGAGAAGAAGTTGATCTGTCCCGATCGAAGCTGAGAAAGCAGGATTATCAATTCTTGATTCAGATCCCGCATTGGAGGGGCTATTAGCATCTGCATCTTGAACAAGATACTGATCGCGACGGTCATTTGCTCCAGTGATGAATCCTTCTGTACCATTCCATTTGATTGAAGTAAGCACTTGTGTTCTCCAAACAACAAAGTTGCTTTGATCGAGTTTTATTGGTATTACAAAGTTACAAGAGGTATTCTTTTGATTTGAAGCAGGAGCTGCCTCTGATACCATGTCTGAATTGGTGCCACAAATTCGCAAGCTGCTCCTAGGTAATCGTTGTTGTTCATTGGATTCCAGAAGAAATACTAAGGATTGAGGAGTTGCTGCAATTCCTCCTGATTATCCTATGTTTGGTTATTGAGAAAATGAAAGGGAATAGATTCTGAATCCATTCTTTTACCGCATAGTACAAGAATGAATCCAAGCAACTGTATTTATACTTTGATGGTTACATATAAGAATCTGTTTACGAGATTTATCTAGAATCTTCATACAAACGCCGCTAATAGCCACTGAATCTGTCATAACCAATTTCCCTAGTCAGCATAACTAATTCATAACTCGTTTGCCAAGCTACTAGCTAAACCACCAAGTTTATTATGCTCTTCAGTCATGCTCTGCAATCTCTGGATCAGCATCACCATACATTCCACCAGCCACTGATTGCTCTAACCTTCTCTTATGGACGACCTTTGTGCTGCCTGAATATAATCATGAACATTAATTTTAATCAGAATCTCATTTACTTTCTCCTTTTGTTCTCTAAATTATTCTGTGCATATAATCATTTAAGATTACAGCTCAAACACTGATTAGTTTGGAGGGTTTACTGCACTCTTTGCAGTTTATAATTCTTTCTTAATTGGATGAAATAACAATTGGATTTTACTAAATCACAGTTGCGGTTCTTCGAATGTTGTATTATACTGATTTATTGCCTAAATTTTTGTTTAAAAAATACAGAATCTTCAACATCTATTTGTTGGCCTATTAGCATATAAATTGAACTGAATCCAAAATCATATAAATTATGAATTATCTTATTAATGTTGCTTAATTTTTTAATAACGTATTATCTTATCAATTAATCACATGTTGGTCCTAAGTCAAGACCTATTAATTTATTGAAGTTTTATGGTACTTGAAGTAAGAAATGACAAGCAAATAATAAGTTTATCAACCATTGGTTAATGAATATTATTACTAACTGCTGTCTAGTTGATGAATATTAATATTAATTTCTCCAGGAGCCAGTTTTTGTTGATGAATATTAATATTAATATTAATTCCTTTCAAAAGATAGGATATATTCTCGTGCTAGCTAATGAGATTTGTTTGTAGTCTGGATTATGCGAAAGCTTATTGTTTCTGCAACAAAAATTAATTATTATATAATAAGCCCGTTCTAATTGTATAGACCTTCTGTTTTCCTTGTAAAATTTGGATTCCTAATGACTTCTTTAATGCAATCTCAGCTGTGAAATTGCTTTTTTAAAAAAAAAAAAACCAAGACCTAATTAATTTGATTAGACCTTATATTTTTTTTTTGAATAAAAGCAATGGGTGATCTTAGAAACAATTTGTTTGGGTTAAACATGAAGATGCCTAGTTTCAAGTTCTTAACTTTAAGCAACGCCTTTTAAGGAACACATATAGAAACAGAAGGAGCTCTTTCCTAACCATAGTTTTATTTGCAATATGGAAGAGAGGATGCAATTATTTATTTATTTTTAGAATATTAAACCATCTGCTATTCAAAAACTGCATTGTGTCTCAACTAATTTAGATTCAAGCAGGTTGGACCACTAGGCTGACAAAACATTCCTTTAAAAAAAAAAAAAACTGTTTACATACACCAGCAATCAATTTAATGCTTCCTAAAATCGGATCAAAATAAAGAAAGGAATAGTGAGATCAGAATTCCCCTTCATATTCCACTACTGGCAAAGCCTAAACATGGTGAGTGGGTTATGTTGAACCAGAACTGCTGCTTGTTAAGCTCTTAGGTGCTTATTTTGAAAGCACTCATCATCCTGATTAATATGGCTGATCAAAGTCATTTGCTTGCCGTTCAGATTCATTCTTTTTGATGCGGTAGAGAGCAAAGTTGAAGGCTTTATGCGAATATTGCTGCTCCAACAAAGCTGGATTAATAGTAAATTCATGTATGATCCATCCTCTGTCTTCTCTAGGGTTTTTACTACCTTGATACAAGATCCTCTTCTTGAACCCTAAAATCTTATCAACAGAGCCACACGAAAGAACAGGCTTGGCTCCATCCTTTCCCTGCCACACACCAGAACCAATCTTTATGTAAATCTTGAAGTCTTTGGGGATAGTTTCTTCATCCTAGTGAAAAAGTAGAAAGCTTGATTCTCAAGTAACTGGTCTCCTCCGTACAAACTCCAAATTATAGGCGGCTCGTTAGAGACATAAAGATCGCAATTTCTTATGGGAATACCATCACCCATCTTCATGGAGAAGAGGGTATTGTGTCATCTTTTTGAAGAGGCATAATCCAACAGCTCTTGTTGATCTCTAATTTGAGCCATATTTGTTGTTTTGTCCACGAAATCAGAAAGCAAGATTTAAAATGAAAGAATTAGAGATGGAATTAGGAAGACTTTTGGTGGGTAAATTTGATTGGAAAGAATGAATGAAGAGATAAAAAAGCAGAATTTGGAAACTCTCTCAGTTACTTGGAAATCAAGTGGTGTTGCGTTGTCGTATGTGAAGTAGGATATTGGGGGAATTATAGTCATTAGATATCTAATTCGAATGGAATTAGGAAACCAGGTGCGTATTCTCTTAAGTGCACATTAAGTTTAATTTGTTGATTCTAAAATTTGGCTCAACGATATAATCGCTGTGAAATCTCTTTGAAGTAGTGTATTCGGGCGCTGTATCAACAAGTTTATTAATGAAGAAAAATTCATGCAATCGGTGCCTAAAGTTTAAGCACCAGCAAATAGCCGTTATGAGTTCGGATTAGGGCGTCAAAGATATAGCCGTTGAAACTAATTGTTCGAGCTTTTATTTTGGGAAAGTTGGTTTTTGTTTACACTTCACGTGACTCACGCGTGTTGTGGAGGTAAGTGGTAAGCGTAAATTACATTTTGTATTTTAATTTTTTTGAATTAAAAATTTTAATTGAATTTGTTCTTTCATTAATAATGATTTTATTTTATTTTTTATGAATCATTATTGTTAATAGTTGATTTTTTGTACTAATCAAATTTGATAAAACCAATGAATAAATAACAAATCAAGTGTCATATCATTTTACATCATTTGAAGTACAAACTTCATATATATCCCTACATTGTAACCAATATCGTTACTATATGAAAAAAGCTAACAAAATATGAGACAATTTAGGTTATTACAAAGGCGGAATTTTTTTTTTTTAAAAGTAATGCATCAAGCTCTCCAATGGCTCATTTTCATGACTTTTTTATTTTAATTTTTCGTTGTTAACCTCTTTCAAGATTTAAATTTGGGTGGCTAATTAAATAAAGTTGCTTAAGAACTGTCATGCCCATCTTATGACTTAGTTGAACAATTATACTTCTCAAGCAATATCTTAACCATTACAATACTAAATAAAGTGATATTCATTCATTAGATAATCAAATGGAATAAAAGATAATTTAATTAATCATGAAATTGTTCATTCAATGGGCGTGTGTACCACCTTAGCACTTATGATAAAAATATTTGGGTATTACTCAAGAACCATCCACAAAAAATATATTAAATAAATGAATATTAATTAATCAAAAATTATAAATTTTTTAATTAATAAATATTAATTTAATGAAGATATTTTTTTATTTTCCTAAAAATTTTAATCTCATGTTCTTTTGTTGTAATTAAGCGATTTAAATTTTTTGTTTTATGAACTAACTCACTTGTATTTTGGTTAAACAAGTAAAACTAATGTGGTTTATCTACCTTTTCCAAAACAAGTATTTATTTTTTCAAAAATGTTAAAGGTATAAGAAATTATAAGAGTTTTTTTTTTTTTATAATGTGTTATCTTACAAATTTATCAAATTGATATATCATCTGAAAAACTTAAATGACAAATTGATAGTTTCCCATTAATAAATTATAAAATCTTTATAAGATATATATTAAGTGGACTAAAAACATCAAAGGCTTGTCATCGGTTCCAAGAATTTAATTAGACCAGGGTTAATATGAAAGATTTTGAACGATTCTAAAGAAATGGATCAATTTTGTATTAAGGGTGCATTTGGCACACTGTATTGTATTATATTGTATTGTATTATTTTAATACAAGTATATTGTATTATATTGTATTACATTAGCACTATATTATAATAATGTTGTACAACGTTTGGTGCTACATTGTATTGTATTAATTTTTTTGTGATTAATTTAAATTATATATTTAGAAAATAATATTTATTAGTATGTAGAGAAATACTAAATATAGAAGTCTTAAATTTTAGAAATTTTTCATAAAGATCAAAGCTTATAGCCTTACATTTTCGGCAGCATAATATTTATTTTTGAGTATTTTTTAATATATAACTTGTGAAATAAAGATCGAAGTAAATAATTTAAGAACATAATTTCTAAATAATAATTAAATTGGTTAAAACCTACAAGATTAGTTTAAAAGTTATCTTAGGATGATAGAATAAAAGTGTTTATATATACCACAAGATAATCACAAAATAATAAAGTGATTCAATAGTTGTAACATATTCACCAATAAAATGAATTGTGCTAAATAATCCAAGTAAGAATCCCATAGTACATGTAATAATATTTTATATTATTATTTATATTGGTATTAATTTTAAATTAATATTATTTAAATTTATTCATAATGTAATATTATGTTATATTTTTATTTTTCTATTATTTAAGTACTTTTATTAGTTATATTAACTTATTAAATATTAATCAATTTTATATATTAATTATTATATAATTAAATAATATATTATTTTAGTTATATTCTTAATATAATAAAAATTAAAATATGAATAATAAAATTATGAATTTATTAGTTTATATTAACAATTATAATGTAAAAATAAAAGAAAATAAAAATTAATATTGTATAATATTACGTTGAATTAAAAAGTTATATTTATTTATTATTATTTAAAAAAAACACACTAATGCGGCAGTTGCCACACTAGCACACCCCCTTTAATCCATTTTCTTTCCAATGGTATTGGTATTAAGATAATGTGAATAATGTTTTAATACCCTATAATCCCATGTTCCAAACACACTTTAATTGTATAATTGATGTTCTTCAAAACTCAGATTCAGTATCGCAAATTTGTTTAAAATTTGAACAATCAACATTCAATTTGTTCAAATTAAATCCTCAACAATCTTAATAAACCTTCGTCCACTTTTGTTCTCTCTCTCTATAGATATATTGACACAGATTAGGACTAGCTTTCCTTATCGCAATTTAGATTAGTTGCAGTTTCCTTATTGTTAGTAGGAAATTTTTTTCCCTTTTCCTAAATGTTTCAGGATAATTGCTAATAATATAAATAGATTTCTTTTGTAGCCCTTAGTAGCTGATTCTAGTTAACAATAATATTTCAGTCTCCAAAGGTGAGTTTTTGAATCTGTTAATTCTCGTCATTACGTGGAATCAACGTGCAGAAGGACAATCTTCGACAATGGACGAGGACTTTGCTACTAGTTGCTGTAAGCTTTTCTGTTCTTGCATACTAGCTTGCTGCTCTTTCTTCGGATTATGTTTGGCAATCTGGTTTAGTCTCCATATCTTTATTGGAAAAGAATACTCTGGCGGACCTTTAATGTTCAGAGTTGATTCATTGAGTGTACATCCATTCAAGTTGAACATCTCGAATAATTCTAGTCGTATAACAGCCAATTGGAGCGTTATATTCTCTGTTGGAAATCCTGAGAGTTGCAGGCGCCTGTATGGGTGTTATGTTCAGTCCCTGGCTATGGGAGATGTTAACGTTTCACTTTCGTACATGGAGCAAAATATATCCTCCATGGTTACTTTATATCCTAAGTATTTTGAGCACGAGCACACGACGCTGATTAATGCGACTGTTGATGTTGCCTCGGCGAGCATCAATTCCTCTGTTGCGGATGCCATTGTTGAAGAATGGACGTCAATCGGAGCTGTGAACTTTACGATCGAAGTTGACGCAATTGCGGAGACTGCAGACACCAGATATCGTCTCAAAGCCTCGTGTGAGAAAATAAAGGTTGATTTTTCACCAAACACGACGGCAGGGACGATGTTGGGTGGTTCAAGAAGATGCAATGCTCGTCTCAAAAAATTGGGTTCCATTGACTAGACAGGACTGTGAGATGTCATTTTATTTTTTTTCCTCTAGGCTGATTAATAATGAAAGAGAGAGTGTGACGTATTAATTCAACCTTGTGTTGTTAATAAATTTATTGCATCTTTTCATTAATTCAACCTATGTGACAATTGCCCCAGGCATTTAGCCGAGTGATTTTTATTTTTCAAGCTAATTGCTGCTCTTCTGAGTTCGAATCGTGAGCTGAAAATTAAAATTGATTTAAACTTTATCCATCCTTTATTAGATAAAAGAAATAAATAGATAAATAAAACCTGCGTGACTGTAGAAGTGAATAAGATGAAAAGTAAATAGCTGCATAAACTGCTCAGCTGCTTTGAATATTATGCCAAGATTGCGCAAATGTGATAGTTAATTTTGACTCGGATGAAGTACACAAGGGACTTTAACATAGACTCAATAACCTGGGGAATTTTTAGCAATAAAAAAAAAAAAAAAAGGTGGGGAACTAAGGTTCATTTACCGTTCTTTCTGCTTGAACCTTAACCAAGAAATTAGTAACAAAAATAGCTTTCAGAAACCCTTTAATCTCTGAAATAACTGTGATGTAACCTAACAGAATGATTAGAATTTTCTAACTACATATATTAATCGACCAATCAAATTATCTGTACGTCATAAATATGTTAATATACACACACATATAGTGGGTTGAGCTGAAACGGTGCCGTTTCAAAATTCAAATTGCCTTCCAAGTTCCAAGATTCTAGTATTTAAAAGTTTAAGTATCTTATATTTTGATATAATACATTAATACAATATTAATAAATTAATAAAAATGGATAATTTAATGTACCAGCATCTCTCTAATTAGTTCAATCTTGGGTAAAAGCATACTAGACACCGACATTACATCAGAACACGGCAGTAGCTAATTGTTCTTAAAATAATCTACAAATTGTAAAGAACCTCAAAATGCAGTCAATCAATGCAGATTGTAGACAGTAAATAATGCAGTCCATGGGATAAAGTTCTTAATTAAACTCGATAGAAGAAAATGAAGAACATGTACTCATTGAATGGTAATATGATGATGTGGTAGTATAATAAATTTTCCTCCTAAAATACATAGAAATTCCAGGTTCTATTATAGTAAATATTCTTTCAATTAGTCATTTTATACAGAGAAAGAAGCATTGCAAAAAAAATAAACTTTCTTCTTCAAGGCCAAAATGCAATATCTAATTAGTGTGCCAACTTCTACTGATTAATATGCAACCATTCAAAAATGAATAGATAAAATCAAGAAGCCTATTTGCTTTTTCTTTTTCTTTTTTTTTTCCTTGGGAAAATATAAGGCATCAATCACAAAGCACAAGATGCAAACAACATCATTCCATTACAAAACACATCAATATCCTTCAAAAAAATCAGCAGATTGTGTAGATCTAAAAACTGCAGTCAATGCAAATTATATTACTGACTACTGAGGGAGGAGAAAGAAACCGAGCATAAACACGAATTGTGCGCTATGAGAATTTGAGAAATTCTGGAACATCATTGTTATTAAAAACATACGATTAAGGTTATTAGTAATGATCACACCGGCACACATATATACATCACTCAACGTACTTATCATCAATAATTTTAAACACAACAATAAAACCGTTGAACCTCTGTTCTGAACAATGTTGCAGTAATAATTTCACTGTCTCTGCAGCTTGGCTGAGCCTCTCCGAAGAAAGCTGAAATATTTGGGGAAAAAGAAGAGAAAAGAAAAGAAGAGAAAATAGAGGACAAATTGTTAGATATTTCGGCGCGAGTTAAAATATTAACAAAGATTGAAATTTCAGAAGCTCTCCTTTTATGTGAATAAGGTTCCATATGAAGATAACTGCGTAATTAAGAAAATATCTCATTATAATTTCCTTTTTCAAAAATCCTGAACCGTTTGGATTTTGAAACATGTATAACCCCAAGTACGGTTTTGTTTCCAAATAATATGTTTGAGTTTGTATTAACAAACTAATCATATATTAGAAATTATTTAGTACAAATTTGAACTAACTAACTAAACATTCAATGAGTTTTTGTTTAGTAAACATAACAGAACAGTAAACTATAAACGGTATAGCTGAATGAGAAATTAAAAATTACAAAGCAATCCATACCTAATTATCACTTGATTTAGTCATCTCGTCATCAAGCATAATCCGAGGGATACGTGCAATCTTGGACCAATCTTCACCTGTTAGCGGTTTGCATCTTTCCCAGAGCGCAGGGCATTCTTTAATGGACAATGTTTTCAAAGTAGTGAGGTGATGTATATCCTCCGGCAACGATGACAATTTTCGACAAGCAGAAATGAGAAGAGTTTCAAGAGCTTCGAGATCTTTCAGAGACCCTTGTAGTGCCATGAAGTTGGGACAATCCTCAATACCCAAGAACTGTAAAGTTTTAGTAGAACCTTGAAGAAGCCATTGAGGCAAATCCAATAACTGTTTTAGTCCCGAAACGAAAAGCTTCTGGAGGTGAGTCCTTGTATTATCACGATCATGATGACTTCCTTCCCCTTCCATTTCTATGTTCAGATTAAGATTAAGGCTTTTACAGTCAATCAAAATCAGAGTCTCTGATGAGCTGAGGCACTTCACTGCTGATGGCAATGAGATTAGACTAGGACAATCAACTAAAATTAATGATCGAAGGCCACTTAGTTGACCTATATGCTCGAACAAATATTCTAAATTCCAGCAATGAGAAATTATCAAACTGCGAAGAGAACTCAAGCACGCTATTCCACTCTCTTGCAAAGACTTCTGTTTTGTGGTTACCACAAACATTCTAAGACTAACAAGGTACCTTATATCCTTAGGCAACTCTTCTAACTTCAAACATCCGCGAAGTATAAGTGTTTGTAAACTCTGTAGCTCACAAATGGAGTTTGGAAGTTTCTTGATTTGACAATATCTTGATAGATCAAGATATCTCATGTGCTTCAAATTACCTATCTCTCTTGGCAAAACCTCAATAGTCGAGTCATTTAAATCTAACACTCTCAGGAACTGCGACTTTGAGATGCATGACGTGAAAAATGATTCGCTTGTATTCTCATCATTAATTGAAAACAAAATGGTTCTTACACGACGTAAATCAGATAAAAGGCTTGAAAAATCATTTCTTGATGCACTAGCACTAACAAATGACAAATGACGGACTCTTTTGGGAATAGATTGACAATCAGAGTTCAGCATTAGGAATTCACCTTTGGCCACTAGCAGTGCAAGATCATGGATGAGGTTGTGCATTTTGAAAGTGAATAACTCAAATCCTTCAAGCATCTGATCATTAGTAAAATCTTTTATGAAGCCAGAAAGTAGTTATATTCTGTTAACATGAATGAGGTGGCATGCTGAGCTGGCATGAGTTCTTTTGGCTGTTAAAACTGTTAGTTAAGAATAACAGTTGACGTTTCTCTTTCATAGCTGAGGTGTTATAAAAGGGCAGCAAAAGGATATTCTTCAAAACGAACGTGTGAGAGATTCTTTGAGTAAGATATAGAGCTTATATGATGAGTTAATATCTCTGTAATCTCATAACCTGTTGTCATCCATTTTCATTCTAATAAAAGCTTAGAGCAGTATTGTTTTATCTGTGGATGTAGGCTTTTTGTGGCCGAACCACGTTACATCTTCTTGCCATTATCTTTCTTGTTCTTGGTGATTGTGGTTTCATAAATTGATCTTAAGGTTAGATTCTTTTATTGATTGCATGATTTGATTCTCTTGAAAAAAAGCTTGAAGCATTCGGCAAGGTCCTAACAAATTGGTATCAGAGCCAGAAGGACACTCTGTTCTTGATCTGGCATAATGGGTAGCACAAGATTCGATCTTGAAAAATTTAATGGTGAGAATGACTTCTACCTGTGGAGTCTTAAGATGAGAGCCATTCTGATTCAACAGGGCTTGGATAGTGCCCTTGATGATGAAGAAGAATCAAAGTCCAAAAGGGAAAAGGAAGAAGGATCTTCAAGTTTTAGTGGAGACTCAAGAACAATAAACAACAAAGCTCACAGCACTATCATTCTACACTTGTCTGATGAAGTGCTGAGAGAAGTAGCCAAAGAGAGGACAGCCTCTGGTTTATAGGCTAAACTGGAAGAACTCTTCTTGAAGAAATCTTTGGCTAAAAGATTATACATGAAGAGGAAGCTCTACACGTTTTGAATGAAGGAAGGGACAGCCATGAAAGACCACCTTGATGAGTTCAATAAATTGATACTCGATCTTGAAAACGTTAATGTCATGCTTGAAGATGAAGATAGAGCTCCTATTTTGTTGAGCTCTTTGCCTGACTCCTATGAACATTTCGTGGATACCTTGCTCTATGGAAGACAGACTCTCACATTGAAGGATGTCAAGAATGATCTTGAATCCAAAGACTTAAAGAAAAGATCAGATTTCAAGGATCAAGCTACAAGAGATGCACGTGAACATTAATTATAGAAGAACATAAACAATCTCAATTAAATAAATTGAATGATAGAATTTAAATTTAATTGCATAGCATGTTTAGGGTTTTGAATTCACCCTCAACCAAATAAAAATTTAGCCTAACATAATTGAATTGGGAATAAGAGAATTGACAAAACCAATCATGGAGATTAATTCAAGCGGCTGCCCTTTTCTTCAATTCCTTTTCGGTTTCTCCCTTGCTTTTCCTTCTTCCGGCTGCTAGTTCCTCAAATCCTCTTGGCTGCCGAATTGGATCTGCCCTCTTTTATATTGTCCATCCAGCGGCTGTTGGCTTTTTTTTTTTCTTCTCCTTGCATCTGCCCTCTTTTATATTGTGCCTTAAATCCTCACATGAAAAGGATTAAAGACAAAAGTCAAGCCGCTACTTTTCTTTGGATTCACGTGCAAGCCCATTTTCCTTTTTTTGTTTCACTTTGCTTTCCATAATTCAATGCCATGCACGTGACTTATTTAATTAATAAGCCAATAACAATTTGGCCAAAGCCCATCACAAGAATGTGTTTGCCTTATTAATTAAATTATTTCCAATGCTAATTCTTCTCATCTTCACGTATGAACTTCAATTAGGCCTTGGCTGCTTTGATTTTCTTCCATTTTAACTCCCATTACTTTCCTTAAATTTCTAATTAGTTTCTTCCTTAAGCTCTCCTTACTTGAATATTCTGATTTAATTCCTCTTTATTCCCAAAATGCACCTAAAATAACAAAATATAAAAATTAACATAATAAAATATAATTTACTAAATTAAAAATTAACTAAAATAACTAGAATATTTAAGACCAAAACAAGAAAAAGATAGAGAAATTAATAGCAAAATATATGGAAAATATGCACTTATCAAGTACTGTTTCATCCGTGGATGTAGGCTTTTTGTGGCCAAACCACGTTACATCTTCTTGCCATTATCTTTCTTATTCTTGGTGATTGTAGTTTCATAGATTGATCTTAAGGTTATATTCTTTTATTGATTGCATGCTTTGATTCTCTTGCAAAGAAGCTTGAAGCATTCGGCAAGGTCCTAACATCTTTGAAGAAAGATCTTGACAGTAATTCCTTCAAGTATTGCATACCAATATTTTCTGGTTCTTCATTCTCATTGGGGGATTGAAGAAGACCATGTGCCATCCAAAATTGAATAAAAAAAATACTTGTAAATTCATAATCCCTGGGAAAGATAGAACAGTAAGCAAAACATTGTCTCAGGTGAGGCGATAATTGATCGTAGCTTAACCGCAGAGCTGGTAAAATGTCATTTGCCGTTTGCTTTAACTTCCATATGTCATTATCCCTCACATACTCCCAATAATGTTCATCTGTTGTGCCATATAATAGACTTCCTAGTGTTCTCACTGCCAGAGGATTTCCTCTACATTTTTCCACAATTTTTTCCCCGATTTTTATGAGGTTTGGATGTTTCTTTTGCCTTTCTCCAAATGCATATTTCATAAACAAGGACAAGCAGTCCTTGTATGGCAGCTCTTGTAAGTTGTAATCAGTAATACCTCTTGTCGTGCCCATTATTGAAGGAACCTTGTTGCTACGTGTGGTTACCAGAATTTTGCTTCCCTTAGCACCTCCCCACAATAAACTTTTCAATTCATCCCATACTTTGGGATCTTCGTTTCATACATCATCCATAACAAGCAGTATTTCTTACCATTCAA
>NW_006261964.1:24453219-24455348 GCF_000493195.1 Citrus x clementina | reverse complement strand
TGATGGACGTACAAACGAGTGAGAAGGTTCCCTCTTTTGTCAGTTTGCCCTTTACGATCATCAAGTCCTAGAGTGAGATTAAACTTATGCATCATGTTTGCAATCTCATTAAACCTCTCTCTGATTTTCTTGATTTGATGACCCATTCTACATCGAAAAGCTATCGGATTTGAGCTCCCAAAAAAGTTACGCAAATTCCTTCCAATGCTTCTTTGCTTCATGACCTGCCTTCGTAGAGCTTGCACCTCGAAGTCATCCAGCAAATCTTCTGCATCATAATAGGCATCCTTAAGCTTTTCCAGCCAATCTCTTAACTGGTGATTATGGACTTGCTTTTCCTCGGCATCCAAAACCACACATTTGACAACGGTTAGGGTTTCCTTTAGCTTTTCTGCGTCATTTTTGACACAATAGAACAATAAAAGTTCTTCGAAAGCACGAGACCCTAATTTTTCCATAAGTTTTTCAAGCGCCAAAAATGATTCCACCATTGTTCCTGAAATTGAAGAAACAGAGTCATGGAATATTATTTGAATGTATTTTTTTTCCATTTATATTATTCTTGTTGCTGTTGAATAAATTCAACCAAAATTTTTAAATACAAGGTGGTGGTAAATGGACCAACGAATCCCTAGTGGGAACTCAACAACTCCTTGTCCAATAATATATAATTAGGTTGAGGTAGACATTTCCTTCACTCATGTGGCACGGAGTAAGAAAAATTCTTGAGGGATAGCTCCTAGAATAATATTGTTCCTTTTACATTCGCATCTTATCAAGTGTATGTTTCAACTAATTATGATAATGTTCATACACATGTGGCAAATATTGAATAAATACCAAAAACCTTCTCGTGGAATAAATATCTTTGAATTATTAGTGAGGTTTAGAAATCTGTTGATAGACTTAATTTGTTAGTAGCTAAATTAATTTCTAATTATAATAGTGCATATGAGTTCTGAAAAAAGTGGTAATAGTGAATGTGTCAATATAGCTGAACATCAATTTTAAGGAAGTTGAAGGACCATTGACATTAATGCAGTAAAATAAATTTTCGGGGACTGAATTATATAATGACGAGATGTGAAAACTAAAATTTTATGGGTTAATGAATTTATAAAGGTTAGTCCTAATAAATTTAATACGACTAATTTAAATACTAATAAAACCACCAATATGAGTTACTGTAGGATTTTATTTTTTAAAATTAAAGTGTGCGCTTTTATATTTCTCAAAGTGAAAGTTTAAATTTAATAGATTTATGATGAGTTTACTATTTATATAAATATAACAAGATATTTTAATAGACTTAACAGAAAGTAATTAATAACTAAAATAATTTTCTCTTTATTTTTTTAAAACTATTTTCTTGTGAACCCCACTTATCTTAAGGTTGATCTGCCTGTACATGATTGACGAATTCGAACTCTTGACATAAGAGTCTTATGTTTCATCCACTGTTTTTTTTTTGTTTTTTAATTCTTCCGGAAATAAGTTAATTATATCATATGCTGTCAGTTGTCATTCAATCTACTAGTATGCATGTACATATTTGTTCTATCTAGAAATTGGCGATTATGACCCATAAATTGAAAAGTATTCAACTGGGCTAGTCCGTTATCAATGACTTACAAAAGACACTGGTGGCATTGTTAGAAGGGTTTGAGGATTCAAATATTAGAAATATTTGTGTAAGCCATGGTGTCTGCCAACCACTCATACTCTAGTAAATGGAGAGTTGTGTGTTCTATGATGAGATGACAAGTTTTTTAAATATTAAATTTGATGGGTCTCATCGTAATAAGTTGATTTAACTATTTCTAGTCAGACACTATTACTTCAAACGGAGGAGTTTATGCTTAAAACATATTTTGAACAATTTCCATACCTTTATGTAATAAAATTTTAAAACATAATTTATTTTAAATTGTCATTTAATACTAAAATAGCATGAATTAAGCCTACTTTTCTTTCCTATCTTTACTCCTATAAGATTAAATATTCAACATCTCAAACTCAAATGTTATTAACGATGTAGGATGGTTGCTTAGGATGAGCTGGATACACATTGAAGGTTATAACTTGAACTACAGGTGTTCGTTTTGGGCATATAATGTAACTTATCAAAG
>NW_006261964.1:24355216-24453099 GCF_000493195.1 Citrus x clementina | reverse complement strand
AAAGGTGATAAAGGTAGCAATTAAAGGTCTTGGGCTTTCTATTGACGATATAAGTAGGAAGAGAGATCAACATCTTAGAGATAATAGCAAAGAAATACTTTAAGGAGTCAAGAGTGAAGAACAATCTCAAAATTCTAACCATGGGAAGATACCGCAAGGATATAATCATGAAATAATGCCTTAGGGCACCAATTGCAGTGTAATGCCTCAATATTTAGGTCTTGTAAGATGAATACCCGTGCATTCATGAGGCCGTAGTAAGCGCTTCGGAGGAAGACGAGTTTGTCGATTATGAAAGAAGGTGCGGAAAGAATTCAGATTATAAGATCAATGTAGATCCTCTAGATTTCTATGGTGGATGCATATTGAAGAATTTTTAGATTGGAAAACATAAGTATAGAATTTCTTCATGTATATGCAGATCGCTTAATAGAAGTGGGTTGGCATTCGCTTGGTAGCAACATATAGAGAATTGAATAAGAATTGCAAGAAAGCTAATGATCATATCGTGGGCTAAAATGCAGAGGATAATGGAAGAGTATTTCTTGCCAGCATAGTACAAATGCCAAAAATAATATAAATGAGTCGATATTTAGAACAATTGCAAAGTATATTCGCGGATTGGAATAAAAGCTTCAAGATGAGATCATAAAGCCACTCTAGAATATAGGCATGATGGTCGCAAGGGCAAAGAAATAAGAAGAATGAAAACAGTTTGCTGTTTTTGAAACTCAGCATCATTAAGTCCATGGTCTGCAAAATAAGTCGATTAATGGTGGGGTTGAGAACAAGCAAAAGTCATGGCTGGAAGTAGTCAATCACAACAACCACCACAACAGTAACAAACAAGGTAGCAGCTACCTAAACAGTAGTATCCATCCTAACAGTAGCAGTACCAACAATAGTCTCAGAATGATCTATATGCAAAGCCTATGCTAAACAGGTGTTTGAGATATAGGGCACCAGGGCATCGATCAAATGAATGTCATAGTAAAGTTTTGAATTTGGTAAAAGCTAAAGCCAACAAGATAGAGACAAACACTATTAAGAATAGAGATGACAAAGAAACAGTAAGAGTTAAGTATAGATGAAGGAGAGATGTTGAATTATATTGTGCATAAGATTTTATTAGCAACGAAGCTTGATAAATATAACCAACGTAATAAGATTTTTAGGAACATGGCACCATTAGTGATAACGTGTACGAAATGATAATCGATAGTGACAATAGCGAGAACATAGTTTAAAGGCACTGGTTGACATGATAGAACTTTTAACAGAAAAACATCTAGTACTTAACAACATAAGTTAGATAAAGAAAAAGACAGAAACACAAGTAATAGAGGTTTGTCGTGTTTTATTCTTTATTGGGAAGATTTATAAAAAATGATGTGGTGTGACATGGTGGATGTAGATGCTTGTTATCTTTTACTTGGTAGACCTTGGCAGTTTAATGTTGATGTAATTCATAGAAGAAGGGATAATATATATGAATTTTAGTAAAATAGCAAAAAGGTTTGTTAAGGACCTTTAAAAGAACTAGAAGAAGAATTCTAAGGCTGAAGAGAAGAACTTTCTAGCCATTGTAAAGAGTCCTTTGGAGGATGATTGTGATAGTTACCAGAAGTTGGAAAAAAGAGGAAGAATTTAAGGTAAAGACTATTCATGACAAAGTGCAACCTTTATTAACCGAGTTTACTAATATCACACCCTCTGAAATGTCAAATGGCTTATCGCCTTTATGAGATATATACCATCATATGGACCTAGTTTTTGGTACAAGTATACCTAACTTGCCTCACTATCATATGAGTCCTCACAAGCACGCAATCTTACAAGCACGGGTTAATAAGTTGTTGCAAAAAAGATTCATTTATGAAAGTATGAGTCCATATGTTGTACCGACTTTGTTGGTTCTATGGGAGCTGGCGCATGTATGTGAATAGCAAGCAGATCAACCAGATTACTATAAAGTATAGATTTTCTATTTCAGTGTTTTAAGATTTACTAGATTAGTTAGATGATGCCTGGATTTTCTCAAAGATAAATTTACGCAACATGTATCATCAGATAAGGATTAGGCTTGGAGATGAACAAAAAATAATGCTGAAAATAAAAGAAGGATTGTATAAGTAGTTCGTGATGCAATTCAAGTTATCGAATGCGCCAAGAATTTTCAAACATTTTTCCTGTAAATTTATTGTGATATATTTTAATAATATTTGATTTATTCTATTAATGTTAGGACACATATGTGAGAATCCTTATAGAGTTCTTGTGGAAGAATAAACTTTACATTAACCAGAACAAATGTAGCTTTCTTCAAATTAATGTGGAGTTTTTAGGATTCATAGTTGGTATAAAATGACTTAGAGCTATTGAGTCGAAGATACAAGCTATTATAGGATGGCCTATACCTAAAACCATGGGTAAAGTTAGGAGTTTTTATGGGCTGGTGATATCTTATAGGAGATTCATTCACATTTTTAACACCAAAGCTGCACCAATTACAAAGTGCTTGAAGAAAGAAAGTTCAAATAAGGGGAAGAGCAAGAGGCGAGTTTTTTTTTTTTATTAAAGGAGAAGTTGTATACTGCTCTTGTGGTGACCGTATCAAACTTTAACAAGTTATTTAAAGTTGAGTGTAATGCTTCTAGTAAGGGTATAAGGACTATCTTTTAGGGTTGGCAAAAGTCCAGGTCGGGTCCGGGTTTGGGGCTGCCCGGGACCGGCCCGCATGATACACATAGTTGTCCGGACCCAGACCATGCCTGGATTTTTCATATGCGAGCAGGGCGTAGCCCAGCACTATCTGGGCACGGGTTTTTTATTCAGGTTTCCTCTGCCCGCATAAATTGAATTAAAAGGGGAAAAATCTTGTAATAAATTGTTACAACATCTTAATTATTTCAACCTACTTTGTAAAATTTAAATAAATAAAATTCATTCATTTCATTCAATCTCTTCCTAAATTCATTCATTTCATTCTCCATCAAAAACTTAAATTAAGTAGCATAATAATTACAATTGACAAATAAAATATCAATTATCAATATAATATATGAAAATTTCAAAATATCAAACAACTAAGAACAAACTAACAAGACAGTTGCTGCACAAACATGGATGTGATGTGGAGGTGTTGTGCACGGTGAGTTACAGGGAAGATCTAAGAAGTGGGAAAAGAGAGAGAAAAAAAGGAAGAATAAGAATAAGAAATAATTTCTATTAATTTATTCTTGGATTGAGATTTAAGGTTTCTTTGTGTGTTTGAAGAGGAGGGGTGAGGGTTGTTGCTGCTGGGGGTTGGCTACTTGGCTTGGAGAGTTGAAGATGAGGGAGTTGACTTAGAGTGTTGAAGGCGTGGGAGCGGCAGCTTTGTGAGTGCAAGTTTATGAGAGATTTAGGGTTTGTAAATGTAATGTGATATACATATACATATGATTCCTTGTTACTGATGACAGAGTCTTTCAGCCCAGGACTTATTTCGTCTGAGGCCTGTTGTTTCTTTCATACTCATTGATCTGTTGTAGTGGAAAAATGAGTTGATTTTGCCTATAAGTCCTGGGCTGAAAGACTCTGCCATCACCAGCAAGGAATCTGGTAATAGGTTTTCCAGAGCTGCTCATAGAGAACATATGGGTTTGGACTTTATAGGTCATGGAGTGGTGAATTGCCAAGGCAGATTCATCAGGTTTTATGGTTAATCTATTTACCTAGATTAATACCTTAATGGCATCTGTGATGGATGGCTTGTGTATATCAAGGGTGAAGTATGGTTCAACTTGGAGAACAAGATGACCTTGGTTGAGTCTTGCCTTAACAGCACATAATAAATGTATAATAAACGTATTCGTATATCCCTCAGAGATGAGCATAAGAGTGTAATAAGTGTGATGTGATATAAAGTAGGTAATGAGTTGTAAAGTAGATTTCTTAGTGATAAGGATCAATAATGCAAATAGTGTGTAATAGTGGATCCCTTGAGCCTATAAAAGGGAACCCTTGGTTTATGTCTAAGCATCGAGTCTTGGAGTGCAATCTTGTATTTGTAAATCTCTCATTCCTCTTAATAGAAGTAACCTTCAATTGTTGGTTATAATTAAATTGGTATCAGAGTCAAATTTCCTAAAAGGAAACCCCTGGGTGTGCAACAATATTATGCTCTGTGGTTGCCGAAATACTTTAGATCCTCCACATTAGAAAATTGTTGGATACTGAGCTACCTATCCAAAAAAAAAAAAAAATTCCATTCTAAAACACTACAGAGTGAATTCTGTAAGGTGTGGCGCCCTCTTGAAAAGGCTAGGATTACCATGTGTTTAGGGCTTATAACCCCAAAGAAAACTCTTTGATTTCTTTTAGCTATGGAAAACCAAAACAGTAATAGACAGGAAACCAACCAATTTCTGACCAACCATCCACCTCGGCCATCAGAGTCCCAACTGATAGCTCACCCTCCATAAACTTCAATTATAAAACCCAAGAGGATGAAAGCAGTGAGAGAGCGGTTCAGTCCTTTAGACTTGATCCGTTAGATCCTTATAGATATTACCATATTAGCCATACTCTAAACCATCTTAGAGCCATAATCCCCATTAGACAGCCCAAACTAAAAACCATCTACAAATCCTCAGAAATCATTGTCCAGTCCATCTCCTCTAGTTCAAAAGAAACGTACCTACCTATAATCTCTACCAATGAGGTTACAAGGTACAAGATGCAGGGATACAAGGGACTGCACCTTGGAGCCATCCATATAGGAATACAACTATTGTTCTTAGCTGGAAAGACATCACATGTTTCATTGCCATTCTAGATACTAGATGGCAAACTTTTGAGAAAGCCTTGATTACTGTTGTTGAAGCAGGACTCAACCAAAGTCATGTTGTTCTCCAAGTTGAACCAAACTTCACCCTTGATATACACAAGCCTTTCCTCACAGATGTCATTAAGGTATTAATCCAGGTAAATGGATTAACCATAAAACCTGATGAATCTGCCTTGGCAATTCACCACTCCATGACCTATAAAGTCCAAACCCATATGTTCTCTATGAGCAGCTCTGGAAAACCTATTACCAGATTCCTTGCTGGTGATGGCAGAGTCTTTCAGCCCAGGACTTATAGGCAAAATCAACTCATTTTTCCACCACAATGGATCAATGAGTACAAAAGAAACAACAGGCCTCAGTAGATCCATGAGGCTCCAAAGATTAGCAGGTTGCAAGAAGGAAGGGTATCAGTCTCTTTCCCAACAGAGACTAAAGCCTTCTACCCATGTGAAAAATGTCAACTTAAAGGAAAACATCCCTCCTTGTGCACACACATCCAAAGAGAACAACCTCTTGCAGAATCATGAGTCCAGTAACCATGATCAGTACCCCAGACCTTGATAATGAATTTGTCAGGGATATTCCTGGTGGTGTATACTCAACTAAGTGGGTAATACAGAAGAGCAACCCAACTGAGTTTGGTCCAATTGAAAAAGCACTCAACTGGTCAAACATCAATACTGTGGAGCAAAATCAGGCGCTAGGAGACATCATGGTCACCCAACAGCAAATACTTGTTGACTTAGCTGCCATAAGAAAACAGCTAAAAAAGACTAGAAAAACTCACAAGATAACTACCCAGCAGTTTTCACAACTCCATGAAAATAGCAGACCTGTTAATATGATAGTGATGACAGGTGCTGCAAATAAAGATGAAATAGAGAAAACAAAAGAGTGCTATACCAAGAAGGTATCTAGGCACTGGAAAAGCAAGTCTACAAAGCCATGTCATATTTGGGAAGAAAATACATCTGGCAACTGTCAGAAAGCCTTTTGGAGAAGCTATGCTCCTCCTCCCCAATACCCATGGCCCCAAAAGGGCACATGATGGGAAGAAGAAAGGGGATCATGAAAAAGAAATAAGTATCTCTTCATATGATACTTCAGAAAACCAGTTCCCTTTTATACCTATTCTTATGCAAAGAACCAATCCTGCAACGCCGTTCTACACGGATACTAGAGTAAGATTTACTGCCTCAACACATGAACATGGTCAAACTTCTGATCCTAGCAGACAAGTACCAACCCAGAATCCGTCAGGAACAACGCAGTTTACTGCCCCAGAATTTACTGCTCAACCAGCAGCATCTGGAGTAGAATCTTCCAATCCAGCTGAACAAGTACCAACTATGGAAGAAGTGTCATAAGGAGAAGAATGAGACACCAGAGTACAACTTGGGCACTCAACAACTGGGAAAATGTTCTGGAACATTGACGGAATGAAGCCAAAAAAAAGATTGGCTTATTTTGAGAAAATGGTGGCTTGGTACGAAGGCGAATGTCAAAGAGCCCCTCAGCTAAGCAGGAGAGCAGCTGCTATGAGGCTTGTAGCAGGATTCATAAGCTCGTTGAGAAGATAGTGGGGAAGAAAACTCATAAGAGAAGAAAGACAGCACATACTGAACATGGATTACCCTTATGGAAGCCTTCTAGAAAATCTATCCTTAGATTTCTTAGGGCAATTCACAAGAGAAGAAGAGGTTGCAGAAAAGCAATTTCTCCAAAACAAGTACTGTGATGTCAGAAAGATGGAAGAATACTACCTAGAACAGGAAAGGCTATACTATACCTTTCACAAAAACTCGAACACCATCCACAGAACGTTCGTGCTGAACATGCCAGGACCAGTTGCAGAAATGATGGAGGCAAATCTAAAAGCTGATGCAATTGTTGATTTATCAGTGCTCAGCATAGCCCAACCCTATCAGATGGCGATGGAATTAATCCAGAGCCATTGCAGATCACAAGATCTAAGGAAGCACATGAAGCACATTGAAAAATCATCTTTGCAGAAATTTTGCAATGAGGAACCAAATAAATTTGGTTGCCAACATACAGATAAAATGTGTTCTTGCAGTACTGGCAAACAGAGAAAAGAGAAAAGGCCCTGGAAACCCTACAAAGGAAAGAAGTACCGCTTCATTAAAAGGCAAAAATAGAATAAGGGCTCTGGCAGGTGTTTCATCTGTGGCAAGAAAGGTCACTATGCAAAGCAATGCAAATCCAAGAAGCGACTTCCAGTAAAACTCCTCCAAATGATTCAGCAGGAAGATTTTGATGACGAAATCTACACTTGGTCAGATAGTCTGCTTGGAGCTGTCTATACCTTAAATGGAAACCCACTTTCAGACATTGGCGGAGAAGAGACCACTACCAGTAACTAAAGCAGTTCGGAAGAAGAAGACTCTGTACTGGTAGTCAAAGAACCTTTACAAGTAGATCTAGCTATGCAACCAACATCTCTCTTCAGACCACACATTAAAATCATCCTCAAACCAACAGAAGATACCCAGGTAGCACTTACTGCTCTAATTGATACTGGAGCAATGTGCTCGTTCATCAAAGAGGCTTGTGTTCCTAAAGAATTTTATATTCTTACAAGAGTTTCTTTTGGATCAGCAAGCAGCAGGGACTTCTACAGCAAAAAGATCACACGACCAATAGAGATCCAACCCTTCATGATTAGGCATGGATTTTTTGCCTTTGATTATTTTAGAGAAGATATCTTATTGGGAACAGACTTTTTAAGTCTTGTTGCCCCTTTTGCATTCTTTCCAGAATGATTCTCTTACACGGTCCATAATCCTATGGATGGTAACACTCATGTTTTCCAAGTTCCTTGGGTCGAAAAATACTCTATTTTGGAGAGGGTAGAAAGATAAAAAATTACCCTATCCATAAATATGAAATCCAGATCAAAGAGCTCTTAGAATGTTGTGCAGAAGTTCCTAATCAGTTCTGGGCTAGAGAACAACATTTTGTGTCTCTACCTTACAAATATGGATGGATCATGCCTCACCAGACAGCCTCTCATACAGGCATGCCTATAATGAAGAACTATGCAAAACAGATATCCAAGCCCTTATGGATCTGAAGCTGATTAGGCCCTCTAAGTCTCATTGGCCCAACCCAGCATTTTATGTCAACAAGCATTCAGAACAAATGCGTGGGAAAAAGTGATTGGTGATAGACTACAGGAAGCTAAATGATTGCTTGCAAGACATAAGGTACCCCATTTCACGGAGGAAACACATTTTGAAGCGCATAGCTAGAGCAAATGTATTTTCAAAGTTTAACATGAAGTCAGGCTTTTGGCAGATTGGAATCAAGGAAGAAGACAGATATAAAACATCATTTGTGGTCCCCCATGGGCATTATGAATGGAACGTGATGCCTTTCGGTCTAAAGAATGCATCGTCAGAATTCCAGAATAGAATTAAAGAAGTGTATAAATTCATCTCAGGATTCTGCCTTATCTATATTGACGATCCCCTTATCTTCAGCAACATAGAAGAAGAACATGTTAAACATCTATCTCAATTCAAAGCCCTAACCTATAAGCATAAGTTAGCTCTGTCAGAATAAAAAATGAAGATAGGTCTTAATGAGGTAGATTTTTTGGGACTACACATCAAACAGGGATACATCATTCCTTAGCCACACATTGCTAAGAAAATATCCCAATTCCCAGACCAGTTATCAACAAGAAAACAGATCCAGCAATTTCTCGGGATAATCAACTATGCAACAGACTATGTGCAGAACCTGTCAAAGATGACGAGTCAGATAGCCAAGCACTTAAAGAAAGGTGCCCCACAGTGGTCGAAAGAAGTGACAAAAGCCGTGATGGACTTAAAGCAAAAGTGCCAGTCACTTCCACCATTAAAGATACCTGACAATGGACAGCTCATCTTACAGATAGATGCTAGTGACCATTATTGGGGAGAACTGCTGATAGAAGAATCCGACATAAACAGGAAAGTATGTGGCTATAAATCTGGCCAGTTCAATAATGCTCAGAGTCACTACCCTTCATCAAAGAAAGAGGTCTTAGTAGTCATCAAAGGGATTAAGAAGTTCCAATTCTTTCTTTCATTAACCCCTTTTGTAATTGAAACAGATTACAAGTACCTCTAGGGATTACTAAGAAGAAAAGAATGAGAAATCCCATATCCACAGCTTGCAAGGTGGTCTGAGTCTCTCTCGAGATTCAAATTCGAAGTAAGACACATCAAAGGAAAATCCAACACTGTTGCAGATTTCCTTTCCAGACCAATCAACATGATCAAAAGAAAAAGCCTTCCAAAGAGGTGGGAAGAATGCAGCTCTAGTGCTCATGAGACTAGAGCACACTTTCTCAAAGATCTCAACACTTTCATTGCGTGGCTTTCTTCAAAAGTACAAAAAGAAATCTTTGAGAAAGTCATCAATTACAGGAGAGATCCAGAAGATCAAGCTCTAACATGGCGGGTATGGCAGCTCATGGTCATGCAAGAACATAGACCTGCTCACAACAAGAAATGTCAAAGAGCTTTTGATCCACATCATAATCCTGACTAGATGCACGAAATAGTCTTCAAAAAAAGTTATACATTCCGTTATGTAATTGATGAGAACTCCAACTGGGGACATTATATTATTTGTGACATAACCCCTCAGGCCAATTACATAACCTGGTATTGGCTAAACATCTATCCTGTGGCAATATTGTTCGAGCCAAATCTTATTCACACCAGTCGGAGATACGAAAAGAGAAGGTGGTTTGACTGGATGTTCGCCCCAATCTTTGAAGATATCCTGACACTCAAATTGATTAAAGGATATCACATCACTCATACTACAATAGTGATTGTGAAGCTAACGGATATCTGGGGAAGATACAAACAGCCTATAGTATATATAGTACAGTATGATCACTCCCAAGAAGACATCGACTCCATGTGGACAGGCTACTGGACTGTAAGAAAAGCTCTCGCAGAAGTATATGGGACTATTCTCATGTATATTACTCACAGTTCTATTTCCCCACAAGTCTGTAGTACTCCAGATCTTTACTACAGGGAAGAGATCAGAAACCTCAAGCTTCATCACGACGAAGAACAAGCAGCAGACATACAGCAGAGGTACAACGACTTCCTTATCAGGCATGACAGGCCAAGAGAAGTCAATTATACTCCAGATATTGATAGATGGAGGAACGACCTTGAAGAAATGGCTGGTTGGCTAGATCTTTAAGAATGACCCCAACCAGAACTTAACCCACAACCAGATAATGTAGTCGAACCAGATTGGCAGCAACTGACAGTTGACATGGAAGCAGGATCCGAAGAAAAGTGGAACCGTAGGTCAAGAATGAGTACGCCGACAAGTGGTAACTCTGGGTTGTAGCGGAAGCTTAGTGGACCCTACAGTGGAAGCAGTGGTGATAATAATATATGTATAATAAGTGTATTTGTATATCCCTTAGAGATGAGGATAAGAGTGTAATAAGTGTGATGTGATATAAAGTAAGTAATGAGTTGTAAAGTAGATTCTTTAGTGATAAGGATCAATAATGAAAATAGTGTGTAATAATGGATCCCTTGAGCCTATAAAAGGGAACATTTGGTTTATGTCTAGGAATCGAGTCTTGGAGTGCAATCTTGTATTTGTAAATCTCTCATTCTTCTTAATAGAAGTAACCTTCGATTGTTGGTTATAATAAAATAAGTGTTTTTTTTTTTGGACAGGTAACTCAGTATCCAATAACTTTTTGATGTGGAGGATCCGAAGTATTTCGGCAACCACATAGCATAATATTGTTGCACACCCAGGGGTTTCCTTTTGGGAAATTTGGCTCTGATACCAATTTAATTATAACCAACAATCGAAGGTTACTTCTATTAAAAGGAATCAGAGATTTACAAATACAAGATTGCACTCCAAGACTCGATGCATAGACATAAACCAAGGGTTCCCTTTTATAGGCTCAAGGGATCCACTATTACACATTATTTGTATTATTGATCCTTATCACTAAGGAATCTACTTTACAACTCATTACTTACTTTATATCACATCACACTTATTACACTCTTATCCTCATCTCTGAGGGATATACAAATACGCTTATTATACATATATTATTATCACCACTGCTTCTACTGCAGGGTCCGCTAAGCTTCCGCTACAACCCAAAGTTACCACTTGTCAGCGTACTCATTCTTGACCTACGATTCCACCTTTCTTTGGATGCTGCTTCCATGTCAACTGCCAGTTGCTGCCAATCCGGTTCGACTACATTATCTGATTATGGGTTAAGTTCTTGTTGGTGTCATTCTTGAAGGTCTAGCAAATCAGCCATTTCTTCACACTCGTTCCTCCATCTGTCAATATCTGGAGTATCCAGATAATTGACTTCTATTGGCCTGCCATGCCTGATAAAGTAGTCGTTGTACCTTTGTTGTATGTCTGCTGCTTGTTCTTCGTCGTTATGAAGTTTGAGGTTTCTGATCTCTTCCCTGTAGTAAAGATCTAGAGTACTACAGACTTGTGGGGAAATAGGACTGTGCGTAATATACATGGGAATAGTCCCATATACTTCTGCGAGAGCTTTTCTTGCAGTCCAGCAGCCTGTCCATATGGAGTCGATGTCTTCTTGGGAGTGGTCATGTTGTACTACCTGTACCATAGGCTATTTGTATCTTCCCCAGATATCTGTTAGCTTCACAATCACTATTGTAGTATAAGTGATGTGATATCCATTAATCAATTTGAATGTGAAGATATCTTCAAAGATTGGGGCAAACATCCGGTCAAACCACCTTCCCTTTTCGTATCTCCGACTGGTGTGAATAAGATTTGGCTCGAACAGTATTGCCACAGGGTAGATGTTCAGCCAATACCAGTAGGTTATGTAATAAGCCTGAGGGGTTATGTCACAAATAACATAATGTCCCCAGTTGGAGTTCTCATCTATTACATAATGGAATGTACAACCTATTTTGAAAATTGTTTCATGCATCTAGTGAGGATTATGATGTGGATTAAAAGCTCTTTGACATTTCTTGTTGTGAGCAAGTCTATGTTCTTGCATGGCCATGAGCTGCCATACCCGCCATGTTAGAGCTTGATCTTCTGGATCTCTCCTGTGATTGATAACTTTCTCAAAGATTTCTTCTTGTACTTCCTAAGGAAGCCACGCAATGAAACTGTTGAGATTTTTGAGAAAGTGTGCTCTAGTCTCATGAGCACTAAAGCTGCCTTTTTCCCACCTCTTTGGAAGGCTTCTTCTTTTGATCATGTTGATTGGTCTGGAAAGGAAATCCGCAACAGTGTTGGATTCTCCTTTGATGTGTCTTACTTCGAATTTGAATCTCAAGAGAGACTCAGACCACCTTGCAAGTTGTGGATCTGGGATTTCTCCTTCTTTTCTCCTTAGTAATCCTTGGAGGTACTTGTAATCTGTTTCAATTACAAAGGGGGTTAATGAAAGAAAGAATTAGAATTTCTTAATCCCTTTGACGACTGCTAAGACCTCTTTCTTTGATAAAGGGCAGTGACTCTGAGCATCATTGAACTGGCCAGATTTATAGCCACATACTTTCCTATTTCCCTCGGATTCTTCTATCAGCAGTGCTCCCCAATAATAGTCACTAGCATTTGTCTGCAAGATGAGTTGTCCATTGTCAGGTATCTTTAATGGTGGAAGTGACTGGCACTTTTCCTTTAAGTCTATCACGGCTTTTGTCGCTTCTTCCGACCACTGTGGGGCACATTTCTTTAAGTGCTTGGATATCTAACTCGTCATCTTTGACAGGTTCTGCACATGGTCTATTGCATAGTTGATTATCCCGAGAAATTGCTGGATCTGCTTTCTTGTTGACGGCCGGTCTGGGAATTGGGATATTTTCTCAGCCATGTGTGGCTGAAGAATGATGTATCCCTGTTTGATGTGTAGTCCCAAAAAATCCTACCTCATTAAAACCTATCTTCATTTTTTATTCTGACAGAGCTAACCCATGCTTATAGGTTAGGGCTTTGAATTGAGATAGATATTTAACATGTTTTTTTTCACTGTTGTTGAAGATAAGGGCATCGTCAATATAGATAAGGCAGAATCCTGAGATGGATTTATACACCTCATCCATTCTATTCTAGAATTCTGACGGTGCATTCTTTAGACCGAAAGGCATCACGTTCCATTCATAATGCCCATGGGGGACCACAAATGTTGTTTTATGTCTGTCTTCTTCCTTGATTCCAATCTGCCAAAAGCCTGACTTCATGTCAAACTTTGAAAATACCTTTGCTCCAGCTATGCGCTTTAAAAGGTGTTTCCTCCGTGGAATGGGGTACCTTATGTCTTGCAAGCAATCATTCAGCTTCTTGTAGTCTATCACCAATCGTTTTTTCCCACTCATTTGTTCTGAATGCTTGCTGACATAAAATGATGGGCTGGCCCAATGAGACTTAAAGGGCCTAATCAGCTTCAGATCCATAAGCCCTAAACATACAACAATCCTAGTCTTTTCAAGAGGGCGCCACACCTTACAGAATTCACTCTGTAGTGTTTTAGAATGGAAATTTTTTTTTTTTGGACAGGTAGCTATCCAACAACTTTCTGATGTGGAGGATCCGAAGTATTTCGGCAACCACAGAGCATAATATTGTTGCACACCCAGGGGTTTCCTTTTGGGAAATTTGGCTCTGATACCAATTTAATTATAACCAACAATCGAAGATTACTTCTATTAAGAGGAATGAGAGATTTACAAATACAAGATTGCACTCCAAGACTCGATGCCTAGACATAAACCAAAGGGTTCCCTTTTATAAGCTCAAAGGATCCACTATTACACATTATTTGCATTATTGATCCTTATCACTAAGGAATCTACTTTACAACTCATTACCTATTTTATATCACATCACACTTATTACACTCTTATCATCATCTCTGGGGGATATACGAATACGCTTATTATACATATATTATTATTATTATTATTATTATTATTATTATTATTATTATATATATATATATATATATATATATATATATATATTATTTTATTTTTTAAAATTAAAAAATTTTAACCGGGCACTGATCCGGGTTCTGGGTTTTTATGGTTATGCCCGAATCCGTGTCCAAAATTATCCGGGTATTGATTTTCAAAATCCGGGACCGGTTTCTTCATTAATGTGGGCCGAGTAAAACCCGGACCGTATGAGCCGAATCCGGTCCATATCCGGGCCGAGCGGGTTTTTTTGCAACCTCTACTGTCCTTTCTCAGAAAGGCTAAACAATTAATTATTTGAGTGAGAAGTTGAATGAAGCACAATAGAAGTGATCTATGTATGACCATGAATTTTTGTAGTCTGTAAAATATTGAAGTCATTTGAGCATTACTTTATTCAAAAGGAGTTCGTGCTTTACACTAACCATCAAGCATTAAAGTACTTTAACAGCCAAAAAAATATGAGCCAGATGCATGCGAGATGGATGAGCTATAAGTATAAGTTTCTTTTTGTTTTGAAACACAAATCTAAGTAGCAGAATAAAGTTGTGAATGCTCTAAGTAGGCGAGCAACTTTACTAGCAACACTCGTCAATGAAGTTACTGTTTCGCATATTTGGGATTGGTACATCAATCATTAAAATATGAAAGACTTTTCTCATTCAAGATGGATATTTGTTTAATGATAAAGAATTGTGTGTGCCTTGTAGTTCTTTGAGGGAGCACATTATCCATGAGCTGCATAAAGTGCTTGTCGAAAAGTGATATTATTGGTTGCAATTGAATAAACATGTTCACAGGATTGTGCAGAGGTGTCAGATTTGTCAAGAAGGCAAGGGACAATTGCAGAATAGGAGATTAAACACACATTACATGTTTCAGAGAATATTTGGTTAGATTTATCCATGAACTTTATGTTGAGGTTGCCTTGTACAAGAATTGGTTGAGACTCTATACTAGTTATTGTTGACAGATTGTCAAAGATAACGCATTTTATTAATTGCAAGAAGACTAAAGATGCTTTTTTTGTGGCACATATTTTCTTTCAAAAAGTGATGCATTTGCATGGTATTCCAAAGACTATTACTTCTGACATGGATGCAAAGTTCATTAGCAAGTCTTAGCTTTATCTGTGAGATATGTTCGGGACATAGTTGTAGTTTAGTAGTGCTTCCCATCCCCACAGAGATGTACAAACAAAAGTGGTCAATCAAACTTTGGCTAATATGTTGTGCTATGTTTATGGCGATAAACAACAAAACTGGGAAATCGTGTTGCCTTAAGTTGAGTTTTCTTACAATAGCACGACGAATGATCTGCTAGCAAGGCTGCTTTTGAGGTTGTCTACACTTGTTCCCCAAGTCATGTCTATGATCTAACTACTATACCAACAGTAGCTAGAGGTAGTAAAGCAGTGGATAATGTGACAGAAAAGACTCTGCAGATTCATGTTGATGTGTGAGGTCATTTAAAGACTGTCAATGTTGAGTACAAGGCTGATGCAGACAAGCACAAACGCAAGAAAGTGTTTTAGGAAGGTGATTTGGTGATGGCACATCTGTAACATACTCATTTTCCTGGCATTTGCACGAAATTAGAGAAGTGGAAGTATAGTCCATTTTGTGTGGCTAAAAAGATTAACGATAATCTTATATGCTCTAGCTGCCATACAATTAGAATATCTCCCACACTTTTGACATGGCTGATTTGTTTGTATATCATCCAAATGATGAGTAGTTGTACTAGCCTAACTCGAGGATGAGTTCTTTTCCAAGTGAGGGGGATTGATGTAAGATGGTTGTGTAGGGTAAGCAAGGTACTTTTCGAAGGTCATAACTTGGAATACAAGTATTCATTGTAGGTATATAATATACCCTTTCGAAACTTACGATAAGACAAATCAAACCAAAACTGCACATGTTATTTTGCCCTAGTTATTTCACAGTTTTAAGTTATTTTTCCTATTACTTTTAGGATTTTCATTTTATATTTAAATATCGAATTTGGACACAATTTTTTTTGTTCTCCTTATTTGGATTATTAGAATTTTATTATAAAATAATATTTTAGATTTGGTTATTTTAGTAAATTTGTGATATTAAGGTTTAGTATAAAAAAAGGGCACAAAACCATAGTTTTGTTCATTTAGAATTTTTTAATAAAATTTTCATAATTCAAAAACCTAATTTCTCTTATCTATTAATCTTTTATTTTTCTGCATTATCATTAAAAGAAGCACATGATAACCTAATACTAACTTTAGAGCGAACGTACCTCCGGAGTACCTACGAAGACCTGGAATAAGAGTCATTATTTACAATGCCACGTGTCATGATAAAAAATTACACGTGGCATAATAGTTTACACTAGCAAAGAGCATTAAATACAACTGAAATACCTTGACAAAATTCTCCCTACCCTTAGAGTTCTCATAGATTCTACTAAATATTTTACTTGGACATTGGATTCTCGCATGTCCAAAATAATAATGTATCTTCAATAAGTATAAGAGTAACAAAATTTTCATGACGTTGCCCTTAACAGTAAACTATACTAGGGTTATGGTAGTAATAAAAAAATTATCATAATAAGATGGACGAGGCCACAAATATTCATAATATACCCATAATAAATATCATTAATTTTTATAAGTTGTTTTTCTCACTACTTTCTATTAAATCTTCTTTATCAATTAAAACTTATCTCTGCAATAGTCTTATTAACAAATCCTCCATTGTTGCAATTGCAGTGGCTTACTCTTTTTTTTTTTTATCATATCAACTTCAAGCAGAAATAATAAGTCTTTTATTTATATTAATTACTACCAATATAATTAAGTTGGTGATCTTTTGATATTTGTTTTGTGATCTTTTCATTTCTAGTGGAAACTAGGGATGGCAATGGAGTGGGGTGGGGTGGGGGTGAGGAGGCCTACCACATTCCCCACCCCATTAAAAATTTTGTCTCCATTCCTCACCCCATTCCCCAATAAATTTAGTGGGGTGGACATTGTGAATCCCCACGTGGGGAATGATTTCCTCATCCCCACCCCGTTCCCCATTTATTTATTTTATAGTAGACATAAATACATGATTTCAATAAATTAAAAACTAAAGGCTTAAATAAAATTATTACCATATTATAAAATATTTAAATTATTTTAAAAAATCTCCAAATGTTTGAAATAATATCTTAAAATGATATCAAAATTGAAAAATGTTTGAAGAGAGCAGTATCTTAAGACAAAAGAGAAAACATAACAATGTTTTAGGTTGAATAAAAATTATATTGTAGGGTTTTCTTTTAGTTATATCCCATTTATGTCAAGTAAAAATAAAAAGAAAATTTATTAACATACATTGTAACTGATACTGAAGAGAAAACAATATCAGTTAAAAAGAAAATCATTACCATATTATAAAGTATTTAAATTATTTTAAAAAAATCTCCAAATGTTTGAAATAATATCTTGAAATGATATCAAAATTGAAAAATGTTTGAAGAGAGCAGTATCTTAAGACAGAAGAGAACACATAACAATGTTTTAGATTGAATAAAAATTATATTGTAAGGTTTTCTTTTAGTTATAGCTCATTTATGTCAAGTAAAAATAAAAAAAAAATTATTAACATACATTGTAACTGATGAAACAAAAATTATTAAATAAAAATTAAAAAATATTTATATATAATGGGGATTGGGGTGGGGATGGGGTAGAGAGTACAAAACCAAACTTCACCCCATTAAGAATTTTGGGATTATTTTTCCCTCATTCCCCATGGCATTCCCCAAAAAGTATTCAAAATTCACCTAATTTGGGGTGGAATTCTATGGGGCCCCAAACCCATGGAGAATTTTGCCATCTCTAGTAGAAACTCATTTACTAAAGTTTCATCGAGATCATATACATATAAGATTAAGCCAAATTTTAAAAGGCCTTTTTTTTATAAGAAAATTTTAAAGAGATTTTACTCCAACGGAAGCTTCAAAATATAAGAATCACAAAGGACTGGAAGACATCTGGGGAGAGGAGAGAGAGAGAAAAGAGAAAAAATGGTGGAAAAAAAACTTTTGGGAGAGAAACGAACATAATATTTGGCAAAAATAAAAATTTAATTAAGAAAATCTTGTAATAAATTTTTTTATTGAGAAATGAATGCAGAGTGTATTTTAGTTGGTTCAAATATCATCATCCTAATATGTGTTCAAAGCCCAAGATTGTGCAAATAGCCTCACTATATATATATATATATATATCCCCGCCTGTAAATTAATTAGATAAAAAAATTTTAAGCAATATATTTCTCTACATTCTAATGAATTGTAAAGTGTTAAACCTTGAAATTTATGTCTTTTTATTAATATTATTATTACTTTTTATTAATTATTTATTAAAAAAATAATTCTCGCTCCACCCACATAAACTGGTGGAATCACAATTCACAAACCTCTTGTACTACCACTGAGTGATTTTACCAATTAATAGCCCACTAGATTTTAAATGAATTGCAAAGTTTTAAACCTTAAAAGTTATCTCATTTTACATGTATGATTCTGGCAAGTAAAGGAATAAATTAGTATGTGCATTCGTCTAACTGATGATGTACATGATTATCTCTTCATTATTGCTATAACTTAACCATATATAAAACTATCGCTGAATCATATAAACAAATCTATCAGTTTGAAGGAGTCGTACCTTTCTTGTAATGCTCCCACCAATCACCAATTGTCTATGATGATTCGACGGAGCTCAAGGTGTCTGCGATGATTCTGCTATCAATTGGCTGGAGCAAAAAGAAATGAGGGCCCTTGTAGAATGTAGATGTGCTGAAATGGGATTGTTTTGCGTTGAAGAAGGACAAATTAATCACTATGAACTTTAATATAACAAAAAGAATTGGTAATTAGAGTATTATAGTGTGCTGTGTATACAATATTCTTTCCCCGCAAGAGGTTAATCAAAAAGAAAAAAGTAGACCAGCTAAAGACTAAAGCATATATTCTTTCCCCTAATTATGATAATGTAATATTCATAGTCCTCGAACCAAGCAACCAAACTAGAAACTTGCAATTGATGATAACCCTCGTTAAAGGATTATTCATTTTTTCATAAACAAGAAATACATAATTGATTCCTTGGCTATCGGATCATATGCTATATGGCAAAAAGCCACTCACGCTTTTAAGGTTTACTTAAATGATTACGTAGACCCTTTTGGTTTCATAAATAATCACATAAATCCCTTTTCGACGATAATATTCTTTGATTATAACAATACAAATAAATATAAATATAGTAATAAGATAAAAATAATAAATAAATAGCATATGATACAAATAAAATATTACAACAACTATATTTAATAAAATAACATATATAATGAAAATTATTTTTAATATTAAGCTATTATTAGTCTATCCCAATGGTTTTTTATTAATACTAAATTCTATTAAACTAAAGATTTACTTTAAGATTTATACGATGTAGATGTAATTAAAAAAAATAGTAAGAAAAATAATATAAATTTTATAAATTAATGTGAGGGTTGGGTAAAATCATTTTAATATTATTATTCAAAATAATTTATAAATTTTAACTTATTTTATATGTAATATTATTTCAGTTCCACTTTATATTTATTATAAAAAATTTATTCAAAATCAATTATTGGGTTGTTGTAATTAAAAGATATAATTATTTTAATATTAAACAAAACGGGTCTATATGATTATTTATGAAACTAAAAGGATCTATATAACCATTTAAATATATCTTGAGAATGTAGGTGGCTTTTTCCTATGTTATATCTTATATCTCATCTAACTGGAAATGAATCCTCATCCTTATTATAAAGTTCTTTTTTTTTTGTTTAAATTATAATCTTGATATAGCACTATTTCTTATTATTATTTTTTATTAAAAGCCATTACATGCTTAATCATGGGTACAAACAGCGAAAGAAAAACCAATACAGTGTTCCTAACAACGTGTCTGAATCATAAAATTGTCATTATCATCACAAAACGGGTCTATATGATTATTTATGCTTAATCATGGGCACAAAGCTACGTGATTGAAGGAATGCATACACTTGTGTACAAACCAGAAAAACCCCCTTCCCCAAATTAAGACCAAATCCTTCTCTAGGGGAGCCTCGGATGTTATAACAGTTTAGAGATTTCATCCGCCAGTCTCAATATATAAGCTTGCACGTTGAAAAATGCAGGCACTTGAGGAGGCGAACCACAAAACAGCATCAACTGGCGAGTAAAACAACAGCAGCAGCAAATAATGGCAGAGAACAGCAAAAATTAGAAGCAAAAAAACAGCAAATAAAACAGCAGCAAACAATATTAATAAACATACAGCAACCAGTGAGTACAAAACAGCAAAAATCAACAGTAAAAGCAGTAAAATACAGCAACAAAAGCAGCAAAAGCAGCAAAAACAGCGGAAGGAAACAGCAAAAATCAGCAGCAAAAAAGGAGCAAATCAAAAGGTATCAAACAATAGTAATAAACAGCAGCTATCAGCGAGTGAAACAGCAGAAACCAGCAAAATTCAGCAGCAAAAGTAGTATTAAAAAACAAAAAAGCAAATAAGACAGTAGCAGAAAATAGCTAAAACCAGTATCAACAGCAGCACAAAACTCAAACAGCCCAGAATCAAAATAAGGCCATTACATACCTGGATATAACCATCCCACAGAGCATTCTCTGCGGTTACAATTCTCTTTTCTGAATCCTAACCAAAGCCGCTGAAATTTGGTCCAGACAACATCTCATGTACAATTCAAAATTACATCTTTAAGGTCTTTATGCAAGATTCAATATGTGGTTTCGCTTTTATACTGTGTCCCGGTATTCAACCTAGGTTTACTGCACCCAAATTACACATAATTTTCTCATAAAACAGGACCCAACTTATGGTTTCAACTGGACACGATTATGCTTGATTCTTAGCAGGTATCTAATGGTTTCAACATGTACGGGTATAATTTTCAAGCTCACAGGCATTTAAAGAAACAAAAAAGGAAATCTCCTTCAAGCTTATAGAAATCATGATAGAAATCCGCATATAGTCTAGAGCAAATTGCCTTCAAATAAAATCACATATGGCTTGCAGATGTCGGCTTTACAATCCAGCAAATATAAATTGTTAATTGGCTAGCCAAACAAGAGTAACATAAATTGGTTAACTGACTGATAGTTATCTAACTGAGTCAAAAAGACAAAAATATCTCATAAACTTTAGATGTGTATAGTTCCTGCATCTGCATCGGTACAAATACTACTTCTTCAATAGCCAATCTATAAATATAACACGTACTAAGCAGTAAAATTTCTTGATCTTGATGGATGCCAGCTTTTCTAGAAGATCTTCAACTTTATATGGATGTATGCACTTAGAAAGTTTCTTTAAATTCAAATAACAAATAAAGATTGGCAGAACGTTCAAGAACTGGGGAACATTATTTAAAGAGAATATTGACTCACATTACTTCGTCATCGAAAAATAAGAAAGCATTTCATGAAACTAAACATATCCTGCTTTAAACTCATTTACAAAAATGGAAAACTTTCACCTTCCTTCAAATGCAGCATACATCCTTCCTTTGCTGTCAACTTATGTCACCGTAACCTTTAAATTTATTGTCTAAACACTTGCCGACACATGCATAAACACTAGTTGATGCATGCGAAAACACTACTAGGATCTAAAGGAAACAGAGAAAATTGAGGATTCTTTACTGATTTGGGAGTGTTCAATAAATAAACTAATAATACATTCAGTGAGAGTAAATGATGGCACATCCACTAGCGATAAGAACTTGATACATGTAGCACATCCCAACACCAACCTATTCCTATTAACTGCAAAAACCAAGATGAAAGTACCTGATATTTCACCAAATCATTTGATAAATGACTTTTCACTTCAGTTGTCATTAGGAAAGCTGTTTATTAAAGAGCATCCAAAGGAAAGCACAACCTCATAGATAAGAGCAGCGCAAAAAAGGTAATTTTCAACAATAAAAGCCCAAGTGTTCACAATATGGGGACAAAGAATACCATTTCTTTGTAAACTCAAATGCATAAACCAATAAAAAAGTAATCTTCAAAACACGGCAGAGTCAACTCAGGAGATAACATGCAGTGTTTCTTAGCTGGAGGTGGAGTTATTGGCGGCGGCGGCAGAACAAAGCTGAGCTTGGCCTTGTTGCCGCGAATACTCTTGGCGGCTTCAGCATAATCTCTTGCGGCTTCTTCGGTGGTGTTGAAAGTGCCGAGGCAAAAGCGGACGCCCCTGTAAGGGCCTCAAATTTCAGCTTCCCATTTCCCCCATGGCATCCGCTTTATTCCTCTATACACGCTCTTGCAAACTCGTTAGGTCCTCTTCTCCTTCCCCTCATCATGAGCAGCTCTATTGCTTGAATCTTCAGCCTTCGCCGGTGATGAAAGCTGCCGCAAGCTCAGGACAACAATTTTGAGAGATTTTGTTGAAATCGATCAAGTGAAAATTAAATTACGGTGGTAGAATCTCAAAGAAACGGTGAAAAATTAATTCTTGCCACGAGACTTGGTCCAATTTGACAGCCCTTGAACTCATAATTAATTTAAGACATTGAAAATAAAACAATGCTGGCGGAGAACAACAAAACTCAACTCAAATCATGAACTCATAATTAAAAACATAATAAGACATTGAAAATAAATAAGCAAAAGACCAGTAACAATGTAACGGAGTTGATTTGTGATGAACTTTTGCAGCCAAGCGGAGGAAAGCAAGGGCGGAAATGGGAACCATCTCCTCTCCCGCCTCCTCTACCCCCAACAGTTTAGCGATTTCATCCGCTGCCCTCAACATACATCCTTGCACACTGAAAAGTAGGCACTTGAGGAGGAGAACAACAAAACAGATTCTTCTGAAGTTGAAAAATAAATAAATAAATAAATATATAATAATGATTAATTTGATTAAGGGTGCTTTTGGGATTGAGGTTGGGCAGCTGTAGCTTAAAAGTTACGGTATTAAAGTGTTTGGTAAACACTAACTGTTGTAGTTTTTAAGCTACATTGATATGATTTTTCACTTGTATAATATAAAATTTATTATATCTTTAATAATTTTATCAAAATTTATATTTATTATATATTATTAACTTTTGTTTATAATTACAATTTTTTTTTCACAGCAGCTGTAGCTTAAAAGCTATAGCACCTCAATCCCAAACGCACCCTAATACGAAGAAATCATTAAATTTTAATCAAAAAGAAGTTGCGCACCATTTTTTTGCTCACTATTAAGAGTCGAGAGTCTCTCTCTGTATCAGCTGATCTTGTTCTATCACTCATAATCATTTATTTATAGAGTAGGTGGAGCTGAAATGGCGCCGGTTCAAAATTCACATTGCCCTCCAAGGTCCAATCTTCTTTAATATTCTCGTATCAACTTTAATTTATCATTTTAATTAGATAAAAATGAAGAATTGAATGGTAATATGATAATGTGATAGTGTCGATCGACTTCACATAAAAAACTTTTTATTGTACAGAATTTTTATACTAAAATACATACGAGTTCTACGTTCTATTATAATAAGTATTCTTCAAATTAGTCATTTTATATTGAGAAAGAGAACATGAATTTCCTTCTTCAAGTGTCTTATAAAAAATTTAAAAAAACCTCAAGAAACATGCGATTCATATCATAAAAGGTCACCATTCAAAAGGAAGCCTATCCGTTTCCTTTTTTTTGGGGAAAATGTAAGTCATCAATCACAAAGCACAAAATACAGGCACCACCATTCCATTACACAACACATCAATATTCTTTGAAAAAAAAATATGCAAATTATGTAGAGCTAAGCAACGCAATCAATGCAAATTATATTACTGACTACCGAAGGAGGAGAAAGAACATACTGTAAATTACATAAATTGTGCATCATGAGAATTTCAGAAATTCTACAAACATTATTGGTATTATATTTAAGGTTATCAGTCATGACAACACATGCACATATATATTTAAGGTTATCAATCATGGTCATACAGGCACGCATATATACATCACTCGATGTACTTATCATAAGTAATGAATATACAATACTTGCAATTTTAAACACAACATTAAAACGGTTGAACCTCTGTTCCGAAACAACATTACAGTAATAATTTCATTGTCTCTATAGCTTCGCTGAACCTCTCCGAAGAAAGCTGCAATATTTGGGGAAAAAGAAAAGAAAAGAAGAGAAAATAGAGGATAAATTGTTAGATGCTTCAGCGCGAGTTAAAATATTAACAAAAATTGAAATTTCAGAAGCTCTTCTTTTATGCGAATAAGGTTCCATATAACTGGCTAATTAAGAAAATCCCTTTATAACTTCCGTTCTTAAAATTCCTGAACCGTTTGGATTTAGAAACAGATAACCCCAAGAACGGTTTGGTTTCCAAATAATATGCTTGAGTAATTGAGTTTGTATTAACAAACTAATCATTTATTAGAAGAAAAGAAATTAGTACAAATTTGAACTAACTAACTAAACATTCAACAAGTTTCTATTTGGTAAACATAACAAAACATTAAACTATAAACGGTATAGGTAGATGAGAAATTCAAAAGTAAAAACTTGAATGAAAAGAGGGAAAAAAAGGAGAGATTAATCCATACCTAAATATCACTTGATTTAATTATCTCGTCATCAAGCTTAATGTGAGCGACATGGGTAATCTTGTGCCAATCTTCACCTGTTAGCGGTTTGCATCTATCACTCAGTGCAGGACAGCCTCTAATCCTCAATGTTTTCAGGTGAAGCATATCCTCAGGCAACGATGACAATTTTGGACAATTCCCGATGACAAGACCCTCAAGTGCTTCGAAATTTCTCAGTGACTCTGGTAGTGCCATGAAGTTGGGACAATTTGCAATAAATAGGTGTTGTAAAGTTCCAGTAGAACCTTGAAGAAGCCATTGTGGCAATTCCAATAACGGTGTTACTTCCCCAATCAAAAGCTTCCGAAGGTGAGGCCTTGTGGTATTGCGAGCTTGATGACTTCCTTCCCCTTCCAATTGCATGCTCAAATTAAGACTAAGGCTTTCACACTGAACAAACATTAGAGTCTCCAATGAGCTGAGGTATTTCATAGCAGGCGGCAATGAGATTAGACGGGGACAACCAGCAATTAATAATGATCGAAGGACCCTTAGTTGATCTATATCGTCGAACAAATATTCCAAATTCCTGCAATGAGATATTATCAAACAACGAAGAGAAACCAAGCACCCTATTCCACTGTCCTGCAAAGACTTCTGCTTTGTGGTTACCTCAAACACTCTGAGACTAACAAGGTACCTTATGTCTTTAGGCAACTCTTCTAGCTCCAGACATTCTTCAAGATTCAGTGTTTGTAAACTTTGCAGCTTGCAAATGGCATTTGGAAGTTTCTTGATTTTATAATTTCTTGATAGGTCAAGATATCTCATATGCTTCAAATTACCTATCTCTCTTGGCAAAGCCTCAATAGCAGAGCCACTTAAATTTAGCACTCTCAAGAACTGTGACTTTGAGATGCATGATCTAACAAATGATTGGCTTACCTTCTCATCATTAATTGAAAAGAAAATGGTTCTCACACGACCTAAATCAGATAAAAACCTTGAAAAATCTTTTCTTGATGCATTAGCACCCACAAATGACAAATGGCGGACTCTTTTGGGAATAGATTGACAGTCAGAGTTCACTATTAGGAATTCACCTTTGGCCACTAGCTGTGCAAGATCATGGATGAGGTCGTGCATTTTGAAAGTGAACATCTCAAATCCTCGTACCAAATCGTGGAAGAAAGATCTTGAACATAGTTGCTTCAAGGACCGCATGCCAATGTCATCTAGTTCATCATTTTCATTAAGTGGATGGAGAAGTCCTTGAGCCATCCAAAATTGAACCAAATAAACACTTGAAAATTGATAATCCTTTGGAAAGATACAACAATAAGCAACACATTGTTTCAGGCGAGGCGGTAGTTGATCATAACTGAACCTCAGAACAGGTAAAATGTCATTTGCCTTTTGTTCTAACTTCCATATCTCATTATCCCTCACATATTCCCAATCGTGTTCATCCGTTGAGCAATATAATAGACTTCCTAGTGTTCTGACTGCCAGCGGAATTCCTCCACATTTTTTCACAATTTCTTCCCCGATTTTTACAAGGTTTGGATGTTTATCTCGCTCTTCTTTAAATGCACATTTCATAAACAAAGACAAGCAATCCTCGAATGGTAGACCTTGTAAGTTGTAGCCAGTAGTGCCTCCCCTCGTGCCCATGATTGAAGCAACCTTATTGCTACGTGTGGTTACCAGAATTTTGCTTCCCTTTGCACCCCCCGACAATAAGCTTTTCAATTTATCCCATACTTTGGGATCTTCGTTCCATACATCATCCATAACAAGTAAATATCTCTTACCAGTCAAACAAACTCGCAAGATTCGTTGCAATTGCTCTATATCCAAGTCACCGTGGTTTTGACCAGTTATCGACTTGATAATCTTTGTCATAATTTGTCTCTCACCAAAATCTTCAGAAACACATATCCAGATTTTCAACTCAAAATGCTCTTCTACCCTTTGGTCATTGAACACCAACTGTGCAAGAGCAGTTTTGCCCAGACCTCCAATTCCCACAATAGGAATAACAGACACAGTTTCACTTTCGCCAGAACTTGCTTGCATTAGAGCTTCAATAACTTTTTCTCTATCTTTATCTCTTCCAATAATATCTGATGGACTCACAAACGAGTGAGTAGATTCCCTCTCTTCATGCACAATTCGCCAACTACGATCATCAAGTCGTGCAGTGAGATCAAACTTATGCATCATGTTTGCAATCTCATCAAACCTCTCTCTGACTTTCTTGATTTGTTGACACATTCTAAAACGAAAAGCTACTGGATTTGAGCTTCCAAAAAAGTTACGTAACTTTCTTCCGATGCTTCTTTGCTTCATGACTTGCCTTCGCAGATCTTCCACCTCGAATTCATCCAAGACACCTTCTGCATCATCACAAGCATCCTTAAGCTTTTCCAGCCAATCTCTTAACTGGTGGCTATGGACTTGCTTTTCCTCAGCATCTAAAACCACACTTTTGACAGTGGTTAAGGTCTCCTTTAGCTTTTCTGCGTCATTTTTGACACAGTAGAGTGCTAAAAGTTCTTGGAAAGCACGGGATCCTAATTTTTCCGTAAGTTTTTCAAGCGGCAAAAATGATTCCACCATTGTTCCTAAAACTGAAAAGACAGAGTCACGAAATATTATTTGGTTGCATCTTTTACCATTTATAGTATTCTATAAATTCAACCAAATTTTAAACACAAACGGGTGGTAATAGACACAATGGTTTGAGTCCCAAGAGGGGACACAACAATTCCTCCTCCTATTGAATACAATTAGGTGGAGGTAGATATTCCCACTGGATGAAGTAGGAAAAATTCTTGAGTGTTATCTCCTAAAGCACTGTTTTTTTTTAATTCATTAATCTTTATCATGTATATGTTTCAATCAATCATGATAATGTGTATACACATATGAAAAATGGAAGATTTCATATGTGTATACACATTATTGACAAATTTTAAAACTTGACACAAGATTTCTATGTTCATCCACTGTATCTTTAAATAAAAAAAATTCCTTTGGAAGTAAGTTAATTATGTCACGTGTTGTTAGCTGTCGTTCAGTCTACCAATACACCTATAAAAATTTGTTGTATTTGGAAATTGGCAATTACGACCCATCAATTTAAAAGTATTCAACTAGGCTAGTTCATTAACAATGATTGACAAAAGAGACTGGTGGCTAGCCTTGGGCCTCAAAGGGTCCGGCCCAGGCCCAGCGGGCTTAGCCCCAGTCCTTTACATGAGGGTTTCTTTAAGAAAAAAAGTCCGGGACATGTTAAGTCCTCTATTTTTTTAATACAAAATATAAAAAAATAATTAAAAAAAGAAAGCTTAAATCCCTAATTCAATCAATAGTAATTGAAAAAATTTAAAATTGTGACACTAAACTCTCTCTTATATCTTAATTAACTAAGAGAATGTTTAAATTAGAGAATTTAATACTAAGAAATTAAATATATATGTAAACTTTTATTTGCTTTATTTTTTATTTATTATTTTATTTTAAATAGTCATTTTTAATTTATTGTTGATTATAATAACTTATTGATTATTAACTCATTACAAATTCAGTAATATTTAAAATAATAATTAAAAATGCATGGATAACATGGACTTAGGGCCGAGCTTAGAAAAATCTGGCCCATCCCTACTGGTGGCATTGTCAGGAGGGTTTGAGGATTCAAATTTTAGAAATATTTGTGCAATCCATGGTCTGTGCCAACCACTCATGCTCTACCGAATAGTAGAGCAGTGTGTTTTATGATGAGACGATAATTTTTTTAAAATATTAAATTTAACAGATCTTATCATAATAAGCTAATTTGACTATTGCTAGTCTTATTATAAGACACAGTATTACGTCAAACGGACGAGTTTGTACCTAAAATATATTTGGAATGATCTCCATACCTTATTGAATAAAATTTTTAAAATAAAATTTATTTTGAATACTCTTTTAATACTAAAATAGTCCTCATTAAACCTACTTTTCTTTCCTATCTTTACACCCATAAAATTAAATATTCATCATCCGAAACTCAAATATTACTAATTAGCTGTTGTACTTTTATCCTTTTCTTTTTTAATTTATTATTCTCATTTGATTTTTCATAAATGCACATGGGTTAGCATGTTATGTTTTTAATATGTTCTGATGACAAGACACGTGTCCTTGATAAACGAGCATTTGACATGGTTATTCAAAAGGAATCACGTGGATCACTAAAAGAAGCACATGATGACCTAATACTAGCTCCGGAGCGAACATATGTCCGGAGCACCTACGAAGACCTGAAATAAAGCCACTATTTGCAATGCCACGTGTCATGATTCAAATATTAAATGTGGTACACTAGCAAAGAGCATTAATTACATCTTAAATACCTTGACGAAGTTCTCTCTACACGTAGAATTCTTATGTGTTTCACTAAAAATTTTACTTGAGCATTGGAGCATTCTCGCATCTATAAGATAACAATATATCTTTAATGGATATAAGAATAACAATTATTTCATTACGTTGTCCTTAATATTAAACTATATTAGGGTTACTGTAGGAACATAAAAATTTATTATAAGATGAGAGGTGAGGCCACAAATATTCCTAATATACCCATAATAAATATGATTAATTTTTATTAGTTGTTTCTCTAACTACTTTCTATTAAATCTTTCTTTTATCAATTAAATCTTATCTCTGTAATAGTTTTGTTACAAATCCTCCACTGTTGCAATTGCAGCGGCTTGCTCTTTTTTCTCCTTTCTTTATCATAACAACTTCAAAAAATTTTGTTATTAAATTTTGGGTGGGATTGTTCAAACCCAACAAAATACTCATTGAATCCAATATTTAATAAAAAATTTTGTTACTAAAATGTCTACATAGAAAGTTATTATACAAGACTATGTAATTAAATTAAATAAAAAAATTACTGCCTTTCTCCCAAATTTTTCATTATTTAATGTACTGTATTCACTTTTTCTATGCCATTTACACTTTTGTTAACGGAAAGAAGTTTCAATGAATTTTAATGCATTTGGATAAAAGCTTATTGTTAGTAAAATTCCTCTTGACTTCCACCATCTAATTTCATCTTTTCTGAATTCTTTGAATTGGACAATGCATTCTCTTGATCTCTCCTCAGTTAGTACGCTTTCTTCTATATAATAAAATGAAAAAAAAAAAAACCCATGCAAGAACTGCTGCAATTAGTTGAAATTTTTTATTTATTCTAAATTTATATGCAATTTTAATATCAGCTGTTTATTTAAATTTATTGTTTGTTTATTAAAATTTTTTAAGGGTGTTGTTCCAAACGCATGAAATATCAAGGGGAAAAATAGCTATTAAAAAATAAAATAAAAAGTTTGAGAATTTGGAATAAAAAAGCTATGGGTAAAGCTCCAAAAATGAAGAAGAAAAGAGTGAAGAAACGGAGAAATGATGGGAAAAGAAAATGATAAGAGAAATTGTGATAATTTAACTTAATAAGGGTATTTTAGGTATTAATGGGTTTGTAAAATAAAATTGTGCATTTTAAATTTTAGAAGTGTGTTTATTAAGTAAATGGGTTTAATGAGTTGTTTAGTGGTAGCATCACCTCAAAATATTTTATTGAGAAGTGGGTAAAATACTGAAATACCCTCACCCTAACATGTGTTCAAAGGTGTGTAAATAGCTTCAACCAAAAAAAAAAAAAAAAAAAATCCATTCCACTACCGATAAGTTACATTCAAAGTTTTTACGATCCCCCTCTTACTTCTAATGAAGTCTAAAATTTTAAATCTTGAAATTTATGTCCTTTTATTAATATGATTATTAATTTTGATTAAAAAAGCTTAATTCTTTCTCCACTCACATAAATTGGTTAGCACCACAAACCTCTTGTACTACCCCTAAGTGGTTTTACCGATTAATATCCCACTAGATTTTTAATGAATTGAAAAGTTTAAATCTTAAAATTTATCTTATTCTACATGCGTGATTCTGGCAAGCAGGGGAATAAATTAGTAAGTACATTTATGAAACTAATGAGGTACATGATTATCTCTTGATTATTGTCATAATTTAACCATATATAAAAACTACAGCCGAATCATATAAACAAATCTATCAGTTTGTACTCGTCGTACCTTCCTTGTAATGCTCCCACTAGTCACCAATTGTCTATGATGATTGACGGAGCTCAAGGTGTCTGTGATGATTCTGCTATCAATTGGCTGGAGCAAAGAGAAATGAGGGCTCTTGTAGATGTGCTGAAATGGGATTTGTTTTTTGCTGAAGAAGGACAAATTAATCACTATGAACTTATATTATAAGATAAAGAATTGGTAATTAGAGGATTATAGTGTGCTCTGTATACAAAATTCTTTCCTTCTAAGTGGTTAATTAAAAAGAAGAAAGTAGATCAGGCAAAGACTACCGCCTATATTATTTCGTTTAATTATGATATTGTAATATTCGTAGTCCTAAAACTAAGCAGCCAAACTAGAAACCTGCAATTGATGATAACCTTCGTTAAAGGATTATTCATTTTTTCAGATACAAGAAATACATAATTGATTCCTTGCTTACCACATCATAGGTTATATATATCTTATCCAAGTGAGCAAGAATCATCATCCTTATTATATGACTTTTTTGTTATTAAAGGTTGTATTAATTATTAAATTATAAAGGGAACCTTCTCCTCTTGTTAAAAGCTTGTTTAATGAATAAACCAACTTCAACCTTAAAATAACCATAAAACATTACGTATCAATGCTTCATAATTTGATAATCCGACTCACTTTCAATCTTGAAAGTCATTAGAATGACTATTGTCACACATTTCCAAGGTTTACTTAAATGGTCACAAAGACCCTTTAGGTTAAATAGTCACATAAACACATTTTTAGTTTCTATACCCTTTGATTACAACAGCACAAATAAATATAAATATAGTAATAAGATAAAAAAATAATTAATAAATATCATATGATACAAATAAAATATTACAATAAGATAATTAATAGAATAACGTATGCAATGAAAATTATTTTTAATATTAAGTTATTATTATATATACTAAAATCTATTAATTCAAAAATTGACTTTAAGATTTATATTAATATAGACATAATTAAAAAAATTGTAAACAAAATATATAAATTTTATAAATTATTGTGAATGTTAGGTATAATTATTTTAATATTATTAATTTGTCAAACAGATTTTATTAGTAGTAAAAGAATATGACACATTAATAATGTTAAAATCATTTTTCTAATATTCAAAATAATTTATAAATTTTATCTTATTTTATATATCATATTATTTTAATTTTAACTTATAATTGTTATAGAAGTTTATTTAAGTCAATTATTGGCTTGTTGTAATCAAAGTGTATAAGATTACATTTGGCATGCAAGACTAAGGTGGCATTTGTTTGTTAATTTAATGACTTAAAGTGACTTCACTTAATTAATTAAGTTAATTAGAGGTGTTTCCTTTTATAGCTTAATAAGACTTTTTAGATAATTTTGACTTAATAAAATAAGCCATTTTTTTTAGCTTTTTACTTAATGGAGAAATCTGAATTAAGTCAATTACTTGCTAATGTCAAAAATATTCCCGATTTATAATTTATTTTTTATGTCTATCGTAAAACTCACCCATAGATATTTACCCCATATAAAAATATCCTTATTTTTTCTTTCTTATATTATATATGATAAAATTTAAAATTTATGGTATTTTATATATTAAAATTCTAAAATAATTATGTATTCAATTGAATATATTTTTACTTATAAATGTTAAAATATTGTGGTATTTAATTTATTATTTATTTGACATTCAAATTTAATAAGGATACAAATGTAAAAATACATATTTTCAACTTTTTAAGTTGAAAAAAAAAATTAATATTTATTTTCCGAGATTCAAACAAAAAAACAAACATATTATTCAGATTCAGACATTTAGATCTATTCAGAATTCAGATTAATTCAGGTCTATTCAGATTTTAGATAAAAAAACAAACGCCACCTAAATTGGACTAAGTATTATGTTGGATTATACACTATTGTCTTATGTTTGGTACAACATTGGATTAGACAGTGTTAAATTATATTTAAATAAAAACTATTTATGAATATTTAAGAATAATAATTAAGTTTAATTTAAATATAATTAATAAGAACATTAAATATACAGTAAATTACTTATGGGCAGTCATAATTGTAATAAAAATATAAATTAATAAAACTTTTTGATTATTTAGATATTTTAGATATATATTTTATTTTATCAAAAAATTAGCAAATAATATATAAAATCAATTAATTACTAGTATTATTAATTTTCATAATTATATTTTAATATTACATTGGTGATTATTAAATTTAGTACAATCAATTAATGTAACAAATTATTAAATTAAAGTACCAATTTAATTAGAATATAAAAACAAAATAAAAAATATATTTCAAGTAAATCATGAATAAAATAATTAATTCATTAATTAAATTTTAAGTAATAAATAAAAGATGGTGTTATATATGAAAGAAATATTACAAATGAACATTTTTTCCTCTTATTCTAATCCCATTTAAATCTAACAACGTGTCTGAATCACAAAATTATCATTATCATCATTGTGGAGTTGCCATTATCGATCGTAATGCCACAAAGCTACGTGATTGAAGAAATGCACACACTGATATAAAAACCAGAAAAAACCCCTTCACCCAAATAAGTCTAATTCCTTCTCTAGAGAAGCATGAGATCAACTGTAACAGTTTAGTGATTTCATCAGCCACTCTCAACAGATATGCTTGCACACTGGAAAAAGTAGGCACTCAAGGAGGAGGAGAACCACAAAACATCATCAACTGGCGAGTAAAACAGCAACGGCAGCAAATAACCGCAGAAAACAGAAAAAAAAAAATTAGCAGCAAAAAACAGCAAATAAAACAGCAGCAAACAATATTAATAAACATGCAACAACCAGTGGGTAAAACACGATAGAGAACAGCAAAAATCAACAATAAAAGCAATAAAAAATAGCAAATAACAGAGTGGCAGAAAATAGCTAAAATCGGTAGCAAAAGCAGCAACAAAGAACAGCAGCACAAAACTCAAACAACGTAGAACAACAACACAAAACTCAATGAGGCCATTATGTACCTTAATATAAGCATCCCATAGAGACTTCTCTGTGCTTACAATTTTGTTTTCTGGATCCAAAAAAAGGCCGCTGCAATTCGATCAAAATAACATCTCATGCACAATTCGAATTTGCATCTTTAAAATCTTTATGCGAGATTCAATGTGTGATTTCACTTTTATACCATGTCCTGGTATTCAACCTAGGTTTACTGCACCCAAATTGCCTTCAAATAAAATCACCTGTGGCTTCCAGATGTAGGCTTTACAATCCAGCAAACATGAGTTCTTAATTGGCTAGCCAAGGAAGAGTAACATAAATTGGTTAACTAACTGACAGCTATCTAACAGAGTCAAAAAAGAAAAAAATATCTCGTAAACTTAAGATGTGTAAAGTTCCTGCATCTGCATCAGTACAAACATTATTTCTTCAATAGCCAATCCATAAATATAACACATGCTAAGCAGTAAAATTTATTGATCTTGTGGATGCCACCTTGTCTGGAAGATCTTCGACTTCATATGGGTGTATGCACTTAGAAAGTTTCTTCAAATTCAAATAAAAAATAAAGACTGGTAGAACATGCAAGGACAGGGGAAAATTATTTAAAGAGAACATTGATTCACATTACTTGGTCATCGAAAAATAATAAAGCATTTCAACAATAAAAACCCCAAGTGTTCACAATTTAGGGAAAAAGAATACCATTTGTTTGTAGACTCAAATGATAAACCAATCAAAACCCAAAAGAAAAAAAAAAGTAATCTTCAAAACTCGGCTGAGTAACTCAGGGGATAGCAGGGGATAGCGTGCATCGTTTCTTAGCTAGAGGTGGAGTTATTGGCGCCGGCGGCGGCAGAGCAAAGTTGAGCTAGGCCTTGTTGCCGCGGATACGCTTGGTGGCTTCGGCTGTGTTGAAAGTGTGCCGAGCCAAACGCGGACGCCCTTGAAACTTGAAAGGGTCTCTAATTTCAACTGCCCATTTTCCCCACGGCCTCTCCCTTATTCCTCTATATACGTTCTTGCGAACTCGCTAAGTCTTCTTCTCCTTCCCCTCATCATGAGCAGCTCTATTGCTTGAATCTTCAGCCTTCGCCGGTACTGAAAGCCGCCGGAAGTTCAGAACAACGGTTTTGAGAGATTTTGTTGAGCCGTAAAATGAAATCGAAAAAGGAAGTGAAAATTATTGTTATTTAATTTAGTTTTGTTAAAGGGTAAAATTGGAAATCAATATTTAATTAAGGTTAAAATGGAGAAATCAAACTCTTTACTGAGGCGGTTTGGTTTGGTTTGGTTCGGTTTCGTACCCAAGCTGGCGGTTCCTAAAAAATAGAACCAAGTTTAAAATCAAACCGAATCGAATCGAGACATCCGGTTGGGTTCGATATTAAAATTCGATTAGGTTTTAAAATTCGGATCAAGACAGGGTCGGTTCCAATAAACAGATTTATGCAGATGCCTCCACACACTCTGTCCATCAAGTGGAGTTCTTATACAGAAAAGTAAAGAAGCAATTCGTACATATCACACACTGAGGGGAGTTTCCTTGCAGCATTAAGACTTGACAAAGTAATCAGTCTGTAGAACCAAGAATGGCCTAAACCAGTGCAGCCCTTCCCGTGACATATGGAGGCTGTTAGGCTAATGTGAGAAGCTTCATATAGTCCACACCCTACACTTACAGCACCCTCTTTGTCATCATCTCAAGTCTGTTCCATAGAATATTCACTTGTTACCGTAGATTCCTTCGTTGTGAGCCATACGTCTTAGCAAACTGGAGAGATGCCAAAGTCTTCGGTGAACCATTATATCTCAGTTTATGATACACCAAGAAAATTATATCATTGTAATTTTACATAAAAGAAAATTTTCACTTACAATTCAATTTTTACTGTAGCACTAGTATGATCCGGAACCACAACTACCCATGTAACTGCTGCCTCCCATACCACGACCAGGATGCATTGATGATTATAAGCTACCACCGACCTGCTATGTGAGACGGAATAGAGTCATACAAAACATGGCAAAGATTGGTGATCAAAATTGTTCCAAATTGTTTAGCTAAGAAAATGAAATGAACATTCTGGAAGTTTTCTTTTTATTTCTATATTCGATTAGTTACAAAAGTGAATCTACATCAGTATTTATACTAAGCTTAACACAAAAGGAAAATCGAATTCAGTAAGCTTAACTACAAAAACAGAATGAAAAGCGTGCTTAACAAACTTGCTGAGCTGGCACAGCTTCTTAACAAACTTTGCTGACTTGGCCTCGATTCACACGTACTAAATGAGCTACTCCTTTTGACTGCAATGTGAGCTTCCTTAACACAAATTAACCCGATAATTATAATTGCTATTACAAAATACAACCGTTGAGCTCAACTGAAAACTCGGTAACCTTCACCGGCGCGACAACAACGACAGTGACGGCAGGCGGCTGGCGAAGATGAGGCAGACGAGCGGCGGCTGACTCGTGAGTGATGGGCGCGCTGGCGAAGATGATGGTGGACGAGCGTGAAAGGCTGGCCGGCGGCGTCGCCGTGAGAGGCTCTCTGTCTCAGTGATCAACTGCAGGTGTCACTTATAATCGGTTAATCTCTCTCTATATATATATAGTGGGTCGAGCTCAAACGGTGCCGTTTCAGAATTCAAATTGCCCACCAACCTCCAAGCTTCTTTAATTTTCTCCTATCAACTTTAATTTTTCATTTTAACTATATAAAATAAAAAAAGTAAATCATAACGATCACACAGCCACACATATATACATCACTCAATGTACTTATCTTCAGTTGGCAAATTACATAATCACAGGTAATGATTATTTAACACTTGTAATTTTAAAACACCAAATTAAAAAGCCGTTGAACCTCTCTATTGACGGTCTCTGCAGTTTGGCTGAACCTCTCTAAAGAAAGCTGCAATATTTTGGGAAAAAAAAACAAAATAGAGGATAAATTGTTAGGTGTTTGGGCCCAAGTTTATTAAAAAAGAGTGAAATTTCCGAAGCTCCACTTTTATGTGAATAAGGTTTCATCTGTAAAGTTTTACTAGAACCTTGAAGAAACCGTTGTGGCAATTCTAATAACGGTGTTGGTCCCGCAACGTAAAGCATCTGAAGGTGAGGCCTTACGTTGTTGCGATCATGATGATTTCCTTCCTCTTCCATTTCCATGTTTAGATTAAGACTAAGGCTTTCACAATCATTAAATATTAGTCTCTCCAATGAGCCGAGGTACTTCATAGCAGGTGGCAATTAAGTTTAGACAGGGAAAAGCATTAATTACCAATGATCGAAGGACACTTAGTTGATCTATATCGTCAAACAAATATTCTAAATTCATGCAATCAATAATTATCAACCAACGAAGAGAAACCAAGCATCCTATTCCACTCTTCTGCAAAGACTTCTGTTTTGTGGTTACCACAAACATTCTGAGACTAATAAGGTACCTTATGTCTTTAGGCAACTCTTCTAGCAACCTCCAAGATTCAGTGTTTGTAAACTCTGCAGCTCGCAAATGGAGTTTGGAAGTTTCTTGATTTTATGATTACCTGACAAAGAAAGATATAGCGTGTGCTTCAAATTACCCATCTTTCTTGGTAGAACCTCAATAGCAGAGCCATATAAAACTAGCACTCTCAGGGACTGCGACTTTGAGATGCACGACGTAACTAATGATTGGCTTGTCCTCTCACCATCAATCCTCTCACCAGCAATTGGGAAAAAAAGGGTCCTCACATGACCTAAGTCAGATAAAAGCTTGCAAAATCATTTCTTAATGCATTAGCACCAACAAATGACAAATGGCGGACATTTTTGGGAATAGATTGACTATCAGAGTTCACCATTGGGCATTCACCTTTAGCCATTAGCAGTGCAAGATCATGCATTAGTTCGTGTATTTGGAATTCGATCAACTCCAATAGTGGTACCTCATAACCCAAATCTTGGAAGAAAGATCTTGAACATAATTCCTTGAAGTACCACATACCAATATTTTCTAGTTCTTCATTCTCACTAGGGGACTGGAGAAGACCATGAGCCATCCAAAATTGAATCAGAAAAGCACTTGTAAATTTATAATCCTTGGGAAAGATAGAACAGTAAGCAAAACATTGTTTCAGGTGAGGCGGTAATTGATTGTAGCTCAACCTCAAAGCAGGTAAAATGTCATCATGCCCTTGCCGAAACTTCCACATATCATTATGCCTCACGTACTCCCAATCATGTTCATCCGTTGAGCCATATAATAGACTTCCTAGTGTTCTGACTGCTAGAGGAATTCCTCTACATTTTTCCACAATTTTTTCCCCGATTTTTATGAGGTTTGGATATTTCTCTTGCCCTTCTTTAAATGCAAATTTCATAAACAAAGCCAAGCAGTCCTTGTATGGTAGATCTTGCAAGTTGTAACCAGGAGTACCTATCATCGTGCCCATTATTGAAGCGACCTTGTTGCTACGTGTGGTTACTAGAATTTTGCTTCCTTTAGCACCTCCCAACAATAAGCTTTTCAAGTCACCCCATGCTCTAGGATCTTCGTTCCATACATCGTCCATAACAAGCAATTGTCTCTTACCATTCAAAGAATCTTGCAACACTTTTTGCAATCGGTCTGGATCCAAGTTACCGTGGTTTTCGCCAGTAACAGAATCGATCATCTTTGTCATAATTTGTCTCTCACCAAAATTCTCAGAAACACATATCCAGATTTTCAACTGAAAATGCTCTTCTACTCTCTGATCATTGTACATCAGTTTTGCAAGTGCAGTTTTGCCCAGACCTCCAAGTCCCACAATAGGAATAACAGACACCGTTTCACTTTCGTCATCGCTTCTTTGCATTAGTAGTTCAATAATCTTTTCTCTATCTTTATCTCTTCCAATAATATTTGATGGAAGCACAAATGAGTGAGTATGTTCCCTCTCTTCGTGCAAACCTTGCCTGTGATCATCAAGCCGTGGAGTGAGATTAAACTTACCCATCATGCTTGTAATCTCATCAAATCTCTCTCTGATTTTCTTGATTTGATGACCCATTTTAAAACGAAAAGCTATTGGATTTGAGCTTCCAAAAAAATGACGTAACTTTCTTCCTATGCTTCTTTGCTTAATGACTTGCCTTCGTAGATTTTCTACCTCAAATTCATCCAACACATCTTCTGCATCATAACAAGCATCCTTAAGCTTTTCCAGCCCATCTCTTAACTGGTGACTGTGGACTTGCTTTTCCTCGGCATCCAAAACCACACTTTTGACAATGGTCAATGTCTTCTTTAGCTTTTCTAAGTCATTTTTTAGACCGTAGAAAAATAAAAGTTCTTCATAAGCAAAGCTCCCTAACTTTTCCAAAAGTTTTTCAATAGGAAAGAATAATTCCACCATTGCTCCTGAAACTGAAGAAACAGAGTCATGGAATATTATTTTATGGTATTTTCTTTTTCGTTTATACTATTCCTATTGCTCTTGAATAAATTCAAACAAAATTTTAATTACAAACTGGTGGGCTTGTGTTGTTTCAATTAAAGTGTAGACTGTAACACCTCAAATCTAACACGTGCGGAGCACGTGAAGGAGGAGGCTACTCACTAAACATAATCTTTACTCATAAGTTTCAAACTGAAAAACCTCCAATTCTTATTCAAATAAATCCATAAATTCAAAAGTCTAATACTAAATAATCTCTCCCGAGGACATAAAATAATAACAAAAGTCTCAAGCTCCAAATTACACGTTCATAATAGAAATAACTAATAGAAACATGAGTCTATTCCTCCTCTTATTCAATGGCAAACGGAAACTGAAAAATTATTAACTCCAAAGCTAAGCGCACCTCTCAAAAGAAACTTAATCTGCAAAAAGTAATGACGAGGGGTGAGCCGTCAACTCGGTAAGTAAAACCATTCCTAACACACTAGGCCTATTGATACCAAAATATTGCAAGCCTTCTTTTGTTTAAAGCATATATCATAATCCATAATTTTCATAAAACGATATATCACAATAACATAAGATAAATTCTTAATAATTCAGAATATTCAAAAGCATATTTACTTACGAAGCAAATCATGTAATACGTATACAGAAAACAAACAGGTTAGCTCATGTCACATAGTGTCACCTATAGTCCCGGTGACCCGGCCAGAAACAGAATCAGAATATCGTGTGCACATTCAGAACAGAAACCCAGTACTGGTCCAGACAGATATATCGTATATTACGATCAGAATCAGAATCAAAATCAAAATGACTATGGACAATGAGCCAAAACATTAGGAATTCCAAACAATCATCAATAATTGAAATCATACATAGGTACAAAACATTCGTATCAGTTTCATAAAAGTTCATATCAATAATTTAGGCTTGCATAACATTTTAAAGATAACATCATAACATGTTGTCATGTCATAAAATAATTTACATATTAAAAAGCATTTATAAAATACTTTGTTAAAAAGAATGGTTTGAAAACATTTACATAAAGCTAATTTTGTTATCAAAATTAGTAATCCTTTAAGTAGTATCAAAACATTTATACTTATAATAATAATATCAAAATACTTATACATATCCAGTACATTAGGAATGCAGTTACTTACCTCAACGAATGAACTTGAATTAACAGACCTCTAAGCTTCTAAGAGCCTCAATCACCTTTAATTCCTTAAACAAATACAAGATATGACAATTAATAACTTATTCTAAGAATCTGATTTTCTAATTCATATCCGTACAGGTCTGATTCTCAGAATTTTAACTCTTAATCTAAAACTCAGAATGATATAGTATTCTATGGAACTATTCTGGACATCCATGAGTATCCCATGTAAAATTTACAAGAGGATCCGATATCAAAAAAATTTTAAAAACTATTTTCTTCTCAGAAAATTCGAAACTGTTTTCACATCATCTAAACCAAACAGAACGGGTTCCGTGATTTTTATAAAACAAAATACTAATCCGAAAATTATGAAATTAAAACTGGGAATCCTAGACACATATATTAACCTACATATAAACTTTCAGAATTTTCTGAGTTCATTTTATGGTACAAATAGTCTTGTGAATCCGATCGTAATGCTGGAATCGCAGTTTTCCAGTGCAGTGGTTTCTATTTCTAAAATACATATAAAATTGAAAACGAAGTCGGATTTAATGAACTAAAATTTAATCAAGAAGCCCTACATGTCTAGTTTCCAGAAATATAAATTTTATAAGAAAATTCGTTCAGAAAATAGAGGTTCAAATTCGAGATACTCATGCTGTCCAGAATTATCCTGTGCTTAATACATCAAAGATTGATAAACTAAACTTAATATAAATCAAAACCCTAAACAAATCCTAAATATATTCTAAACCATGCATTATGATCTAAAACCATCTGAAATCGTGTCAATATAAATCCTAGCTAGATAAAGTGATTAGAAATCCATTGAGAATATGGAGAATAACTTACCCGTCGCTTGATTCTCTCCTAAACAAAGGTTTGAATCCTAGGATTTGGGTAGGAGCGTAAAGAGCAGCAGAGAAGAAGAATAAACGTTTTGAAATTAGGGTTATGGAAGAGGAAAAGTATGAATTTATAGGGAATCTTAAGAAACCCTACTTAATTAGGAAAAATAACCATTTTCCCAAAATTATCTCATAAATAACCTCTTAATAAGGGTTATGGGCCACCCATAATTCTCAATGAAAGCTCAATTTCCATAACTTAATATATATGAGAATTTGTGGCGTTACAATTTCTCCCCCTCCTAACAAAAATTTCATCCTCGAAATTAAAAGGTTACCTTATGCATGGAAGAGTTGAGGATACTTCTCCAACATTTCTGCTTCTCGCTCCCATGTGGCTTCCTCAATAAAATGATTCATCCATCGTACCTTCACTAGGGGAATAACTCTATTCCTTAATACTTGTTCGTTTCGATCAACAATCTCAATAGGTTGTTCCTCATACGACATGTCTTCAGTTATCTAAATCGGTTGATAGTCTAGCACATGTGAAGGGTCTGCAATGTACTTTCTTAACACAGACACATGAAATACATTGTGAAGCCTAGACAGACTTGGTGGTAGAGCTATGCGATAGGCCACCGGACCAATTCTCTCTAAAATCTCAAATGGTCCAATAAATCTAGGGCTAAGCTTCCCTTTCTTCCCGAACCGAAACACCCCTTTCCATGGCGATACTTTCAAGAAAACAAAATCTCCTTTTTCAAATTCCAACTCACGTCTACGACGATCTGCATAACTCTTCTGTCTGCTCTGAGCTGTTTGAAGACGTCCTCTAATCAACTTGATTTTATCAACAGTAATTTGTATTAATTCTGGACCCAAAATTTTTCTTTCACCAACCTCATCCCAGCAGATTGGGGACCTACACTTTCTCCCATATAATGCCTCAAATGGTGCCATGCCAATACTCGAATGGAAGCTATTGTTATAAGCAAATTCTATCAACATTAGGTGTTCTTCCCAACCACCACTCAAATCTAGTACACAAGCTCGAAGCATATCCTCAAGGGTTTGAATAGTCCTTTCGGATTGTCCATCTGTCTGTGGATGGAAAGCAGTGCTAAATCTCAATTTCGTCCCCAACTCTTTATGTAAGCTAGCCCAAAACCTTGAAGTGAACAGTGGATCTCTATCAGACACTATTGACACTGGAACTCCATGAAGCCGTACTATCTCCTTAATGAATAACTTAGCTAGTTGCCCTACATTGTCTGTACTCTTCCTTGCCAAGAAATGAGCTGATTTCGTCAATCGATCAACAATTACCCAAATGCAATCACATCCCCTCCTAGAACGAGGCAATCCATAGACGAAATCCATTGTTATGTGTTCCCATTTCCACTGAGGAATAGAAAGCGTTTGTAAAGTTCCTGCTGGTCTTTGATGTTCAATCTTTACTTGTTGACAGACTAAACATCGAGACACAAAAGCAGCAGTATCTCTCTTCATATTCCTCCACCAAAAACTCTGCTTTAGATCACGATACATCTTAGTACTACCAGGATGCATACTGTAAGATGATTCATGCGCTTCTCTTAAGATCTCTGCCTTCAACTCTTCATCTGCTGGCACGCATAGCCTTTGTCCCAACCATAATGCATCTCCATTATCAAGTCTAAATCCGGGCTTATGTCCTTTGCTCACGTCTTCACGGATTTTATTGAGTTCTATGTCGTTCTTCTGAGCTACCTTAACTCTATCAATTAGAGTGGGTTGGACTGTCAAATGTGCTAACACGTCTGCTTGCCCATGAGTAACTACCTCAATCCCACATCTCCTCAAGTCTTTTACCAAATGAGATTGCATGGTGATAAGATGAGCCACGCACCCAGATGATTTCCTACTCAAGGCATCTACTACCACATTTGCCTTACCTGGATGGTAATTAATAGAACAATCAAAATCCTTCACCAACTCCAACCATCTTCTCTGCCTCAAGTTCAATTCCTTCTGAGTAAACAAGTACTTCAAACTCTTATGATCGGTGAAGATCTCACAAGTCTCCCCATACAAATAGTGTCTCCAGATTTTTAGAGCAAACACTATAGCAGCCAATTCCAAATCGTGAGTTGGATAGTTTTGTTCATGACTCTTTAACTGCCTAGAAGCATATGTTATAACCTTACCATGTTGCATTAAAACGCAACCCAAACCTTTTCTGGAAGCATCACTGTAAATCACAAAACCTCCACCTTCAGAAGGGAGAGTTAAAACGGGGGCAGTCACCAAATGACTCTTGAGCTCATGAAAGCTCTTTTCACATACCTCATCCCAATTGAACTTCACATTCTTCTTAGTCAAATTAGTCAATGGTGCTGCTATGCTAGAAAATCCTTTGACAAAGCGCCTATAATAACCTGCCAATCCTAAGAAACTCTTTACTTCAGTCACACTAGAAGGCCTTTCCCAATTCACAATTACCTCCACTTTGGCTGGATCTGCTGAAATACCATCCTTCGTTACTATATGTCCCAAAAACATCACACGATCAAGCCAAAACTCACATTTCTTAAATTTTCCATACAACTTCTTCTCCCGCAATGTTTCTAATACAATCCTCAAGTGCGTCTCATGCTCCTCCTTATTCTTAGAGTAAATCAATATGTCATCAATAAAGACGATGACAAACTGGTCAAGATAAGGTTGGAAGATCCTATTCATCAAATCCATGAATGCTGCAGGAGCATTAATTAATCCAAAAGGCATAACTAAGAACTCATAGTGTCCATAACGAGTTCGAAAAGCTGTCTTCAATACATCCTCACTTCTTATTTTCAATTGATGGTAGCCAGATCGTAAATCAATTTTAGAGAATACCGCTGCACCTCGTAATTGATCAAAGAGGTCATCAATTCGAGGAAGAGGGTATTTATTCTTGACAGTAACCATATTCAACTACCAATAGTCAATACACAATCTCATTGAACCATCTTTCTTCTTTACGAACAAAACGGGAGCACCCCAAGGCGACACACTAGGACGGATGAAACCCTTATCTAGTAACTCTTGTAGCTGGACTTTCAGTTCTTTCAATTCAATGGGTGCCATCCGATATGGCGCCTTGGATATAGGTGTAGTACCAGGAATTAATTCTATAGTAAACTCAACCTCTCTATCCGGGGGTAGTCCAGGAAGATCTTCCGGAAAAACATCAATAAACTCTCTTACAATAGGTATGTCTTCCAAGCATGCCCCATCGGGATGGTCAGTAACTACATACGCTAAAAATCCCTCACATCCCTTCTTTAGCATTTTCATTGCCTTAACCATAGAAATCAAAACTTTATGACTCTTATGATTCCCTTGAAAATGAAATTCTTCCTCGCCAGGTAGGCGAAAAATAATTTCCTTAGCAAAACAATCTATTGAAACATGGTAAGGTCCTAGCCAATCCATCCCCAAAATCAAATCAAAATCATGCATCTCTAAAGGTAGGAGATCCACAAGGAATTCTCTATCACACAATCTGATCACACATGACTTATAGACATGATCTATTAACTGGCAATCCCCCATAGGGGTACTAATTGTCACGTGAACATCGAGTGGTGTGATAGGCACATCAGCATAACGGGCAAACACACAAGATACAAATGAATGTGTAGCACCAGGATCAAAAAAGAACTTTGGCTTCTCTAGAGAATAAGGACAATGTACCTGATACTACATCATTGGACACCTCAGCATCTTTTTCCGTCAGCGCAAAAACACGCCCTTGCACCTTCAGTTTCTTCCTCTGCCCTTCGTTAGTCGGAGTATTCGTAGTCTCGCCACGACTCTTTGGGCAATCCATAATCTTATGCCCAGATTCTCCACAAGCAAAACAAGCTCCAGTTTTCCAATGGCATTCACCAGGGTGCCTCATTTCACAATGTCGACAAATGGGGTAGTTCCTCCGAGCGGTGTCACCAGTAACACCCTTGTTATCCCATTTGATACCTCCACCATTATACTCCTGAGAGTGAGTGCCCTGCCTATAAGAACTTCCATTTCGCGGTCCACCTTGTTGATTCTTCTTATTTCTCTGATCCCTTGTAACTTGAGCTTCAAGAATATCCTTCTCCGCAAGAATTGCTCGGTCCACCAAATCGGCATAATTGTTAATCTTAAGGATGGTCAATCGCCCTTTAATGTTAGGACGTAACCCTTCCAGGAACTTCCTACACTTACTACCCTCATTAGCAACCAAGGTATGAACAAAACGAGAGAGGGCAGTAAATTGTTCCTCATACTCCGCAACAGACTTTGTTCCTTGAGTCAACCTTAAGAAATCAGCCTCCATCTGATGTCGAACTCGTTCAAGAAAACACTTTTCATGAAAAGCCTCCAGAAATAACTCCCAAGTAATGGGTACATCTTGCAAGCCAGCCCTTAAAAGACGAGATTTGGCATCCCACCAGTGGTCTGCCTCACCCTGAAGGACAAATGAGGCCAATATTACCCTTTGATCATCATTACAACCCATAGCCACAAATATCTTCTCCATCTGTTTTAGCCATGCCTCTGCAACCATGGGATCAGCAGTCCCTTGAAAGGTAGGTGGTCCCAATTTCTTAAATCGTTCTAAGTTCACCATAGCTCCATGATCTCTTGCGCCACCTTGCCTTTCAACTGGCACATTCTCCTGTGCCCCAACTCTGCCTCTAGCCATATCTTGAATTAACTTACTTTGTTGTTCCATCAATCTAACCATTGCGCGCATCATAGGATTTCCTTCGTTAGCCATCTCGCGCAAGGTTGGGGCAGCGTCGTCAGCGATACCTAAAACATCTCTCGAGCTAGAGGCATGCCTAGCACCTCCCCTATGTGACATCTTTTGACTATAACACGGAGAATAAATAAATAAATAAGTAAAAAGGGTAAATAATTCATGGCTAAAGGTCGTGCAAGCGCGCAGAGTACTGCATAGGTGGTATAACTAAGAAAATTTGTTATTGTAAATAAGAGCAAAAAGTAGTATAACTAAGATCTTTGACAAGAACTCCTCCTAAGAGAAATTGTTCGGTCCTGTCAATTTCTGTCCATCTCTTATTCTTAACATTTTTCATACCCATATTGTCCTTCTTCATGTCTACAAAACAAAAGTAATCAATTCCATTAGACAACCTAATTAATCCTTAAAAGGAAGTCTACAGAATCCTAACCTAGCGCTCTGATACCACAATTGTAACACCCCAAATCTAACACGTGCGGAGCACGTGAAGAAGGAGGTTACTCACTAAACATAATCTTTACTCATAAGTTTCAAACTGAAAAACCTCCAATTCTTATTCAAATAAATCCACAAATTCAAAAGTCTAATACTAAATAATCTCTCCCGAGGACATAAAATAATAACAAAAGTCTCAAGCTCCAAATTACACGTTCATAATAGAAATAACTAATAGAAACATGAGTCTATTCCTCCTCTTATTCAATGGCAAACGGAAACTGAAAAATTATTAACTCCAAAGCTAAGCGCACCTCTCAAAAGAAACTTAATCTGCAAAAAGTAATGACGAGGGGTGAGCCGTCAACTCGGTAAGTAAAACATAAGATAAATTCTTAATAATTCAGAATATTCAAAAGCATATTTACTTACGAAGCAAATCATGTAATACGTATACAGAAAACAAACAGGTTAGCTCATGTCACATAGTGTCACCTATAGTCCCGGTGACCCGGCCAGAAACAGAATCAGAATATCGTGTGCACATTCAGAACAGAAACCCAGTACTGGTCCAGACAGATATATCGTATATTACGATCAGAATCAGAATCAAAATCAAAATGACTATGGACAATGAGCCAAAACATTAGGAATTCCAAACAATCATCAATAATTGAAATCATACATAGGTACAAAACATTCGTATCAGTTTCATAAAAGTTCATATCAATAATTTAGGCTTGCATAACATTTTAAAGATAACATCATAACATGTTGTCATGTCATAAAATAATTTACATATTAAAAAGCATTTATAAAATACTTTGTTAAAAAGAATGGTTTGAAAACATTTACATAAAGCTAATTTTGTTATCAAAATTAGTAATCCTTTAAGTAGTATCAAAACATTTATACTTATAATAATAATATCAAAATACTTATACATATCCAGTACATTAGGAATGAAGTTACTTACCTCAACGAATGAACTTGAATTAACAAACCTCTAAGCTTCTAAGAGCCTCAATCACCTTCAATTCCTTAAACAAATACAAGATATGACAATTAATAACTTATTCTAAGAATTTGATTTTCTAATTCATACCCGTACAGGTCTGATTCTCAGAATTTTAACTCTTAATCTAAAACTCAGAATGATATAGTATTCTATGGAACTATTCTGGACATCCATGAGTATCCCATGTAAAATTTACAAGAGGATCCGATATCAAAAACATTTTAAAAACTATTTTCTTCTCAGAAAATTCGAAACTGTTTTCACATCATCTAAACCAAACAGAACGGGTTCCGTGATTTTTATAAAACAAAATACTAATCCGAAAATTATGAAATTAAAACTGGGAATCCTAGACACATATATTAACCTACATATAAACTTTCAGAATTTTCTGAGTTCATTTTATGGTACAAATAGTCTTGTGAATCCGATCGTAATGCTGGAATCGCAGTTTTCCAGTGCAGTGGTTTCTATTTCTAAAATACATATAAAATTGAAAACGAAGTCGGATTTAATGAACTAAAATTTAATCAAGAAGCCCTACATGTCTAGTTTCCAGAAATATAAATTTTATAAGAAAATTCGTTCAGAAAATAGAGGTTCAAATTCGAGATACTCATGCTGTCCAGAATTATCCTGTGCTTAATACATCAAGGATTGATAAACTAAACTTAATATAAATCAAAACCCTAAACAAATCCTAAATATATTCTAAACCATGCATTATGATCTACAACCATCTGAAATCGTGTCAATATAAATCCTAGCTAGATAAAGTGATTAGAAATCCATTGAGAATATGGAGAATAACTTACCCGTCGCTTGATTCTCTCCTAAACAAAGGTTTGAATCCTAGGATTTGGGTAGGTGATGGGTGTCGAAGCCAACAAAAATAAATTCCTACTCTAAATAAATTGTGTATAGTGATTGAGCAGGGTCGTGTCCACAGAGATCGGTAATTAATTAAATCCTTTTGAAACGTAAAACGTAAAATAGGGGAATTGTTGACAATAATAAAAATCAAATTAAAATAACAAGAATGCAAATTAAAGTTGTAATTCAAATTGGAGAAAGCTCTAGTTGAAGGAATTAACTCAGCTTGATTCGACTACTGATCATTGATTCAAATATAGATTATTATTACTCATGAATAGACCGGTTATAGCTACTGAGACCCTCTAATAGCCAATCTCTCCTTAACTAGTCGATAACCAAGGTACGACCGTTGGTTATTTCCCTAATCAATAGACAACCCTAGATACGATCATAGAATTTAATCAATTGACAGCCTGAAAAACCAGAGAGACCCAAATCCTAATCAACACATATGATGATTCATTTAAATTAGATTGTTTATTCTCACAACACAACTCTCTGCTATGTTATTTGTCACAAACATTAAATTCTTCATACGATGAATCCTTTAATTGACAATAGATTAAGTTGATAATAAAATAGTGGCCAATTACCTAATTAACAAACATAATCATGAAAATAATTCAGAGAATAAACAAATACCCAAAAAGTAATAAAACAATTAAAGCACAAGAAAGATCTCACAGTAGTGATGAATCAAAGCTTCATTAACCTTCAACCAGAAAAATGGGTTTAGTTCCTCATAGAGAGAAGAGAAAAATTAGATCTAGGGTTTCTTTTTCTCCAATCCCTCAATCCCCCCTTTTTCACAATTGATTCCTCCCTTAAATACTCTCTCTCTCTTCTCTTTTAGAGTTCTATTTAAAATAAAATACTAATATCTAAAATATTAAATTCGTAATTACAAAAATAGCCAAAAATATAAAACACGTTAAACTAAAAACTGCAGGTCCGCAATTGACAGCACGCGCCCACGCCTTATCAACAAAGTTCTTCTGCCGCTCATAATTTCTCCAAGAGAACAATCATCCTTAAACATCATCTTGTAGCTCAATTTTATCACCAATCAATAGAATTGCACCTACAAAAGTAAATCACAGGTAAATCACTATTATTAAATGCAAAACATCGATATTAAGGGAAGTAAACAATGCAAAACTAGTGCATAAATTGCACTCTAACAGTAGGAGCGTAAAGAGCAGCAGAGAAGAAGAATAAACGTTTTGAAATTAGGGTTATGGAAGAGGAAAAGTATGAATTTATAGGGAATCTTAAGAAACCCTACTTAATTAGGAAAAATAACCATTTTCCCAAAATTATCTCATAAATAACCTCTTAATAAGGGTTATTGTCCGCTTTGGGCCTTAACAAGGCCCGCACGGATTTGTTCTTGGGGCGCCCATACACCCCAAAACGCGTCTTGCCAATTAAGGTGTAGATCACTCCTTATAAACCCAGCATCTCTCCCGTGCTTTGCCGATGTGGGATTCGCCTAGGGTGTTACATACACCCCCCCTTAGGGACTCAGCGTCCTCGCTGAGGTTTGCCCCACCATCGCTCAAGAGGACACGCGGAGCGGCTCTGATACCATAATGTCATGACCCAACCCAGACCTGGCAAGATATTGTCCGCTTTGGGCCTTAACAAGGCCCGCACGGATTTGTTCTTGGGGCGCCCATACACCCCAAAACGCATCTTGCCAATTAAGGTGTGGATCACTCCTTATAAACCCAGCATTTCTCCCGTGCTTTGCCGATGTGGGATTCGCCTAGGGTGTTATATGTAAATTCTTGTGTTGTTTGATTAGTTTTATTCTTAATCTATTTTTTATTTACTTTTTATTTGATACTTTTACTTACAAAATCTTGGGCGGAATTAATTATTTCCTAAGAAGTGTTAACATAGTTAAGGCTGCAATATAGAGTAAATGCGTCAACAATAAGATTTTCAAAACCTGTGAAGATAGAAATAGCAAAGTTTGAGGGAATAATCAATTTTGGTTTATGGCAAGTTCAAGTCTATAATACATTAATTCAATCTAGTTATACAAGGAAAGAAAAGAGCAATGTAAACCCTATTCCACTAGTAGAAACCCCCGAAGGAGTGTAAGCAAAACCCTATTCCACTAGTAGAAACCCCCGAAGGAGTGTAAACAATCAAAGCACCTTAAAAAAGATTGTTAGAATATAGCAGATTTAGCAGGTAGCTTTAAATCAATAAAAGGAGATACTTATAATGTCATTTATTGGTGTGTCTTTTTTTTTCATGGGAGACTACATTGTCCCTTTTGGCATGCCATGGAAGAAGATGTATTACTACTAATAAGTCCACGAGATTTGCACAGAAGCCAAGGTTTCGTACTTATGCAAAGTATATGGTGAACTTTTTGTGTTCATCGCTAAAGACTCTCAAAGAAGTCAAACATGAAAGTGGATATTTTCAGAAAGGTTATTAACATCTGCCGAATATGTGTACTCTAGATAAGGTGAAGTATAATGATTCTCAATGTAGAGAATTATGGCAGCTGGATATAGAACAATATTTTACTCATGGTGGAGTGATTCTCGTAAGCCCTATGCAAGTGTGTGGTTGGTGGAGTAAAGAAGGTGGAGATGACATGTTTACATAGTGGATCATGTTTTGTTGCTTAATTAGAAACCTCGCCAATGTGAAGATTTTTTGGAAATATATCTCATTTTTCAATGAGGATTTGTAAATCCTAAATTAGTATATTTTCTAGAATTTTTTTATTCAGTAGATTTCATATGTAGGGGGATTCATGTTTAAGGAATAAGTAATTCCAAAGAACTTATTTAAGGAGAAATACAAGTTATACAAGGAAATAAATACTTCTATAAGAAATAATCACTATATATAAGGAGGTTGGATTCGCTTGTTTGCATAACACAACAATTGGTTCTCTACAAGTAGACAATTTCTAGTGTAAGAGAAACAATAGATCTTGAGAGATTGATTGTTATTATGGTTTTGCGTTGGAAAAATAAAATACTAGATTGATTATAATAATTTTTACATAGTGGATTTTTCTCTGGTCGTCTTTGGCGGCCTTGATTTTTCTCTAGTATAGGATCTTTTTACGTAAATTCTTATATTGTATAATTAGTTTTATTCTCCATCTATTTTTTATTTACTATTTATTTAATATTTTTACTTATAAGAGTTGGTTAGGATTAAAATTCCCTAACAGAAGATTCAAATATGAGAAATATTCATGTAAGCCATGGTGTGCCAACCAATCATTCTCTACCAAATGTCAAAGTTGTGTATTGTATAATAGGATGATAAATTTTTAAAATATTAAGTTCGACGGATCTCATCGAAATAAGTTGATTTGACCACTGCTTCTCCCATTATAAGACATATATGTGCCTAAAATATATTTTGAACAATCTCCATATCTTATTGAACAAATTTTTTTAAAACAAAATTTATTTTAAATAGTGTTTTAATATTAGGATAGTCCTCATTAAACCTACTTTTCTTTCTTATCTTTACATCCATAAGATTAAGGCAAATGGTAAGTTACATTTAACTATAACTTACACCACTGACACAAGTTATACAAACCCCACTACTCTGTTACTGTTCCTGTGAGTGGTGTAAATTACAGCTGAATGTAACTTAGTAGGCTCCTAAATATTAATCTCCTCAAACTCGAACATTATTAATTAGCTTTTGTACTTTTTTTAATTCATTTTCCCATTTGATTTTTCATAAATGCATGTGGGTTAACGTGTTATATTTTTACTATGTTCTAATAACACAACACGTGTCCTTAATAAATGAGCATTTGACAGGGTTATTCCGCAGAAAAATGCTTTGGTGTAAAGATAAAATAAACCACATGTTTCATTAAAAGAAGCACATGATGACCTAATACTAGCTCTAGAGCTAACATATCTTACCTGTAAAGACCTGAAATAAGAATCACTATTGGCAATGCCACTCGTCAAGATCAAAATACTACACGTGGCATAATAGTTTACACTAGTGAAGAGCATTAAATACTACTGCAATATCTTGCTGAAATAATGTTTAAACTTAAGAGTTTTTATACATTTTTCTAAAATTTTTAATTGGGTGCTAAAGTGTTCTTGTATGTACAAGATACAATAGTATCTTTAATGGGTATAAGAGTAACAATATTTTCATACATTGTCCTTCATATTAGGGCTATTGCAGTAATATAAAAATTTATTATAATACAAGGGGCGAGACTATTTAAACCCATTAAAGTAATACATAAATCTATTTACGTAATAAACACATTATCACAGCTTAAAATTTATTTATTTACCTTAGAAAACCCACAAATATTCCTAATATACCCTTAAAAATATCATTAATTTTTATTAGTTGTTTCTCTCACTACTTTCTATTAAATTTTATTTTTATCAATTCAATCAAAAAACAAATTTAAACAAAATTAATGATATTTTTCTGATAGTGATAGATTTAAGTATGGCATTGATTTAGTTCTGGTAAACAGAACAAGCTTTAACAATATTTAAGTTTCTTGTTTTAGGTTTCTCAATAAAAGTGAAAACAAGTTTTTTAGTCTTTACTTTAAATGATATACTATCGTAGTTGACAGTATACGGGGTAATGAGATTTATAAAAGGAGTTCCTAATATAACAGTATGATGGATATCATTAGTTAAAAGAAAGGAAGTCCTAAATTCAAAACCGTTATTATAAACTGAGGCATCAACCTTAAATTTAACATTTAGTTTTGAATTGTTGGCGCCAGAAAGTCTTTCTTTAGTTTTCTCATGAAACTTTCTGGGGACAATGTCTTCTTTAATGTAATTTAAATCAGCACCAGTGTCAAAAAGGGCAATGGTGTCAATTTCAAAATCTTTAGAAAAAATCAAGGTGATTTTAATTAAATATTTTCTTGTGGTGATTTGCTTTAAAACAAACAGAAAATCATTGGGTACGGATTCAATGTTTTCAAGATTTTGTTCATTATCACCATCAGATTCAACTTTTTTATCAGAATTATTTTCTAACTGTTTTTGTAAGAGGAGTTGAATGGTTTCGGAATCATTCTTTTGCTTTTCTTTTAATTCTTTTATCTCAAGTTTGATTTCTTTGATTTCTTTTTTAAGATCTTGGATATTGGGGATTGTTTTCTTTGTTTTCTTTTTATCCAAAATTTCGGTAAGATCATAAGAATTCTTTTTAACGATTGGAACTTTAGAGGTTTCTGCTTTATTAGTATCCAGGGTTTTTAAAAGTTTATCAAGGTATTCTTTTTGGAGATTTGGATCAGAAATATGTTTAACAAGTTCAAGAAAGGTTTCTTGGTCTTTAGTTATCAATCTTTTATGAATATAATTGAAATGATTATAAGGCTCTCGTTTATTAAGGAATAGCTCCAACATTTTAATCAAAAACCATTTAAATTTTGTTATTATCAAAATCAATATTATTAACATATTCATGTTACCAATCTCCCCCTTTTTCATTTCTCATCAATTTGTGAGTGTACAAGTGTGGGAAATGTTGAGTGTTAGAAAATGCATATTTATAAAGGAGAAAACCGTCATTTTACATTTCAAGTCTTACTAACAACCCTTACTTTTATGTATTTAACATTCTTATGATTTAATTACGTGTGTTTTATTTTAATTAAGTAATTTATGTATTTTAGGGGCATTATAGTCATTTCACAATAAAGGAGAGATCAGACGGCAAAACGGACATCACTTTTGAACTCAGGACGGTCGAAAACCTTAGGAGGAGCATAAAAGGAAAAATGGCACTATTCACATGTACGGTACTATTCACGTGTACGATACTGTATACGTTACTGTTCACGACACTGTTCACATAGACGGATGATGATGTGGCATTGACCGATGATGTGGCATTGACTGATGAGGTGTCACGATCCTGTTGGACTAAAATTCTTATGTACTGTTGATGGTGACGTGGCAGCATATCAGTGGACGAAAAATCTCGCGTACGGTGCATGCATCACACAGGATTATTTTCAACCAAACCGCGTTACTGTTCATCCGGGTCAAACCGCGTTACTGTTCAAAGTCGGGTCAAACCGTGTTACTGTTCATCCGCGTGGTCAAACCGTGGACTGTTGACTGATGACGTGGCGCAATCCTGAGCGTCCAAACTATTTTTAATCCGATGGCCATGATTTACTCCATGTATCTATAAAAAGGGGGCCTCCCCCCCTAATTTGATATCTCTGAATCCATTTTTGGGATCCATTTTCTGTAATTCCCTCTCCATCTTGTATTTTCTTCGTATTTTAATAAATTTCCATTTTGCCCCTAGTTCAATTATGAGTGGCTAATTTTCTTTCAAGCTTGGGTTGAAGGTGAAGTCTCAACATGTGTCATGGGCTTAATTTGGTAAATTTATTTTCTCTTCCCCTCTAGTTTTTGTGGATGTTTTGACTTCTCGTCGACAAATAATACTAATCTTGTCTAGTACCGCCTTGGTTACACCGGCCCTCTAGTACAAGGTTATTATTATTTGGCACGATAAGCCCTTAGCACCATATTGATTAGAGCGTGGTTCATGAGGTGTGGATTCCCCCCTCATGATTTAATTGGCATTAATACGGATTATTTAGCCCCTGATGCATGTTGATACGGATCCAGATACCCAAGTACGTCATTTCAATAGAATTCTCTTCAATTTATTCTCACCATTTCAATACCAATTTTAGAATTTATTCTCTCCATTTTAATTTAAGTTTTAGCATATTCCAATCATTTCCACCACAAATCTAATCACCCATTCACAAAATTAATTCTACACAATTAAAATCCACCTCCTCGTGGGATCGACACTCGTCACCATTAATCTATACTACAACAGATTCGTGCGCTTGCGAGTACATTAAAATTTGCACAACAAGTTTTTGGCGCCGTTGCCGGGGAGGTAAGTAATTTTAATTCATAGAATTAATTTTTTTTTTTGAATAATTTCTTTTATTTGTTTTCTTGTATTTTTTTTATTAAATTAAAAAAAAGAAAAAAAAGTGAATCTACATTTAAAGGTTAGTATTTCTTTTCTTTTTCTCTTCTTTAAAATTTTGTAATTTAATTTTCCATTTATTTTTCTTTGTAATTTTTTTTTGTTTATCTTATTAATTTAATTTTTAGTTAATTTCTTTCACGTATTTATTTTTGTGTATTTTTATAGAAAGGTTGTAATAGCGCAATAAGGTTAGTATCGTAATTTCTCCCTCTTCTTTATTTTTATTTGTTTTGTTCCCATCTTTATTTTTTGTTTTGTTTGCATCTTTATTTTTATTTTATTTATTTTGCATGCATGGTCGTAGGTCATTATTACCTAATCTTGAACCTATAGACCTTGAATTAGAAAAAACACTTCGCACACACAAACACGTTAAAAATAAAATGGATTTACAAGCACCACAGGAGAGGCCATTTAAGGACTATTTTAGTCCCTTAGCTAATTTGAGCACGTCATGCATAAGTACCCAAATGTAGCTGCTAGGAGTTTTGAATTAAAACCTAGTGTGTTAAATTGTCTCCCTACATTTTATGGCCTAGAAAATGAGGATCCATATAATCATTTGAATGATTTTCATGCCATTTGTCAAACATTCAAATATGAGAATTTTTCAGATGATGATGTTAAACTTAGACTATTCCCATTTTCTTTAAAAGATAGAGCTCGTTCATGGCTTAATACATTGCCTGCTAATAGCATTGCATCATGGGAACAAATGGTTACAAAATTTTTAAATAAATATTTCCCAGTGCATAAAACCAATGCTATTCGCAGGGAAATCTCGGAGTTTACCCAGAAAGATGACGAGCAATTTTTCGAAACATGGGAGCGATTCAATGGGCTACTCTTGAAGTGTCCACATCATGGGTACGAGAAATGGCACCAATGCCAATACTTTTTGGAAGGATTATTGCCGAATGTGCAAGAATGGCTAATGGCAACGAGTGGAGGAGAGCTAATGTCAAAAAGTGCATCAGAGATTTGGGAATTCTTCCAGCGACAAGCAGATAATTCCCAACAACGGAGTCGATCGCTCAGGACTACTAGAAGAATTAAAGGAGTGAATGAGGTTCAAATTGGCGAATCAAGTTCAGAAATTAAAGAAGTCAAAGCGATAATTGAAGGTCTCTCTCGACAAATAGCATCATTATCGACTGCTAAATCAACAAAGCCACATGACCATGACTCATACTCAGATCAAGCCAATGCCATAGGTGTAATGAGAAAGCCATCAAATTACAACCCATACTCCAACACATATAACCCTGGATGGAGAGACCACCCCAATTTTTCATGGTCTCAAGGATTCCAACAGAATGGACCAATAGCTCCAGCTCCACCAATTCCACAAAATCCTCAAGCCTCTCAGCCACCATTTAGACCATACAATCAGAACCAGAACCACTCTCAACCTAGACCATGGGAGGATGCATTCCAGAATTTTAGGAATGTTACTCACTCCACGATTGAGCAACAGAACCGCACCATTGATGGACTACGAAATGAATTGAGAGCGGGCTTCAACTCACAAGCCCAATCAGTTTCAAGCCTTGAGAAGATGGTGGGACAACTTGCTTCTTCAGTTCAGACCTTGGCAATGACTGTTGAGAAAGGCAAGTTTCCAAGTCAACCAGTGCCTAATCCTAAAGGAGTACATGAAGCAAGTACCAGTTCACCACAGCAGCATGGAGAGGTCAAAGCAGTTATGACCTTGCGAAAAGGAAAAGAAGTCGACAACAAAGTGGAGATGCCGGTAACCAAAGAAAATCAAATTGTACCTGTGAATGTTGAAGACTCATCACCGGAGGAGAAAGAAGAAACCAACCCACGAGAATACGTTCCGAAAGCTCCATTTCCTCAAAGGTTAGCGAAAGGAAAAAAGAGAAAATCCACAGGTGAGATTCTCGAAATCTTCAAACAGGTAAGTGTTAATATCCCTTTGCTTGATGCTATTAAACAATTTCCATCTTATGCCAAGTTTCTTAAAGACCTTTGTACTAAAAAGAGAAATATGCATGTTCAAAAGAAGGCATTTTTAACAGAAAACGTTAGTTCTATACTCCAACATAAAATTCCTTTAAAATGCAAAGACCCAGGCTCCCCCACTATCTCATGTAGTATAGGGAACCACACAATTGAGAATGCTTTGTTGGATTTAGGAGCTAGTGTAAATCTTTTGCCTTACTCTGTATTCGTGAAACTTGGACTGGGAGAATTACACCCAACTCCAGTGGTGTTACAGCTTGCAGATCGGTCCACGAAAATACCTCGTGGTATTGTGGAGGACGTGCTTATCCAGGTAGACAAGTTTTATTTTCCTGTTGATTTCATTGTAATTGACACTCAACCAATACAGGATTCAAGGAAGCACATCCCCATTATTCTAGGCCGACCTTTCTTAGCAACTGCGGATGCTCACATTCAATGTAGGACTGGAAATATGCAGTTGTCCTTTGGCAACATGACTATGGAGCTGAACATCTTCAACATTGCCAAACAACCTCACAGTGCAGATGATGGAATTGTTTATGTGGATTTAATCGAAGCATTAGTTGATGACACTTTTCTTTCAAACCTTAGTGATGATCCTTTACAAACATGTTTAACTCACTTTGGTTTTGATTTTGATATTGACAGATCGGTTGATGAGGTCAACGCCCTGCTTGACTCAGCACCATCTATGGACACTAATAAATGGAAGTCAAGAGTTGAGCAACTAGCACCATCAGAGAAGCAACTCATTCCATCATCAGAATCACCACCGAAACTCGAGCTCAAACCATTGCCCAACACTTTGGAATATGCGTTTTTGGGAGAAGAAAGTACTCTGCCGGTAATCATCTCATCATCCCTAAATGACGAACAAAAAGGTAAGTTGTTGGATGTTTTAAAAGAGCACAAAGAAGCATTAGGATGGACCATAGCAGATATTAAAGGTATAAACCCAGTAGATTGCATGCATTACATTCACCTTGATGAAAATGCTAAAACTACTAGGGAGATGCAACGTCGGTTAAATCCTAACATGAAAGAAGTTGTTAGAACTGAGGTCCTTAAGCTATTAGATGCAGGTATCATTTACCCAATTTCTGATAGTTCATGGGTCAGTCCTGTACAAGTTGTCCCTAAAAAGTCAGGAGTCACAGTAGTTACCAATGCTGATAATGAATTGATACCCACTAGAGTGACTACAGGATGGCGTGTATGCATTGATTATAGAAAGTTGAATTCTGTCACACGTAAAGACCATTTTCCTTTACCATTTATCGATCAAATGCTTGATAGATTAGCAGGCCATGAATTTTATTGCTTTCTAGATGGTTACTCAGGATATAATCAGATTCCCATAGCACCAAAAGATCAAGAGAAAACTACTTTCACTTGCCCTTTTGGCACATTTGCATATAGGAGAATGCCATTTGGATTATGTAATGCACCTGCTACATTTCAACGATGCATGTTGAGCATTTTTTCTGATATGGTTGAACGATTCCTTGAAGTCTTTATGGATGATTTTTCTGTCTTTGGTGACTCGTTTGATCAATGTTTACATCATCTAACACTAGTTCTGCAGAGATGTATCGAGAAGAACTTGGTCTTAAATTGGGAGAAATGCCATTTTATGGTAAAACAAGGTATTGTTCTCGGTCACATCATTTCGAGCAAAGGTATTGAGGTTGACAAAGCCAAGGTGGATCTCATTTCTAATCTTCCTCCACCCAAAACAGTCAGAGAAGTAAGATCTTTCCTTGGGCATGCTGGTTTCTATAGACGTTTCATTAAAGATTTTAGTAAAGTTTCTAGACCCTTATGCAATTTGCTTGCTAAGGATGTACCTTTTGTCTTTGATGATTCATGTCTTGTTGCGTTTGAAAAATTAAAGCATTTGTTGACATCATCACCCATCATTCAGCCCCCGAACTGGAAATTACCATTTGAGCTCATGTGTGATGCATCTGATTATGCAGTAGGAGCAGTATTAGGACAAAGAGTTGATCGAATTCCCCATGTTATTTACTATGCTAGTATGACATTAAATGATGCACAGTTGAACTATTCAACTACTGAAAAAGAAATGCTAGCAGTAGTGTTTGCATTAGAAAAATTTCGATCATATCTCATTGGTTGTAAAATAATTATATTCACAGATCATGCTGCTCTTAAATATCTTCTCACAAAGAAAGATGCAAAAGCCAGACTAATTCGTTGGGTGTTACTTTTGCAGGAATTTGACTTGGAATTCAAAGATAAGAAAGGGTCAGAAAATGTTGTGGCGGACCATCTCTCTCGTCTTCACTTTGACACAATTACAGAGTCATTAATATTAAATGAGTCATTTCCAGATGAACAATTAATGAGTGTGGAAGTATTACCTTGGTATGCTGATATAGTTAATTATCTTGTTACAGGTAAACTTCCAGAGCATTGGACCAAGCAAGACAAGATCAAATTCTTTGCGGAAATAAAGAATTTCTTTTGGGATGACCCGTATTTGTTCAAGTATTGTGCGGATCAAATTGTTAGACGATGTGTCCCAGAAAGTGAAATTCAGAATATCCTTTCATTCTGCCATGAACAAGCTTGTGGAGGCCATTTCAGTGCTAAGAAAACAGCGACTAAAGTTTTACAATGTGGTTTCTATTGGCCAACACTATTTCGAGACGCTTACACTTTTTGTTCTTCATGTGATAGGTGTCAACGAATGGGGAGCATTACACGAAGGAACATGATGCCACTAAATCCAATTTTAGTGGTTGAGATTTTTGACGTATGGGGTATCGACTTCATGGGACCCTTTCCCCCTTCTTTTGGCCATCAATACATATTGGTTGGTGTTGACTACGTCTCAAAATGGGTAGAAGCAATTCCATGTAGGACCAATGATCACAAGGTGGTGATAGGATTTTTGAAAAGCAACATTGTCTCGCGCTTTGGATTCCCTCGAGCAATAATCAGTGATGGTGGTGCCCACTTTTGTAACAAAGCATTCAAAGCTCTTTTGACAAAGTATTCAATCACACACAAAGTGGCGACCCCGTATCATCCGCAAACCAGTGGCCAAGTTGAGATCTCCAATCGAGAAATAAAGCACATATTAGAAAAAACGGTGAGGCCGGACAGAAAAGATTGGTCATTAAGACTTGATGATGCCTTATGGGCATATAGAACGGCTTTCAAGACCCCGATTGGGATGTCACCCTACAGGCTAGTGTATTGAAAAGCTTGCCACCTACCTGTGGAACTCGAGCATCGTGCGTATTGGGCCATCAAGAAATTCAATTTTGACATGCAGCAAGCCAGCTCAGAAAGAAGATTACAGCTGGCAGAACTTGAAGAAATTCGCAATGACGCGTACGAAAATGCCAAGATTTACAAGCAACGAATGAAAGTCTTCCATGACAAGCAAATTATGAGAAAATCTTTCACCCCAGGTCAGAAAGTGCTTTTACAAGCAACATTTGGTTTAGGGATTTTATAAGGTGAGGCTCTAATCTCAACAAGAGGTTCTCTGTGACCTATGGTCAAACTCCTAAGAGGTGGATGTTCAGATTCTATGGTTCTATCACTATCAGAAAGATTCCACTCAGTGGCTTTTTTCCTAATAGTAATAAGGTTTGACTCTTTAAAAGGATAAGAGATGTTGTTATTCGAAGAATATATCTCAAACCAATCAAAAAACAATATGTGAACTTTATGAAGATTTACAAATTCATAATAAATTTGTTGAATTTCTTTCTTTGGTTTAAAAAAGTTTAAAAAACCAAAGTCTTTTTTCTTTATTATTTTCTGAATAAAAATCATTGTGGAGAAGAGTTTTATCCAGTTCAAAAAAATTTTCAATAACGTTGATAACATTTTCGGTGACAACAGAAAACGTTGGAGAAGTTGGAGGAGAAGGCTCTTTTTCTTCATGTCTTTGTTCATGTTGACTGCTAGTGTAGATTGGATGAGGAACACTAGTAGTATAGTCAACAGAATGTATAGAAGAACTAGGTATATCCGAAGTGGAAAACCTGGGTTGGCTTTTTACTAGTTGGAACGGGAGATTTATAACAGAAGGGAGTTTTGAAATTTTTCTTTCTAATGAAGGAATACTTGAACATGAATCTTTATCGGAGAATCTGGATGATGTAGATCTCCTGAAGGATAGTTTGGCTTTACCATCAGAATACTAAGTCACGTTTTGCAACTCTGTATTAGGCTCAAGTTGTTTTGGAATCACTGGAGCAGTGGCTCCTTCAAGGATCCATTCATCTGGAAGATTGACATATTTCCATTGGATTGGTTTAGGAATTACTGTGTTTGCTTTAGACAAGTCAGTCTGCAAGAGAAGAGTCTCTTCTCTTTTTTACTAGAATTTATGTTGCGTACTAAACGCAGAAATCATGGCTTTGTATGAGATTTTAAAAATTAAGGCAACTGGGACAGGTCCCTCAATCATATGGTAATTATGGGTCTTGATTTGCAAAATCATACTCTTTAAAATGTTTGTCTTTTAAGGAAATTGTCATATTTGGGTAACAATTAAATGAAATAGGTCCTTTACAAAGACTCGATTCTATACTACTTAGTAAAGAATCATCAAAAGAGATGAATCGCTCATCTCTTAGGACAGCAAGAATGGAAGTATCTAGACCTTCCTTCGTTAAAGGTTTTATACCAACTTGTATTAATCCAATATGAATATAATTAAAATTTTTATCTTTTAGTTTCTTTAAAGATTGTTATGAAAATAAATGAATTGTCTCGGAGGGCTTTGAAAGGGTTATGTCACGTTCTTCAGTTTTAATAACATAATCATTTTTTAAAAAATCAAGCTTTTTCGTTTTATAAATCATTTCTTTAGAAATCTTTGGTAATTCCCAATTATCAATTGCTTTATTGAAGTCTTCAATAACAAATTCTTCTGAATTAACAACATTCTTTGAATCACTAGTCTTCCCCGAAGAAGAGGTAGAAAAGGATGATGCTCTACAGAGCAGAGAATCCATGGGTAAAAAGTTATGTTCTAATTCTAGTCTTGTCTATATGGGTACAATCCAAGGCTAAGAATTGGTTTTACTGCCCTATAACCAAAACAGGACTAACTACCAAAAGCTACCAAGGCACCCAGAGGTAAACACTCACCACATAAACAAAGTTCAATAAAAACACAAGTCTTTAATCTATATAACACTATTCTCTCCGTGGCTCTAATACCAGAAAGGAAATAGGATCGAAGGATGGATGTGAATCAAGCAGAATTCATAAAATAAAACTTCAAAGAAATAAATTTATGTTTGTTAAACCAATTTTGTACGTGACTTGTGATCCGACAGTGCAGACCAGACTGGTGCCTATTCAGGTTCACATTTGGAATTTACGTCATCGGTTTCTCGTCGATATACTCAATTGGTATGAAGCTTTTAGGAATTATTCTTTTTAATCAAGCCTAGCAACAAGATCTATGTAATACTTTTATTAGCATATCCCCAATTGTTGCAATTGCAACAACTTACCTATTTCTTTTTCTTTCTTTCTTTATCATAATAACTTCACATAGAAATAGTCAGTCTTTCACTTATCTTAATTATTACCAGTATAATTAAGTTGGTGATCTTTTGATATTTGTATAGTGATCTTCTCATTTTTTGAAGTTAAAATATTTAATGGAAATCTAATTACCAAAGTCTCATCACATATACATCTAATAGTAACTCGCGGGTAAAGGAAGAAAAGACAAATTTTAAAAGAGACCTTTTTTATAACCAATTTTAATCGAGATTTTACTCCATGCCAGCAGCAAACCAGCCAGCTGGAGAACGCAGCATCAGTCGCGCGCAACGCAAGCTCCAGCAACACAGATTCTTAGCTCCAGCCGTGCGCAACGCAGACTCACTAGCGCGCAACGCAAGCCCCCGTGTGCGCAGCACCAGTATCGAGCACCATCCCGCGAGTGCAGCACCAGCATCCCGTGTCTCGCAGCCCAGCGCAACGAAACCCCACCAGCGCGCAACGGATCAGCAGCGCAAACCAGCTCTCGCGCGCAACACAACGCGAACGCAGCAGTGTGTAGATCCAGCCCAGCAACGCAACGTGAATCACCAGCGCGCAACGCAGTGCAGCACCCGCAAAGCAACCCTCAGCAGTGCGCAACGCAAGCCCACAATGCAGCAACGCAACGCAACCTGCCTACGCCCTGTATTCCAGCCGGGTAAATCGAAATCCATGAGTGCAATTATTGTAACAATGCCGAAAAGGAAAGCATCTACTTCCAAGTCATCAAAAAAGAAATCTGTCGCAAAGAAATCTAAGATTGCCGCTCCCACTACGGTTCCATGGAACACAATTTCAGATTCACGCCAAGCCGTGAGACAAAGATCGAAGCATGGAAAAGGCATGAGTGTTTTGCCACTTGCGGAATCCAATCTCGGAGGGTGCCTCGCATTCGCGACTCAACAAGAGAAAGAGAGGTACAAAGATATTTCCACGCGTAAAATACTTCCAGCTAAGTATATTCATTACCCGACTCTTGAAAAATTGAATGTTAAGGATAATTTTGATTCTTTGATAGATAAGATTGGGTTGCGTAAATTTGCTGATGTTGATTGTTTGGGTTATGTTGAGTTGATTAGGGAGTTTTATGCTACTTTTCAATTTCATATGCCGAATGATTTTACTTTGCATACCCCGGATGTCATTAAGTTTAGGTTAATGGGACGAAATTTTTCACACTCTATCACGGATTTTAACCTAGCTTTAGGATTCATTGATGATGATTATTCTTCTAGTGATGCATATTTAGGAACAACTTGTGACTTTAGCGAAAATTTTGAGTCTTATGGTCTTTGGCGTAATTTATCTATTGATCACAATACCTATGACCCGAGTAAATCAAATAGTTCTTTCTTACGTGATCCTGTTTTGAAATGTGTGCATCGATTCTTAGCATATAATTTTTTAGGCAAGAAAGATCACTCAGGAGTTTTCTCTAAAACTGAATTTTATTTTATCTGGTGCATGTTAAATGATGTGAGGCCTAATTTAGGTTTTTGGTTAGCGGATCAATTTCAAAGTGTGCTTAAACGATATAGGACTTTATTTCTTGATCCATACATTACTATGTTAGTTATAAACCTATGTGTGCTTGATCCCGACAATAATGATTTGCATCCTGCTTGCAAAAAGGAATTTTTGGATATGTCTGTGTTTGAAAGAACAGGTGTGGTCGAATTCAAGGAGGGGAGATTTCAGTTTACTGAACCAGGACCCACTCAACTTCCGAAGAAGCTTTATGCTAGGAGTGGTGCTACCTCTGATGACGAGTTTGACGACGACACTGCTGCCCCGCCAATTACTCCTTCTACATCCGCACCACCTTTGAGCATTCAGTTAGAGAAAATGGAGCACAAGCTGAACAAGATGGAGCAGAATTTGGCCGCATACTTCGAGAGTGTGGGATTTACCCCACCATTTCCGCCAAGCCCATAGACGTTATATGGATCAAAGCTCACAATTCAGGGAAGTTTCTTTTTGCCTTTAATCTTTTATTCTTATGCTTTAATTTTTATGTGAGCTTTGATTATCTTACATTGGGGACAATGTAAGTTCTTGGTGTGGGGAGGGATTTTTGCATTATTGATGTCTAGAAGTAGTATTTTCACTCTACTCATCCTTAAATGATTTTGGAGTTAGTATGCTTCATATATTATTATTTTTTCTTTTCTTTTCTTTCTCACTACTCTTTTCCCATCTATCTCAAATTATTTACATCTATTTTTATTCTATCATACTCTTTCATCACTCACATTTTATCTTTCACTTTTCATATGACTACATACATCTTTCTCACTTCTTATCATTTTTACCTTTTCTTTTATATATCACTCATACCTTCTTCTCATTCTACACCATTATTGATGGTTGATTCATTTGAAGAGTGTACATGATTTGATGGTAAATTTACCAACTTTGTGAGGATTTGAGCCTATAAGCAACCACTTTGCTCTAATATTTTTGTTATGTGAATATCAATCTTAGTTTGTTTATTCTAGAACTTGCTTTGTTATGCATGTTGAAGCCACATTTGAAGCCACATTACGGGATTTTATGCATTAAAATGATAAGGGCAAACCATATTCCATTTTTCTATTCTCGCATTTTTTTTCTCTACCCGAAGACCTTTATTTGCTACCTTTGTTTGAGCCTTAACCATTACCCATCTAATTCTCTCCGTTGACTTAACCATTTTTCTTCTTTTTGAGCCTCAATTTAAGGAGATTTTTGAACTCATTGTGTGGATATATTTTGTTGCTTTTTCTACCTTGTATTAAAGTTTCTCAATTAGATCAACAAGCATTATGCTTGAATTAAATTGTGCAAGGTTCGTTTCTTTTGTTTGATTCAAAAAAAAAATCAAAAACAAAAAAAAAGAAAAAAAAAGAAAAAAAAAGAAAAAGAAAAAAAATCGAAAAAAAAAGAATTTACATTCTTGGTGACTTGAGTAGAAATAAGCATTTTGATATCATAAGTTCATTCAATGAGTTTATTCTTCTCATTTTGATCTCTTTTTCTTTCATAAACCTTTCTTTTTCATTTCACCCATTTAACCCCATTACAACCCTTTTAAGACCCTTAGATTTTTGCATTTTATTCATGTTTTGTGGATTGAGATGTGATATATGAGCAAGCTTATGATAATAGCATTCTTTGATTTGATTTGAGTGGATAAATGACACCCTAAACACTTTGAGTGCATGGAGCGAAGTTATTGAGAGGGCTATTAAATCTTGTTGCACTTGAATTTTGAATGGATCTTCTTGGTGGTTGAATGTTCTTATTCTATCTTATGAAATTCTATGCTTTAAAATCATTGTCTCTCGAATGTTGAACGACTTAAATTCTTGAAGTATGCTTGCTTAAAATTATTTTTGGATGAGTTGAGATGAGAATTTAGTGGAGATTTGAGATTAATCTTGAGTTATATGCTTGAGGACAAGCATCATCTTGGTGTGGGGGAATTTGTTAGAGTGCAATTTATGCACTAGTTTTGCATTGTTTACTTCCCTTAATATCGATGTTTTGCACTTAATAATAGTGATTTACTTGTGATTTACTTTTGTAGGTGCAATTCTATTGATTGGTGATAAAATTGAGCTACAAGATGATGTTTAGGGATGATTGTTCCCTTGAAGAAATTATGAGCGGCAGAAGAACTTTGTTGATAAGGCGTGGGCGCGTGCTGTCAACTGCGGACCTGCAGTTTTTAGTTTAACGTGTTTTGTATTTTTGGCTATTTTTGTAATTACAAATTTAATATTTCAGATATTAGTATTTTATTTTAAATAGAACTCTAAAAGAGAAGAGAGAGAGAGTATTTAAGGAGGAATCTATTGTGAAAAAAGGGGGGATTTTTGGATTGGAGAAAAAGAAAGAAAACCCTAGATCTAATTTTTCTCTTCTCTCTATGAAGAACTAAACTTATTTTTCTGGTTGAAGGATAACAAAGCTTTGATTCATCACTACTGTGAGATCTTTCTTGTGCTTTAATTGTTTTATTGCTTTTTGGGTATTTGTTTATTCTCTGAATTAGTTTCATGATTATGTTTGTTAATTAGGTAATTGGCCACTATTTAATTAGCAACTTAATCTATTGTCAATTAAAGGATTCATCGTATGAAGAATTTAATGTTTGTGACAAATAACATAACAGAGAGTTGTGTTATGAGAATAAACAATCTAATTTAAATGAATCATCATATGTGTTGATTAGGATTTGGGTCTTTCTGGTTTTTCAGGCTGTCAATTGATTAAATTCTATGATCGTATCTAGGGTTGTCTATTGATTAGGGAAATAACCAATGGTCGTACCTTGGTTATCGACTAGTTAAGGAGAGATTGGCTATTAGAGGGTCTCAGTAGCTATAACTGGTCTATTCATGAGTAATAATAATCTATATTTGAATCAATGATCAGTAGTCGAATCAAGCTGAGTTAATTCCTTCAACCAGAGCTTTCTCCAATTTGAATTACAACTTTAATTTGCATTCTTGTTATTTTAATTTGATTTTTATTATTGTCAACAAAACCCCCATTTTATGTTTTACGTTTTAAAAGGATTTAAATAACTACCGATCTCTGTGGACACGACCCTGCTCAATCATTATACACAATTTATTTAGAGTAGGAATTTATTTTTGTTGGCTTCGACACCTATCAAATTTTGGCACCGTTGCCGGGGATTGGTGTCATTTATTTAATCCTTTTTACGTTTTACTTGGTGTATGATTCGTTCTTCTTGTACATGTACACTTTCATTTAATCCTGAAATTGAGAAGACAGCTCGCCAGCTGAGACAGCAGACGAAGCGAGCTAAGCAACGATCCTCGTCGCCTTTGCTTTTTGAAACAGATATAGTGCCTGATTCAGTTGAATCATCTAGCGATTCAGAAGAACAAGTGATGGATAGACCTGCACCTGTAGAAAGAACTCTTAGAGAGTTAGCTGAACCAGACTTGAATCAACAACCACTCTGCATTCAATATGTAGACTTGGAGGTAAATTTTGAATTAAAGTCTGGTCTTATTCATTTATTACCCAAGTTTCATGGTTTTGCAGGTGAAGATCCTCATAAACATCTTAAGGAGTTTCATGTTGTGTGTTCAAGTATGAGACCACAAGGCGTGACTGAAGAGCAGATTAAGCTGCGTGCTTTTCCGTTCTCTGTAGATGGGCTAGCTAAAGATTGGTTGTACTACTTGCCTCCTGGATCAATTACAACGTGGAATGGTTTGAAGAAGCAGTTCCTTGAGAAGTACTTTCCTGCTTCAAGAGCTGCCAACATCAGAAAAGATATTTGTGGGATCAGACAACTTCCTGGGGAGACTTTGTATGAGTATTGGGAGCGATTCAAACAATTGTGTGCCAGCTGTCCTCAGCATCAAATTTCTGATCAACTTCTTATTCAATATTTTTACGAAGGACTGTCATTGATGGATAGGAGTATGATAGATGCTGCTAGTGGAGGCGTGTTGGTGAACAAGACCCCTACTCAAGCAAGGGAGTTGATATCAAATATGGCTGTCAATGCACAATAATTTGGCAACAGGCAATATCCCATTTCAAGGAAGGTGAATGAGGTAAATATTTCTTCAGTTGAACAACGTTTAGATAAACTTACTTCTCTTGTGAAAAAGTTTGTTGTAGGTAATGTGCAACAGGTGAAGACTTGTGGCATTTGTTACAATATGGGTCATTCAACCGATATGTGTCCTACACTTCAAGAAGAATCCGTTGAACAAGCCAATGCAGTTGGAGGATTTCCAGGCATGCCTCAGAGGAGGTATGATCCTTATGCACAAACATACAATCCGGGATGGAAGGATCATCCCAACTTCAGCTATGGAGTTAGGCCGTCAGGATTCCCACAACAGTATCCACCAAGACAACCAGCACCTCTACAGTCAAACTCCAAGTCAGGTATATCTCTTGAAGAAATTGTTAAATCACTTGCGACTAACACTCAACAATTTCAGTAGGCAACTACAGCAAGCATTCAGAATTTGGAGAACCAAATGAGTCAATTGGCGACTACAGTGAGTCGTCTGGAGTCTCAAGTATTAAGGAGGTTGCCTTCACAATCTGAGGTGAATCCAAAGCAAAACGTTAGTGCTGTCATCCTTAGAAGTGGGACGGAGTTGCAAAAGCCTAGTAAGAAAGTGACAAAGCATGTAGAAGATGAGCTTGAGAAGAATGAATTAATGCCTAAATCTCAAGATGCGGAACCCATGAGAGCGAAACCCCTACCAATTTTGATACCTCCTCCTTTTCCAAGCCGGTTTGCAAAAGCTAAGAAGGAGGAACAAGAGAAAGATATCCTTGAGACATTTCGCAAGGTTGAGGTAAATATTCCTTTATTAGATGCTATAAAACAAATACCTCGATATGCTAAAGTCCTTAAGGAACTGTGCACCTCCAAGAGAAAATTAAGAGGAGATGAAAAAGTTCACATGGGGGAGAATGTTTCAGCAGTTTTCCAAAAGAAACTACCTCCTAAGTGCAAGGATCCAGGTATGTTTACTATCCTTTGTAAAATTGGTAGTGTTAGAATTGAAAAGGCTTTGTTAGATCTAGGAGCTTCTATTAATGTCATGCCTCGTTCCATTTATTCATCTTTGAATATTGGTCCATTAAAAGAAACTGGTGTGATAATTCAACTAGCTGATAGGTCTAATGCATATCCTGATGGGGTATTAGAAGATGTCTTAGTACAAGTTAATGAGTTGGTTTTTCCTGCTGATTTTTATGTACTTGATATGGAAGATGATAACTCCTCTAATTCTGTCCCAATTTTGCTAGGAAGACCTTTTCTTTAGACTGCTAGAACTAAAATGGATGTACATAAAGGGACTCTCACTATGGAGTTTGATGGAGAGGTTATAGAATTCAATATGAATGATACCATGAAATATCCTAGTGAGGAACATTCGGTATTTTCTGTGGATGTTATTAACCCTATAGTGAAGGAAGTTTTTTACAAGGAAAAGACGAAGACATTTCATGATAAAATGATTTTGAGAAAGGAGTTCTCTGTTGGTCAAAAAGTTCTTCTTTTTCATTCTAAACTTAAACTTTTTCCAGGTAAATTACGTTCTTGCTGGGTTGGACCTTTTATTGTTACTAATGTTTTTCCTCATGGTGCAGTTGAGATTCGGAGTCCGACCTCTGACAAAGCTTTTAAGGTTAATGGTCATCGCTTAAAACCTTTTTATGAAGGTTTTTCGGTGAATATTGTAGAGGATGTGGCTCTCGAGAGTCCCAATTATGGAGATTGATGCATAAATGTGTCTAGCCAAAGACATAAAACAAAGGCGCTTTTTGGGAGGCAACCCAAGTGATTTATTTATTTTGGTTTTTGTTATATCTTCTTTTAATTTTGATTCAGATTTTTTTTAAAAATAATGTGTTTGCTTATTTTGGTCAGAAGAAAATTTTTGATAAGGCGTGCCCACGTCTTAACTAATAAGTACTTCTGTAATTTTTAAAGTAAAATAGTTTTAAGACGTGCCCACGTACTTATTAGAAAAGTACTTCTGAAATTTTTAGTGTCTCAAAGTGATTTATCACTAAAAAAAAATATTAAATTTTTTTTTAAATTAAATTTAATTTATTTCATTTTATTTAATTTATTTATTTTGTTCTTTCTTATATATATATTTTTTATTTATTTAAAAAAATCAAAAAAAAAATCATTGTTCACTGCTCTTTATAGCATATTCAGGACCACAGCTAGTGTGGCTTTGCTCTTTACTAGCTGCTGTAAATATGGGAAACTAGTGACATGAAACTTTTGATGAAATCCATGAAAAATATAATTTATTTTTTTCTATTGAATTTCTTTTAATAATATTGAAGTGTTATATGTACGTGTTAGTCAATGCACGTTTTTCATCGTACAAGATACCCAAATTATGGAATTGTAGGTGAAGAGGAAGTAAAAGATGATTGATATATTAGAGTTGATTATGGATAACTTTTCTCTTGTCTCATATTAACCTCTCCTAAATGGGCTACAGCTAGTGTGGAATTTCTATAGCATTTAATGCAGTTCAAACCACTGCAGAATTCTTTAAACAATGGAAACATGGAAACGTTATATATGTATTGCGCATCGTTTTTGCACCACAGGGAAAATAAAAGCTTAATTTATGGGTTTAAGTTGATTTATAATTTATATCCTAAAAGTCCTTAGAGGTTTTATGTACGTCTTTAATGTTCTAAAATTTTTATCTGCCTCTTTAGTGTTTTGAAAATTACCAATGGCTTAATATTTATGCCATGTTTCCAATAAAAAGTTAAATTTTATTTGCAATGCCACTTGCCTTGATTGAGATACTACACATGGCACAATGGTTTACACTAGCGAAGAGCAGAGGAAATTCTCTCTACACTTAAAGGTTTCTTATACGTTTTACTAAAAATTTTATTTGTAATTGTTGCGGACCGCCCAAGTTGCTAGCCCAAATTGCCCACCAAGAGCCCAAGACAAGGCTAAGCGTGCTAGCTTGGCCCAATTCCGGAAAGTTCTAGGCAACTTTAACACATTGAGCTTGTAAATACTCTAAAATTCTCTATACATTTCTAGCACATATAAATTCTAGATAGTTGGTAGATTTCTCTAAAATTTCTAGAGCTTGGCAAGCCTCCCCTATAAATATGGGATAACATTTAGCATTTGGACAACAAGCTTAGAGCAAGCAACTCAAATACTTGTAAGCTCTCTTGTAAGCATTCTTTCGAGTAATACAATTCCTCTCATTTGGCTCTATTGCTCTCTTCTCTCTACCTCTTCGAAAACCTCTAGGTAGGGGTGGGCAAAATACCCGACCCAATCCAACCCGAAAAATTTCGGGTTCAGATCGGATCGGATCGGGTTGTTAATATAACCCGATCGGATGAAATATTGCAAACCCAATCGGGTTGTGATTGGATCGGATAAAACCCGATCCGATCCGAAAACCCGATCGGGTTGCTTTAAAAAAAAAAATCTATGGCCAAACACACGCACACAGCACACAGCACAACACACATAATCACACAAATCAGTGAAATCACATACTCAAAAGGTTACACTTTACAGTTTACGCAAACACAAAACACACAAAAACAAAAAAAAATCACAACACCCAACCCGTGAACCCACCCTCAAGAAGCAAGAAACATTCTCTCCTTCTCGCAATATGCTACTGCCGTGTTACGAGTCCGGCCATCTTCTGCTGCGTCAGCGATCTGCTGTTGCCGTGCTGTTGTCATGCTGCTGCCGTGTTGCGTCCAGCCATCTACTGCTGCGTCCACGATCTGCTGGCACCGTGCTACGTCCAGCCATTGCGAGGAAACTGCTGCGCGTCCAGCCGTGCGCAAGCTGCTGCTACACGCCCACCGATCTGCTGCCGAAAACCCAGTCGCCGATCTACTGCCAAAAACCCAACCGCCGATCTGTTGCTCCAAGGCTCAAGCTCCAACCCGACCCGAGTTTCTCCCTTAGTCCCTTATGTGTTTTGAATTTTGAAGCTTTCATGGTGTATTGGTATATATGTTTTGAATTGACCCGTTTTCATCAACCCGAATTGGTTTAATTTGACCCGAATTCAATATGATTCATTTTTAATCCGAACCGATTCAACCCGAATTTAACCCGATTTTTGATCCGATCCAAATATATATCGGATCGGATCGGATCGGGTTGTAAGTTCGGGTTGTATTCAGATCAATGTTTGCACAACCCGAATAACCCGCAACCCGATCAGGTTGACCCGAACCCGACCCGAATCTGATTTTGCCCACCCCTACCTCTAGGCCTAGCTAGTTCGAAAAGCTCAAGACTTACTTAGCAACATTCGGCGAGGTTATCTAAGTGCCGCACGGGTTTGCTGCGCAGAACACTCATCACGTGACAAGTGGTATCAGAGCTAAGGTTTACACCCACGCAAGTTAGCTCATGAGTAATGGCCAACCCTTCGAATCCAGCACAAGAGGATGTTGTTGGTGTGGATGTTCCATCGGAACCAAGCCGCGGCCGTGAGGGAGAGCGCGCCCAAAGCAAGACTCGCGGCAAGTCCAAGGCTCCATCCGTGGATGCGTTGGAGCCTCGTGTAAGCACTCTCAAAATCACATTGTCCGCCGCTCAAGATAGCCTTGAGGGATTAAAGGAAAGAGTGGATGGTCTCAAGGGAGAATACGTCGAGTTCACGTGGCAACAAAGGCCCTCATCCAAGAGCAAGCAAACACTCTTCGAGGTGAGTTTTGTTCCTTCCATGATGAGTTGCTTAAACTTCGTAGCTTTGTTCAGGATGAACTACGTGCTATCCGTGCGGAAGTAGAGGAAGTTTGCTGGGATTGGGCATGGCACAAGCGCACGCTCTCCGCAAGTCCAGATTCCGCAAGTACGAGTGATGCGCACCGCATTGATATGCCAAAGCCCGATACCTACGATGGCACATGAAATGCCACAATCGTGGATAATTTCCTATTTGGGCTTGATCAATACTTCGATGCCATGGGCGTCCGAGATAAGGCATCGAAAGTAGGCACTGCACCCACCTATCTTCGAGGCGCTGCACAACTATGATGGCGTTGCAAGCATTTTGAGATGGGTAAGGGCATTTGCACCATCAACACTTGGGCCGCCTTTAAACAAGAACTCCGAAAGCAGTTCGCCCCAAGCAATACAGAGAAGGAAGTGCGAGCGCGCCTACATCGCCTCAAGCAATCGGGTAGTATTCGGGACTACATCAATGAGTTCACTACTTTTATGGTAGAGATAAGCGACATGTCCGACAAGGATTCACTCTTTTACTTCCAAGATGGCCTCAAGGATTAGGCCAAGATTGAGCTTGATAGGCGTAGCGTTCAAATACTTGACGACGCCATCACCGTCGCAGAATCGCTCACCAAATACTCTACCCAATCCAAAGACAAAAAGGCCAACCAAGGCAAAGGTGGGAGAGAGAGTCGTAAGGACAAAGGCAGTAACAACCGCAAAGAATGGGGGCAGAAAAAGCCACCTAGCAATGAAAACGGGCAAGGAAAATCGGAGGGCAAGAAGGAGGCACCGAAGCCACACAGCCCATGTTTCATATGCAACGGTCCCTATTGAGTACGCGACTGTCCGGAGAAGAATTCGCTCAATGCTCTTACTACCCAACTTAAGAGCAACCCCACAATGTCCGCGGAGGAACCCCAACTCAGCGTGGGTTCTCTCCAACGCCTCGGCACACTGAATCGCCAACAACCCACACTTGTCAAGAAAGGGCTCATGTATATAAGCGCAAAGATAAACGGCCAATCCGTTTGCGCACTGCTAGACACGGAAGCGACGCACAACTTCGTCTCCGTAGATAAGGCCAAGCGCTTAGGCCTCAAGGCCACCAAGGAAGGAGGCCTAATGAAGGTAGTGAACTCACCCGCCAAGCCAATTGCGGGCATTGCACAAGGCGTGCACATAACACTCGGTACATGGAGCGGAAAGCTTGACTTCTCCATTGTGCCTATAGATGACTTCAAGATAGTCATCGACATGGAATTCTTCGACCAAGTCCATGCCTTCCCACTGCCCGCTACAAACTCTTTAAGCCTCCTCGACGGGAGCAAGGTATGCATGGTTCCTACGAAGCGAGGCAAGTCCAAGGAGAAGACACTCTCCGCCATGTAATTCAAAAGGGCTTTCAAGAAGGACCCAAGCTTCTTGGTCTCCATTCGGGAACTAAATGAGGAAGGAGATTGTGGAAAATCATCAAGTCAAATCCCTCTGCAAATACAAAAAGTCCTCAACAAGTTCAAGGACGTGATGCCTCCAGAACTTCCGAAGAAGCTCCCACCTCGACGAAAGGTAGATCACGCGATCGAGCTGGAACAAGGAGCGAAGCCACTAGCCTTGGCGCCTTACCGCATGGCGCCACCCAAACTTGAGTAGTTGCAGAGACAACTCAAAGATTTGCTGGACGCAGGCTACATTCGCCCCTCTAAGGTGGTCGTGTACTTGGATGACATAGTGGTGTATAACACCACGCTTGAAGAGCATGCCCCACATTTGTGACAAGTCCTCCAAGTACTCCGAGACAACGAGCTCTTCATCAAGGTTGAGAAGTGCTCATTTGCCCAACAAGAAGTAGAGTTCCTTGGCTATAAGATTGAAGGCAGGAAGCTTATGATGGAGAATGCTAATGTGAAGGGCATCCTCGAATGGGAACTTTCCTAGAAAGTGCCCGAGCTTCGCTCATTCCTTGGGCTGGTGAACTACTACCGCTGCTTCATTAAGGGCTATTCAGCCAAGGCAGCACCCTTGACAGATTTGCTCAAGAAGAATAGAACGTGGCATTGGTCCGAGGAGTGCCAACGTGCATTCGAACAATTCAAGAAAGCCATTTCGGAGGAACCCGTCCTCGCACTTTCGGACCATACTAAGCCCTTCGAAGTTCAAACGGATGCCTTGGATTTTGCCATAGGTAGAGTTCTAATGCAAAAAGGCCACTCCATAGCGTTCGAGAGTCGAAAGCTAAACGATACAGAACACGGCTACACGGTGCAAGAGAAGGAGATGACCGCAATCATACATTACTTGCTGGTATGGCGACATTACTTGCTAAGATCTCACTTCACAATCATGACGGACAATATAGCGACGAGCTACTTTCAAACACAAAAGAAGTTGAGTCCGAAGCAAGCTCGGTGGCAAGACTTCCCTACGGAATTCGACTATCGGCTCGAGTACAAACCGGGAAAAGCCAGTGTCGTTGCGGACACTCTAAGCCGCAAGGCCGAATTGGTGACACTTAGCATGAGCCAACCAAAGTCCGACCTTGTCATACGCATCAAGGAAGGCCTCCAACAAAATCCGCTAGCAAAGCATTTGCTGGAGAAAGTGCTCGAGGGAAAGACAAGGCGGTTTTGGCAAGAGGAAGGCATCCTCCTCACCAAGGGAGATCGGTTGTTCATACCAAGGTAGGAAAATTTGTGGAAGGAAGTTATCAAGGAGTGCCATGACTCCAAGTGGGCTGGTCACCTAGGAATTGAGCGCATCACTGCTCTAGTCCAAGCCTCGTATTTTTTGCCGCACATGAGGGACGACATCGAGGCATATGTGCGCACTTGTCTAGTGTGCCAACAAAACAAGGTGGATTACCAACTCCCAGTAGGATTATTGGAGCCGCTACCACTAGCAATAAGGCCATGGGAAAGTGTTTCCATGGACTTCATCACATCATTGCCCAAGTCCAAAGGGTGAGGAAGCATCATAGTCGTTGTCGACCAATACAATAAGTACGCTACATTCATTATCGCACCAGCCGATTGGAAAATGGACGAGGTAGCCCGCCTATTCGTCAGGCATATTGTGAAGTTTTGGGAAATTCCGAGGAGCATTGTGAGCGATCGAGACCCTCGGTTCACTGGGCGTTTTTGGATGGAGCTCTTCAAGATTTTAGGGACTGATCTCAAGTTCTCGACGAGCTTCCACCCAAAAACGGATGGGCAGACCGAGCGCATCAATGGCCTCATCAGCGGGATTGGGCGAAGCTAATCGACATCGCCCAATTTTCTTATAACCTGCAGTGAAGTGAGGCTACAGGCAAGAGTCCGTTTAAGATCATCATGGGATTCTAGCCTATGACTCCCGACGCCATAGCCTCAACCTACGAAGGAAAAAGCCCCGCGGTACATAAGCTCGCCCGCGAATGGTACAAGGAAGCAGACATCAAGCAAGCGTATCTCGACAAAGCCGCTAGAAAAATGAAAAAGTGGGCAGATACAAGGAGATGGCATGTTGAGTACAAGGAAGGTGATCAAGGTATGATCAAGCTCTTACCCCAACAATTCAAGACTTTCCGGAAAGTGCACAAGGGGTTAGTGAGGCACTACAAGGGACCCTTCCGAGTTGCACGACGTGTAGGCAACATCTCGTATCAACTTCAACTTCTGCCAAGACTTAAGATTCATCCGGTCTTCCATTTGAGCCTTCTCAAGCCCTATCACGAAGACGTGGGAGACCTAAGTGGCGGAGAATCAAGGCGTGCGCCAACCTCCGTTGTCACCGCATTCGACAAAGATGTGGACTACATCCTTGCGGATCGCATGGTTTCGAGGAGAGGCATGCTACCATATAGCGAGTACTTGGTGAAGTGGAAAAACCTCCCCGAGAGCGAGGTCACTTGGGAACGTGAAGAAGATTCATGGCAATTCGTTGAGCACATCCATAATTTCAAGCACGAGAGCGCGACGAGGACGCCTCGAGCTTAGGTGGGGGACGATGTTGCGGACCGCCTAAGTTGCTAGCCCAAATTGCCCACCAAGAGCCCAAGAAAAGGCCAAGAGTGCTAGCTTGGCCCAATTCCAGAAAGTTCTAGGCAACTCTAGCACATTGAGCTTGTAAATACTCTAGAATTCTCTATACATTTCCAGCACATGTAAATTCTAAATAGTTGGTAGATTTCTCTAGAATCTCTAGAACTTGGCAAGCCTCCCCTATAAATATGGGATGACATTTGGCATTTGGACAACAAGTTTAGAGCAAGCAACTCAAATACTTGTAAGCTCTCTTGTAAGCATTCTTTCGAGTAATACAATTTCTCTCATTCAGCTCCATTGCTCTCTTCTCTCTAACTCTTCGAAAACCTTTAGGCCTAGCTAGTTTGAGAAGCTCAAGGCTTACTTAATAACATTCGGCGAAGTTGTCTAAATGCTGCACGGGTTTGCTGTGCAAAACACTCATCTCGTGACATAGTGCTCTTTTATATACAAGATAATGTTGTATTGTCAATGGGTATATAAGAGTAACAATATTTCCATTAAATTGTCCTTAATAGTAAACTATATTAGAGTTATTGTAATAACATAAAAATTTATTGTAATATGAGAGGTGAGGTTATTTAAACCCATTATAATACTTAATAAAGCAGAATAGTTAGTTAACACACCATTGCAACTTTATTTTTTTTCACTCAATAAATCCACAAATATTCCTAATATACCCTTAATAAATATCATTAATTTTTATTAGTTGTTTCTCTCACTACTTTGTATTAAATTTTATTTTTATCGATTAAATCTTATCTCTCTAATAATTTTATTAAAATATCCTCAATTGTTGCAATTGGAGCGACTTGCTTATTTCTTTTTTTTAATCATCATAACTTCAAACAAAAATAGTAAGTCTTTTATTTATCTTAATTACTACTAATATAATTAAGTTGGTGATCTTTTGATATTTATTTTGTGATCTTTCCATTTTGTGAAATTATAATATTTAATGAAAATCCATTACTAAGGTTTCATCGTGAGAATATACATCTTATAGTAACTCGAGGCCAAGGGGAAGGCAAATTTTAAACAAGACCCTTTTTTTCGATAAGAAATTTTAACAAAGATTTTACTCCAATAGAAACTTCAAAATATAAAAACCACATAGGACTGGAAAAAAATTGGGGAGATAGAGAAGAAAAGAGAAAAAATCGTGAAAGAAAAAAAAATATAGGGAGAGAAACGAACGAAATATTTGGCTAAAATAGTAATTTAATTAAGGAAATTTTTGTAATGAAAGTTTTTGTTAATAAGTAGAGAAATCCCATTCTAATGAATTGTAAAGTTTTAGACTTTGAATTTTATTTCTTTTTATTAATATGATTATTAATTTTTATTAATTCTTTATTTTAAAAAATACCTAATTCTCTCTCCACCCACTTACATAAATGGGTTGGGGAATCATAAATCTCTCATACTACCCCTAAGTGGTTTTACCAATTAATAAATTAGTATGTCCGTTTATGTAACTAGTGAGGTACATGATTATCTCTTGATTATTATTATAACAATATAACTTAACCATATATATATAACTATAGCTGAATCATATAAACAGATCTCTCAGTTTGAACTAGTCGTACCTTTCTTGTAATGCTCCCACTAATCACCAATTGTCTATGATGATTCGATGGAGCTCAAGGTGTCAGAGATGATTCTGCTATCAATTGGCTGGAGTAAAGAGAAATGAGGTCTCTTGTAGATGGGCTGAAATGGGATTGTTTTTTTGCTGATGATGGGCAAATTAATCACTGTGAACTTATATTATAAGATAAAGAACTGGTTGCTAGAGTAACATAATGTACTGTGTAAACAAAATTCTTTCCTTCCGAGCGGTTAATTGAAAAGAAGAAAGTAGATCAGGCAAAGACTATAGCATATGTTTTTTTCCTTTGATTATGATAATGCAATATTCATAGTCCAAAAACTAAGCAGCCAAACTAGAAACCTGCAATTGATGATAACCCTCGTTAAATGATTACTCATTTTTTCAGAAACAAGAAATACATAATTGATTCCCTGCTTACCCCATCATACGTTATATACATATGTTATCTAAGTGAGCAAGAATCATCATCCTTAGTACATAATTTTTTAGTTTTAATATTAACGGTTGTACTAATTAGTAAATTATAAGGGGAACCTTCTCTTGTTAAACACTTCTTTTATGATAGAATGAATATTGTCTTGTAGTTAATTTCTAAACCAACTTTAGCCTTAAAATAACCATTGAACGTTACATAACAATGCTACATAATCTGATAATCCTACTTACTTTTAATCTTTTAGTTCCCGCTAGTTTTTCTGAATAAAAAATCATATATATAGTTCCCCAGTTTCACCGCATTGAAGACGAAAGAGTGTGTGCATATATAATCCTTATAAAATTTGACAGCACTATGTCTTATGACTTGTCAGCTATTGAGTCCATTTCGCAACGGTTGCAGATTAAAAGCCATACCACCTTAAACAACCGTAATCATAGACACAGATGGCTAAAGAAAAACCAGTAAACAGTTCCGAACAATGTGCCTCAATCATAAAATTATCATTATCATCACTGTGGAATTGCCATTATGTTAATGGCACAAAGCTATGTGATTTACGGAATGCAAACAGTCATATACCAGAAAAAACCCCTTCCCCAAATTAATTCTAAATCCTTCTCTAGAGAAGCCTCAGATCAACTCTAATAGTTTAGTGATTTCATCTGCCAGCCTCAACATAATTAATGCTTGCACACTGAAAAGTAGGCACTCGAGCAGGAGAACCACAAAACAGATTCTTCTGAAATGGAAAATGTTGAACTCTTTAAGGCTTTTGCTTTTTCTCAATGTCATATAGCGCGCACACATCTGCTGCTGTCTTCATCTGAAACCACAAATCAATTTCACCCACTGTCATGACCACACAATGGGTAAAATTTTGAGCAAAAAAGATTAGCAAGCCAAATGATTTCAGGAGAACTGTTTCGTCTACAAACAATTTGAGAACTTTCAGCTCCTTGGGGACAAGCAAACGCATACAGGAATTTTGTTTTCATCAAAAATCCAAAATTTTCTATAAATCACATAAATATTTACTTTCGATGAACAGTTCACTAACTGATGGAGGAGTTTACACTCAAGCAAGACCGATCCCATTTCTGTGCTTTTAGAACTCAAGCTTTGTTAAATTGCAATCTAAATTAACCATATCCCCTCACAATTCATTTGGTATGCAATACAACTGTTATCACATAGAAGTTTGGTCTCCTTATTCCATATAAAGCTTCACTAGCACCATTGTGAATATCCTGCCTATTATTTGCCGTCACCAACCTAATAAATGCAGTCTTAATCACATAGCTTGTGCATTCATTCATCACAATGCATTTCAACACTCCTCAATCAATTATAACAACTATGACAAAGATGATGAAGCGAAGAGGAAGAAATGTTCATGTCATGCATGTCCATGACAATCATTTACGATACAGAGAAGGTTTGAGTTTTAATATTCAAGCATATCACAGCAAGTGAATCTCAAACTAATCAACTTCAGGATTCACAATGTCATTGTAAAATGTCAACTTTACCCATACAAAAGTTTCCTTAATTTTTAGACATCAAGAAATTTATTTATTGTCAAAAAGTATCAGGATAAACAAACATTTCCATCATATGGAGTGTAAGTTACCTGTATGACATTGATCATTTGCTTGGTTGCCCATCCGAATAAACTCAAAGCAACTAGGAAGGAAAGAGGCGAACCCTGCTGCACAGCACTCACCACAATCTGAAAGAAGAAATCATTTGAAAACCAAGAAACAGGGGGAATCTTTCTACATGCAGAACAATCCAATAGTAAGAAAATGAGAACCTACATCCACCAAACTTTCATTCTGCTTCCCGGCAATAAGAAATAGGATTAGGTAAAGAAGCTGCAGGGTTGAAACAGTTGGAGCAGGTAAAAAGTACTGATAACATTTGCAAATACTGATATGTATAATAACACGGAAAGCTACAATTGCCTCACATGCCACACTACAATAACCCATAAATATCCGGTTCCCATAATATGCTTTGAAAAGCCAATTTGTGCTGTCTTTTACATCTTTATGGCTAGTTTTTCCCATCAAGAATGTACTGCAACAGAGATCCAGTGGGGTAGGCATATTTCCCAACGAAAGTAACACTTTTCTTTAGCCCAAAAAAAAAAGAAAAATTTAATATCTTCCAGTTCCACAAGCAATTTCATGTTAAATGAGATTATGTCAGGGAACAGAAAAGGTACCTGTACATCTGCAGCCAGTGACTACCAATATCTAACGCAAGTAGTGACACAAAAACCAAACCAGGCCTGCATGGAGATGCAAAATAGCACAATTATGCCGTTATCTTATAGCATTAGATTACGGGTCAAGAAAACATAACAAAGTCTTACATGTATAGTTGAGAGAGTATTACCAGTATACAAGCTGTACTAATCCTGAAATGCAAAAGAATATTGACAAAAGACGAAGGCACAGACAATAATCCAAATTAGTATGCGTATCCACGCCAACCAGAACGAATGATGACTAATGATACATTGTGGGGTGGAAAGAGAGAAATTACGTATCAGTTACCATGTCTGAAACAGCTCCAACGGCTGAAACTAAACTAGAAAGAGAAGTCAATCAAATGCAACATCTTAGGTACTGGTTATTACTAGTTACAAGTTCCTGATCAAAATATTGGGGATAATACATGCGCTCATCATCAAATTGACTACAGAAAAGCCTTCAATACAGAAATATGCCTCAAATCTTTGACTGTCAACAAGGCCTGTGCTAGGAAATTAGTGATACACAGAGTTTCTAAGACGTACAGAGTGAAAGTTGACATACTATGCAGTTCAAATAGCACTGTACAAGTTGCTAATCGAAATACTAGCAGAAAAATGACGGTGACTCAAGGTTGCAGATCAAAAGTACAATATAGGTGTAACTGCACTGGATTAAAACTCCAAAAGCAGTTTTGATATGATTTTTCAAAATGATATCGAACCAACAATATAAGAAGACTGTAATAAACTGAATCATCTAATTCACTATCAAACATCTTGCCTAACCGTCAATGTGAAAGACGAACGTTTGCTTTGACTGGATAAACATTACAAGAATTCACACTAACATGTACTCAATCACACACAAAGACAACTTTTAGCGGCCCCATTAGCATAAATCATCGACGCTTAATTTGCCAAAAGATAGATAGCAGATCACTTCATACGAATCATACCTTGATTGAATTTATGAGCACACCAACTATCTACCGCATCACATACAAAGCTGAAAACACACAATACTCGCATTACAGTCAAATACTACACAAATCAAACAGAGGCCATAAAGCCAGAAATCAAAGAAAACTTGTAAAATATATTCTCAGCTGATAAAGTAAAGAACAAGCAAACCCTTTTGTCAGAGAAACATAAAGCAAAGGCAATGCAATTGAAGAGCACTCTCGCATACCCTAACATTCACAACATAAAAATGAAAAATTCCATCAAACCCATGAAGTTAGTAATCATAAAATATCAAACAGACCCACAAAAACTCACCAATTATATTTGGAATGTAAAGGTAGACGAATAATTTTTTAATGAATTACAAAGTTTTAAACATTAAAATTTATCTCGTTTTACATATAGGATTCCGGCAAGTAGAGGTATAGATTAGTATGCATTTATTTAACTACTGATGTACATGATTATCTCTTGATTACTGTTATAACTTAACCATATATAGAACTATAGTTGAATCATATTAACAAATCTAACAGTTTGAAGTAGTCGTAACTTTCTTGTAATGCTCCCACTAATCACAAATTGTCTATGATGATTCGACAGAGCTCAAGGTGTCTGTGATGATTCTGCCATCAATTGGTTGGAGCAAGGAGAAATGAGTGCTGTTGTATGTGTGCTGAAGTTGTCTATGATGAACCGATACATGCATGAACACTAGTTGATGCATGCCAAACACTACTAGGATCCAAAGAAAACAGAGGGAATTGAGGATTCGTTACTGATTTGGGATAGTTCAATAAAATAAACTGATAATGCATGCAGTGATAGTAAACGATCGCACACTAAACCAGTAATGTTCACCAGAAATAAGAACTTGATACATATACCACATCCCAAGACCAAACTATTTCCTATTAACTGCAAAAACCAAGATGAAAGTACTTGAGATTTCACCAAATCATTTGATAAAATGACTTTTCGCTTCAGTTGTTATTAGGAAAGCTGTTTATTAAAGGGCATCCAAGGGAGAGCACAACCTCGTAGATAAGAGCAGGAAAAGAAATCAATGAAAACCAATAAAAAAGTAATCTCCGAAACTCGGCTGAGTCAACTCACGGGATAGCACGAAGCGTTTCTTACCCGGAGGTGGAGTTACTGGCGGCCGGTGAGCAAAGTAGAGCTAGGCCTTGTTGCCACGGATATTCTTGGCGACGTCAGCATAAACTCTTGCAGCTTGCCAAACGCGGACGCCCTTGTAAGGGTCTCTAATTTCAGCTGCCCATTTCTCCCATGGCCTCTGCCTTATTCCTCTGTACACGTTCTTGCGAACTCGCTGTGTCTTCTTCTCCTTCCCCTCATCAGGAGCATCTCGTTTTTGTTAAGTCGTAAAATGAAATGGAAGAAGAAAGTGAACATTAGGATTGTTTCATTCAAATTTGTTGGGAGTGTAAAATTAGATGTCAACGATTAATTAAGGGTAAAATAGAGAAATCAAACTCTACCTTTTCATCGATGTCATACGGCACGCACGAAGAAAGTCATTGAATTTTAATCAAAACAGAGTTTCATACCATTTTTTGCTCCTTGTAAAGAGTCCGAGAGTCTCTCTCTATATCTTAATAACATATATGTATATATATATATAGTAGGTCGAGCTAGATTGCAGTTGCAAGCTTCTTTCATTTTCTCATATCAACTTTAATTTTCGTTTTAATATTTTCTATTGTACAGAATTTTCATCCTAAAATACATAGAAGTTCTAGGTTCTATTACAATACATATTCTTTCGAATTAGTCATTTTATATGGAGGAAAAAAAAAACAAAAACAAAAACCTCCACAAACATGCTCACTCATTTCACTTCAAGGCCACGAATCACGATGCAATATCTAATTAGTTTGCCAACTGCTTTTGATTAATATGAGAATCATGTCACAAAAAGGTTACCATTCGAAAGAATAAATGGTTAATTTCAAGAAGCCGGTTTGTTTTCATTTCTTCCTGGGCAAATGTAAGTCGTCAATCACAAAGCACAAAATACAGACACCACCGTTCCCATTACACAACACATCAATGTTCTTCACAAATCTGCAGTCAATGCAAATTATATTACTGAGAAATTCAGTAATGACCACACAGGCACACACATATACCTCACTCAATGTACTTATTTATCAGCAAATTACATAACCACACGTAACGAATATATAATACTTGTAACTTTAAAACACAACATTAAAACCTTTGAAGCTCTGTTCTGAAACACGTTAGAGTAATATTTTCACTGTCCCTGCAGTTTGGTTGAACCTCTCCCAAGAAAGCTGCAATATTTGGGGAAAAAAAAGGATAAGAGGAAGAATAGTCAGATGTTTCCGCGCAAGTTAAAGTATTAACAAAGATTGAAATTCAATATGAAGATAACTATATAATTAAAAAAAAATCTCATTATAAGTTCCATTTTGAAAAATCCTGAACTGTTTGAATTTAGAAACAGATCTGACCCCTAGAACAGTGCGGTTTCCAAAATATTATTTTTGTGTTTTGATTGAACTAACTAACGTTCAAAGTCAAGTTTTCGTTTGGTAAACATAACAAAACATTAAACTATAAACGGTATAGCTGTATGAGAAATTAAAAATTACAAAGCTGCATGAAAAGAGGAAATATAACAGAGTGGTATGCTTATTGAAAAAAAAAATCCATACCTAATTATCACTTGATTTAATCATCTCGCCATCAAGATTAACCTGAGGGATATGTGCAATCTTGGGCCAATCTTCACCTGTTGGCGGTTTGCAACGTTCACTCAGCGCAGGACATCCTCCAATGAGCAATGATTTCAGAGTTGTGACGTGATGCATATCCTCCGGCAACGATGACAATTTTGGACATCCTGCAATGATAAGAGTTTCAAGAGCTTCGAGATCTTTTAGAGACCCTGGTAGTGCCATGAAGTTGGGACAACGACTAATTACCCAGCTGTGTAAAGTATCAGTACAACATTGAAGAAGCCATTGTGGCAGTTCTAATAACTGTGTTATTTCCCCGATGAAAACCCTCCGAAGGTGAGGCCTTGTGTTTTTGCGATCATGATGACTTCCTTCACCTTTCATTTTCACGTTCAGATTAAGATCAAGGCTTTCACAATTCAACAAAAGCAGAGTCTCTAATGAGCTGAGATATTTGATAGCAGGTGGCAATGAGATTAGACGAGGACAATCATCAATTAATAATGCTCGAAGGACACTTAATTGATCTATCTCCTCGAACAAATGTTCTAAATCCCTGCAACCAGAAATTGTCAAACAACGAAGAGAACCCAAGCTCCTTATTCCACTCTCTTGCAAAGACTTCTGTTTTGTGGTTAGCCCTAACATTCTGAGACTGACAAGGTACCTTATGTCTTTAGGCAACTCTTCTAGCTCCAGACATCCCATAAGATTTAGTGTTTGTAAACTCTGTAGCTCGCAAATGGATTTTGGAAGTTTCTTGATTTTAGAATTTCTCGACAGATCAAGATACCTCATGTGCTTCAAATTTCCCATCTTCCTGGAACAAACCTCAATAGAAGATTTACTTAAATTTAGCACTCTCAGGAACTGCGACTTTGAGATGCATGATTCAACAAATGATTGGCTTGTCTTCTCATCATCAATTGAAAAGAAAATGGTTCTCACACGACCTAGATCAGATAAAAGGCTTGAAAAGTCATTTCTTGATGCATTAGCAGTAGCAAATGACAAATGACGGACACTTTTGGGAATAGATTGACAATCAGAGTTCACTACTAGGAATTCATCTTTGACCACTTGCTGGGCAAGATCATGCATAAGGTCGTGCATTTTGAAAGAGAACGTCTCCATTCCTGACATCCCAAAAGTCAAATCTTGGAAGAAAGATCTTGATAGTAATTCCTTCACGTACCGCATACCAATATCTTCTAACTCTTCATTCTTATTATGCGATTGGAGAAGACCATGAGCCATCCAAAATTGAACCAAAGCATAACTACTAAATTCAAAATCCTTTGGAAAGATACAACAATAAGCAACACATTGTTTCAGGCGAGGCGGTAGTTGATCATAACTGAACCTCAGAACAGGTAAAATGTCATTTGCCTTTTGCTCTAACTTCCATATCTCATTATCCCTCACATATTCCCAATCATGTTCATCCGTTGAGTCATATAGTAGACTTCCTAGTGTTCTGACTGCCAGAGGAATTCCCCCACATTTTTTCACAATTTCTTCCCCGATTTTAACAAGGTTTGGATGTTTATCTCGCTCTTCTTTAAATGCACATTTCATAAACAAAGACAAGCAATCCTCGAATGGTAGACCTTGTAAGTTGTAGCCAGTAGTACCTCCCCTCGTGCCCATGATTGAAGCAACCTTCCTGCTACGTGTGGTTACCAAAATTTTGCTTCCGTTAGCACCTCCCAACAATAAGCTTTTTAATTTACGCCATGCTTCAGGATCTTCGTTCCATACATCATCCATAACAAGCAAGTATCTCTTACTATTCAAACGATCTCGCAAGGTTCGTTGCAATTGGTCTGTATCCAAGTCACCTTGGTTTTGACCAGTTATCGACTTGATAATCTTTGTCATAAGTTGTTTCTCATCAAAATCCTCAGAAACACATATCCAGATTTTCAACTCAAAATGCTCTTCTACCCTTTGATCATTGTACACCAATTTTGCAAGTGCAGTCTTGCCCAAACCTCCAAGTCCCACAATAGGAACCACAGACACAGTTTCACTTTCGCCGTCACTTGTTTGCATCAATAGTTCAATAATCTTTTCTCTATCTTTATCTCTTCCAATAATATCTGATGGATGCACAAACGAGTGAGTAGGTTCCCTCTCTTCATGCACAATTCGCCAACTACGATCATCAAGTCGTGCAGTGAGATCAAACTTATGCATCATGTTTGCAATCTCATCAAACCTCTCTCTGACTTTCTTGATTTTTTGACACATTCTAAAACGAAAAGCTATCGGATTTGAGCTTCCAAAAAAGTTACGAAACTTTCTTCCGATGCTTCTTTGCTTCATGACTTGCCTTCGTAGATCTTCCACCTCAAATTCATCCAACACATCTTCTGCATCATAACAAGCATCCTTAAGATTTCCCAGCCAAACGCTTAACCGGTCATTCTGGACTTGCTTTTTCTCGGCATCCAAAACCACACTTTTGACAATGGTTACGGTCTCCTTTAGCTTTCCTAAGTCTTTTTTGACACCGCAGAACAATAAAAGTTCTTCATAAGCAAAGCCCCCTAATTTTTCCAAAAGTTTTTCAATCGAAAAATATGATTCCACCATTGCTCCTGAAATTGAAGAAACAGAGTCATGGGATATTATTTGATGGTTTTTTTTTCCATTTATACAATTCTTGTTGCTCGTGAATAAATTCAAACAAAATTTTAAACACAAACGGGTGGGCTTGTATTGTTTTAATTAAAGTGTAGACGTTCATAATTCTCAAAGTTAAGTTTAAATAGACTTAAGAAAGAGTAATTAATAATCCAAATATTTTTTTTACTATTTAGCGGGGGTTTGAACTCTACTAGTCATGAGGTGGATCAGCCAAGGCCTTATTGATGAATTCCATGAGTAAGTTAATCAAATCATGTGTTGTTAGTTGTCATTCAATCTACCAATATACCTATGAAAATTTGTTTTGTTTGGATATTGGCAATTATAGCCCATCCATTAAAAGTTTCAACTGGACTAGTCACAAAAGAGATTGGTGGCATTGTAAGGAGGATTTGAGGATATTGGGAGATGTCTCTTTTTTCAAAGAAGATTTTTAAGTCTTAAATTAGGAATTTTTTACACTTTTCAGTTTTCTTATTGAAGATAATTCATATTTAAGAAATAAGTAATTTTCTCTTTAGAACTTAACTTATTCAAGGAGGAATACAAATCATATAAGGAAAGGAATACAATTTCTATATGAAATAATCACTACATATATATATGGAGATTGAGTTTACTTGTTTGCATAATTCAACAATCAATTATCTATAAATAAATAGTTTTCAGTGTGAGAGAAAAGTAATTCTATTAAAATTAGGTGCTTTTGGTGTTTTAGGTGTGAGAAAAACCCTAGAGTAATTATAATAATATTTACATAATAAATTTTTCTCTTATCGTCCTTAGCTATTATAATTTTTCTCCAATATAGAAAATTTTCATGTAAATTTTTGTATTATTTTATTAGCTTTATTCTCCACCTATTTTCTATTTACTATTTATTTCATATTTTTTCTTGCAAATCTTAGGTGAGATTAATTATTTCTTAGCAGGTGATAATAGGGCTAAGGCTGCAATGTAGAGCAAATACGTCAACAAGGAGGTTTTCAAAACCTATGAAGATAGAAACAGACAAGTTTGACGAAATAATTAATTTTGGCTTTTGGGAAGCTCAAGTCAATAACATATTGATTCAATCTGTCTATACAAGTAAAGCAAAGAGCAATGCCAGGCCTATTCCACTAGTAGAAACCCCTGGAGGAGTGTAGGTAATCAAAACATCTTAAAAGAGATTGTTAGAATATAGCAAATTTGGAAAGTAACTGTAAATTAATAGAAGGAGATGCTAATCATGTCATCTATTGGTGTGTCGTGGAAGAGGATGTGTTATTGCTAATGGGTCCACAAGATGTGCACACAACATGTAGTTTAGTATTTATGAAAGGTATGTGGTGGACTTTTTATGTTGATCATTGAGGACTCTCAAAGAAGCCAAACATGAGAGTGGGTAATTTCATAAATGTGATTGACATATGACAAACATGTGTACTCTGGATAATGTGAAGTATAATGATTCTCGATGTAGAAAATTATGGCTGTTGGATAGAGGACAAGATTTTACTCATAGTGGAGTGATTCTTATTAGTCCAATGTCAGTGTGGTTTTGGTAGACTAAAGAAGGTGGAGACGACATGGTTGCATAGATGTATGGCGGATCATATTTTTTCATTTAATTAAAAAACTCGCCAAAGTGGAGATTTTTAAGAAACATATCTTCTTTTTCAATGAGGATTTGTAAATCCTAAATTAGAATATTTACTAGAATTTTTTTATTTAGTAATTTTTTTGTTTGGGGGGTTCATGTTTAAGGAATAAGTAATTCCAAAGAACTTATTAAAGGAGGAATACAAATTATATAAGGAAATAAATACTTCTCTTATATGAAACAATCACAATATATAAGAGGGAGCCTCTAAGTTACAATAATTGTAACATACATCTCTCATGTGAACCACACAAAATTGTAGGACCCACAATTTGTGTGGTTCACATGAGAGATGTATGTTACAATTATTGTAACTTAGCATTTGCCTATATAAGAAGGTTAGATTCACTTGTTTGCATAACACAATAATCAGTTCTATACAAGTAGACAGTTTCTAGAATAAGAGATTATTTGTTATTGGGGTTTTGTATGTGAGGAAAATACTAGAGTGATTGTAATGATCTTTACATAGTGGATTTTTCTTTTGTCATCTTTGGCGGCCGTGGTTTTTCTCCAATATAGGAATTTTTCTCCGGTAAATTATTGTGTTTGGTTTTATTCTCTATATATTATCTATTTACTATTTATTTGATATGTTTACTTACAAGATCTTGGTAGGATTAAAATTTCCTAACAAATTATTCAAATATTAGAAATATCTATGTAAACTATGGTGTGCCAACCAATCATTCTCTACTAGATGGCAAAGTTGTGTATTGTATAATGAGATGATAAATGTTTTAAATATTAATTTCGATGGATCTTATCGAAATAGGTTGATTTGACCAATGTTAGTCCTATTAAGAGACATACTATTATGTCAAACAGATGAGTTTGTACCTAAAATATAGTTTGAACGGTCTCTATACCTAATTGAATAAAATCTTTTATAACAAAATTTACTTTAAATAGTGTTATAATATGAGGATAGTCCTCACTAGACCTACTTTTATTCTTATCTTTACAACCATAACATTAAATATTAATCATCTCAAACTCAAACATTATTAATTGGCCTTTGTACTTTTTTTTTAGTTCTTTGTTTTCATTTGATTTTCCATAAATGTACATGGGTTAGCGTATCATATTTTTACTATGTTCTGAGAACACGACACGTGTCCTTGATAAATGAGCATTTGACATGGTTATTCCGCACAAAATGCTCTCGTATAAGGATAAAATGAACCACACGTTTCATTAAAAGAAGCACGTGATGACCAAATACTAGCTTCGAAGCTAACGTGTCTCTAGAGTGCCTACGAGGAACTGAAATAAGAGCCACTATTTACAATGCCACTTGTGAAGATTGAAATACTACACGTGGCACACATAGTTTACACTACCAAAGAGCATTAGATTCTATTACAGCACCTTGACGAAATTATGTTTACACTTAAGAGTTCTTATATGTTTTACTAAAACTTTTACACTTGAGCACTGGAGTGTTCTTGTCTGTACATGATAATATTGTTTCTTTAATAGTATAAGAGTAACAATATTTTCATACGTTGTCCTCTATATTACGGCTATTACAGTAATATAAAAATTTATTATAATATGAAGGATAAAGCCATTTAAACCCATTGTAATGCTGAATAAACCCATTTATATAATAAACACATTATCACAACTTAAAATTTATTTTTTCATTCAAAAAACCCACAAATATTCCCAATATACCCTCAATAAGTATCATTAATTTTCATTAGTTGTTTCTCTCATTACTTTTTATGATGCTTTTCTTAACATGTCCTCAATTGATGCAATTGCAGCGACTTTTTTTTCCCTTTCTTTCTTTATAATAATAACTTCAAACAGAAATAGTAAGTCTTTCAATTCCCTTAATTATTGCTATAATTAAGTTGGTGATCTTTTGATATTTTTATAGTGATCTTCTCATTTTTTTAAATTAAAATATTTAATAGAAATCCAATTACTAAAGTTTCATCACGAGCTTATACATCTAATAGTGACTCGAGGGTAAAGGAAAGGCAAATTTTAAAAGAAAAAAAACAATTTTTTTCTTTTTTGAATAAGCAATTTGAATAGAGATTTTACTCCAATAGAAGCCTTAAAGTATAAGAAGTTAAGAACCACACAAGACTAGAAAAAAAATTGGGGAGACGGAGAGGAAAAGAGAAAAAAGGGCAAAACAAAATAAAAGCTTTAGGAAGATAAATTAACAAAATAATTGGTTAAAATAGTAATTTAATTAAGAAAAATTTTGTAATGAAATTTTTTATTGAGAAGTGGATTTTGGAGAGTGTGGTGGGTTCAAATAACCTTGTTCTAATATATGTTCCAAGCCAAATATAGCGTCTCCAAAAAAATTCCATTCCACTAACGATAAGTTACATACAATCTTTTACGTTCCCTCTTGAAATTTATTTCTTTTTATAATATGTTTATTAATTTTTACTAATTCTTTATTGCCTAATACCTTCCCCACCCCTACATATAAACGGGTCGGGGAATCATAAACCTCTTGTACTAACCCTAAGTGATTTTACCGCTTAATATGGCACTAGATTTTTGATGAATTGAAATTTTTTAAACCTTAAAATTTATCTCATTTTTATATGTATGGATCTGGCAAGTACAGGAATAAATTAGTATCTACATTTATGTAACTAATAATGTACATGATTGTCTCTTGTTTATTGTTAAAAGAAAAAACTATAGCTAAATCATATAAACAAATCTATCAGTTTGAAGTAGTCGTACCTTTCTTGTAATGCTCCCACCAATCACGAATTGTCTACGATGATTCGGCAGAGCTTGAGGTGTCTGTGATGACACTGCTATAAAATGGCCGGAGCAAAGAAAAATGAGGGCTCTTGTATTTGTGCTGAAATGGGACTTTTTTTTTTTTTTTTGGCTGAAGACGGACAAATCAATCACTATGAACTTATATTATAAGATAAAGAATTGGTAATTATAGTGTGCTGTGTATACAATATTCTTTCCTTTAGTTATGACAATGTAATATTCATAGTCCTCAAACCAAGCAACCAAACTAGAAACCTGCAATTGATGATAACCCTCGTTAAAGGATGATTCATTTTTTCAGATACAAGAAATACATAATTGATTCCTTGCTTAACAAACCTATGTTATGTACATATCTTACTAAGTGAGCAAGAATCATCGTCCTTAATATATAAAATTTTGTTTTAATATTAAAGGTTGTATAAATTAGTAAATTATAAAAGGAACCTTCTCCTCTTGTTAAAAATTCGTCTTATGATAGAATGAATACCGTCTTTTAATTAATTTCTAAACCAACTTTAACCTTAAAAAAACCACAAGACATTACATAACAATACTATATAATCTGATAATCCTACTTATTTTTTAATCTGCAAAGTCATTAGTTCTCGCCAGTTTTTCTGAATGAAAATCATACATGTAGTTACCCAGTTTCAGGGCATTGAAGACGAAAGAGTGTGTATGCATAATCCTTACAAAATTTGACAGCACCATGTTTTATTATTTGCCAGCTAGTGAGTCCATTTCGCAATGGTTGTAGATTAAAAGCCATAACACTTTAAACAACCTTAATCATAGACACAGATGGCCAAAGAAAAACCAGTAAAGAGTTCCCAATCACAAAATTATCATTATCCCCATTGTGGAATTGCCATTATGTTAATGGCACAAAGCAACGTGATTGAAGGAATGCTTACACTCATATACCAGAAAAAAACCCTTTCCCCAAATTAATTCCAAAATCCAAATCCTTCTTTCGAGGAGCCTCAGATCAACTGTAAAAGTTTAGTGATTTCATCTGCCGGTCTCAACATATATGCTTGCACACTGAAAAGTAGGCACTCGAGCAGGAGAACCACAAACAGATTCTTCTGAAATGGAAAATGTTGATTAACAATTTAAGGCTTTTGCTTTTTCTCGATGTCATATAGCACACACACATCTGCTGCTGTCTTCATCTGAAACCACGAATCAATTTCACCCACCGTCAAGACCACACAATGGGCAAATTTTCGAGCAAAAAAGATTAGCAAGCCAAATGACATCAGGAGAACTATTACGTCTACAAACAATTTGAGAACTTTCAGCTCCTTGGGGGCAAGCAAATGCATACAGGATTTTGTTTGCATCAAAAGTCCAAAATTTCTCTCAATCACATAAATATTTACATTTGATGGACAGCTTCCTAACTGACGGAGTTTACACTTGAGCAAGACTGATCCCATTTCTGTGCTCTTAGAACTCAAGCTTTCTTAAATGCAACCTCAATTAACCATATCCTCTTACAATTCATTTGGTATTCATACAACTATTTATCATATAGAGGTTTGGTCTCCTTATTCCATATAAAGCTTCAGTAGCACTATTGTGAATATCCTGCCTAATATTTGTGGCACCAACCTAATAAATGCAGTCTTAATCACATAGCTAGTCCATTCATTCATCACAATGTGTTTTAACACTCCTCAATCAATTATAACTACCATGACAAAGATGATGAGGTGAAGAGGAAGAAAATGTTCATCTCAGGCATATCCACAACAATCCATTTAAGACACAGATAAGGTTTGAGTTTTAATATTCAAGCATATAACAGCATGTGAGTCTCAAACTGATCAACTTCAGAATCCACAATGCCATTGTAAAATGTCAACTTTGCCGATACAAAAGTTTCCTTAATTTTTAGACATCAAGAAATTTATTTATTGTCAAAAAGTATCAGGATAAACAAACATTTCCATCATATGAAGTGCAAGTTACCTGTATGACATTGATCGTTTGCTTGATTGCCCATCCGAATAAACTCAATGCAACTAGGAAGGAAAGGGGCGAACCCTGTCGCACAGCACTCGCCACAACCTGAAAGAAGATATTGTTTGAAAACTGAGAAACAGGGGAAATCTTCCAATGCGCAGAACAATCCAATAGTAAGAAAATGAGAACCTACATCCACCAAACTTTCACTCTGCTTCCCCGCAATAAGAAATAGGATTAGGTAAAGAACCTGCAGGGTTGAAACAGTTGGATCCGGTAAAAAGTACTGATAACATTTGCAAATACTGATATGTATAATAACACGGAAAGCTACAATTACCTCACATGCCACACAACAATAACCCATAAACATCCGGTTCCCATAATATGCTTTGAAAAGCCAATTTGTGCTGTCTTTTACATCTTTATGGCTAGTTTTTCCTGTCAAGAATGTACTGCAATAGAGATCCAGAGTGGTAGGCATATTTCCCAAAGAAAGTAACACTTTTCTTTAGCAAAAAAGGAAAATATAAATCTAATATCTTCCAGTTGCACAAGCAATTTCATGTCTCATGAGATTGTGTTAGGGAAATGAATAGGTACCTGTACATCTGCAGCCAGTGACTACCGATATCTAACGCAAGTAGTGACACAAAAACCAAACCAGGCCTGCATAGAGATACAAAATAGCTCAGTTATGCATTCATTTTAAAATATTAGATTACGCGTCAAGAAAACATAACAAAGTCTTACCTGTATACTTGAGAGAGTATTACCAGTAGACAAGCTGTACTAATCCTGAAATGCAAAAGATTATTAACAAAAGACGAAGGCAAAGACAATAATCCAAATTAGTATGTGTATCTATGCCAATCAGAACGAATGATGACTAATGATACATTGAGGGTGGGATTGAGAGAAATTACCTATCGGTTACCATGTCTAAAACAGCTCCAAAGGTCGAAACTGAACCAGAAAAAGAAGACAATGAAATCCAACATCTTAGGCACTGGTTATAACTAGTTACAAATTACTGCTTAAAATGTTAGGGATAATACATGCCCTTATCATCAAATCGACTACAGAAAAGCCTTCAATCCAGAAATATGCCTCAAATTTTTGACAGTCAACGAGGCCTGTGCTAGGAAATTAGTGATATACTGAGTTTTTAAGACATAGACTGAAAGTTCTGGTTCTGTTCAAATCAGTTTAACATAGCCAAGAAGCATACTATGCAATTCAAATACCACTGTACCAGTTGCTAAATGAAATAATAACAGTAAAAAGACAGTGATTCAAGATTGCAGCTCAAAAGGACAATAAAGTTGTAACTGCACATGGATTAAAACTCCAAAAGAGGATCGTGATATGTTATTTCAAAATAATATTGAACCAACAGTATAAGAAGACAACTGAATCATCTTATTCAGTATCAAACATCCAGCTTAATAGTCAATGTGAAAGACAAACGTTTGCTTTGACTGGATAAAGATTACGAGAATTCACTCTAACACGTCCTCATTCACACACAAAGACAATTTTTAGCAGCTCAATTAGCATAAATTGTCGATGCTTAATTTGCCAAAAGATAGAGAGCAGATCACTTCATACCTTGATTGAATTTACGAGCACACCAACCATCTATCGCATCACATACAAAGCTGAAAGCACACAATACTCGCATTACACTCAAACACTATACACATCAAACAATGGCCATGAAGCTACACATCAAAGGAAACTTCTAAAATAGATTCTCACCTGATAAAGTAGAGAACAGAGAAAACCCTTTTGTCAGAGAAACATAAATAAAAGGCAATGCAATTCAAGAGCACTCTCACATACCCTAACATTCACAACATAAAAATGAAAAATTCCATCAAACCCATGAAGCCAGTAATCATAAACTATCAGAAAAACCCACAAAACCCACCAATTATATTTGGAATGTAAAGATAGACAGATAACTTTCTAAGTCTTGGTGCAGTTTTCTTCACGTTGGCCATTGAAGCAACTTGGAAACTATTACAAGGAAACTATTACAAACTCCTGCACAAAAAAAAAAAAAAAAAAAAAAAAGAGTTCCAAATAGACTAGAACAAGATCTCACGCCATATAAATGGGACCCAGAAAAACTGGTGGGGCTAGCAGCTGATATGTGCTTGGATGTGAAACACAAATCAAGAAACGAACCTTGGAAGTTGAAAGAAGCTTGAAAGAAGAACAAACCTTTTTGCTCGGAAACACAGTTGAGTTCTTGATTCGATTCCTTACTTCCGCAGTTCCGCTTCTTAATTCTTTTGGAAATGATTTGTTTAATTGCTTAATCATTTTTTTTAAGTGTGATTATAATTAAACCACTAGGATAATTATTCGGCTGTCATCAACTCTCGTGTGCGATACGCTTTGAGCCATTGAGCTTGTAAAATTTGACATGACTTTATTATTTAATACGAAGAATAAATAAGAATGGGTTGTCAAATTTGGTTCATTAAATTTAACATAATTATTAATTAAATTTAGGTTAATATTTTTTTTTATTGTCAAATTAGAGTTAAAGTTCTTGACTCATTTACACAATCAATAATATTATTATATTTTTTTATTTTAAATTAATTTACAGATTATTTCTATTAAAACTTAAATATTAGATATGATTCTCTTTTCTTATTATTTTAGAAGGATAAACATATATGTAGTGTTTCATTTATAAAATCTTATATAGATTTAGAACTTTAATAGTATAAATTTATAATATTTTGGTAGATAAGTATATTCAATTATATCGATAAATTACACTCACACATATTAAGCTGATTATTGGATAACCTGATTATTTTTCATGTCGGTTAAAGATCTTAATATTTTGACATAATTATTAAATAGATAATGTTTGGGTCAATCTATATTTCACACGACATAAGTTGATGCAACACAAACATGACCTATAACCAAATTGCCAGCTCTAGCTTTGAGTTTGAGTAATTCTTTATTTTTTTTGGAATATTGTTGGAGGTTACATTTGAAGGAAAAAAGAAAAAAGAATTATATTAAAACTTTTACAAAAACAAAATTGTTTGACAGTGGATTAAGGGCACTGTATTCTATAATTTGAATACAAGTAGTTAGATTTTATTAATTTTTGTATCATAAGAATAACTATGTTATAGTCTAATTACCGTCGAATACTTAAATTTTATTAATTTCTAGTTAATTTTACGCGTGAGGTGTCTTTTTGTTCATCATATATGATAGATTAAAAATTGATATGATAGAGAAAAGAAGTGCTGAGGATATCATTTTGGCATATATTTCAAGGTTCTTAATATAATTTTATTTTTTAAAAATATTATTTTGTGTGTTTGTTTTATATATGAGTAACTTTTTAATAAGAAATAAGAGATAAATTAAAAGATAAAAAATTTAATGCAATATATTCTATCCTTTAATATAAAATTGGATTGGAATTTTCTTCATATCTAAGCTCTAAGCTTTTAAATATCATTTGTCATGTATCTTTTAATAATACTATATAGATATTATTTTATTTTATTTTTTTATTAACACCAACCACAATTTAAATTTTTATAGATCATATCAAGAGGTAATGTTGGTCTATTAAAATTTATGTTTTCCTATCTTTTAACTTGATACTTATCATATACTAAAATAAGAATCTCTTTCTAAACAATGGCTCATTATATATTAAGGTAATGTTTATTTATTTATTTTGTCTAAACTCTGAA